>NW_027555847.1:45486600-46086600 GCF_003287225.1 Phascolarctos cinereus | reverse complement strand
TGGGTCCATTAAGAAAGACCAAGCTTCTTGGAATAAAGATGATAACCTCTCCATACCCCATCCTGGTCAGACCACATTGGGAGCATCATGTTCTATATGGGTGCCACAGTTAATGAAGGATAGTGATACCCTTGGATAGCACCCCAAGTAGGGTAACCAAGCTGTTGAGGGGCTTTTGGTGAATTCCAATTAAGGATTGATTGAAAGAATTGGGCATATTTGACCTGGATAGACTGATACACAATGGGGAAATGATTATCATCCTTGAATATTTGAAAGGCCATCATTATTTGGGTGGCTGTCATGAAAAGGAAGAATTAGGTTTGTTTTATTTGGCACCGGAGGGTAGAAGGAATGATGGGTGGAAGCTGCAAACAGACAAATTTAAAGTTAATATCAAGAAAAAATAACTCAAACCAAAAACAGTTTCCTAAAAATGAATGCTTCCAGAAGTGGGATAGGGTGCCTCTGCAGGTGGTGGGTTCCCCCTTATTGGATGTCTCATTGACTGGATGACTGCTTTTCTTCTGTGTTATGGTAGAGGTTCTTTTTTTGGGCATGGCTTGAATCAGATGACCTCTGAGATTGCTTCCCACTTTAAAACAATGTACTTCTATGATCTGCCGGGATGTTGTTAGAGAGAAGGAGGCCACAAATGGTATATTAACCCCAAATAGCATTAGCAGCAGCTGCTTATCATGTGTAACTGTATTTCTCTGGCAATCTCTGTGTGTCTGGTCCTGAAGCTACTTCACTAGACATTCCTTCTCAAATTCAATTGGCCTTGTTCTCTTTTTTTTCCATGGCCCCGACTATATTAAGGCCCCTGATGTCATACTGAAGAGACAAAGGGTCTCCCAGACTGAAGTCTTCTAGTTGGAATGAGTAATTGCTGAAATTTAACCCTGAAATCTGCTAACTGAGAGGAAGGATTGGCTCCAAACTTAACACAAGCATTCCACAATTTGGCCTTTAGCCTACATTAGGTCACTGGTGGGGTGGAGAGTGGGCAGGTGTTGAGTATTTCTATCTTCTCTGGAAATAGTTTTCTGGAGAAATGTTAAACATCTCTCTTCCAGGCCCCTTTTACACTTCAGAGGCAGTTGTCAATTTCAATTCCATGCCCCCTGAAGCACGAAGTATTGACTTGTGAATAATTTAACCAGCTGTAAACTCTGAGATAATCAGCTCTCTTTGGCAGCAGGGCTTCTGGTTGTTTAAGAATAGAAAATAGAAATCCTGCAGTATTCAATTCCTGACTATTTAAAATAAAAAAAAAAACTTGAAAAAATAGAAAGTGAGGAGGAAGTTGTTTGGGCAAAGTAGTGCTGTGAGGCTTGAGAGCTGCCAGACCATTAGCTCCAAAGGGGCAAAGACCAGGTATTATTTAAACTTGATCTCTCTCCTGGAGTCCAGCAGAATTTGAGTTCTAGACCACACTCTGTTTCTCAGTCACAGAATGGCAGAGCTGGAAGAAACCAAAAGTATCATCTAGTAGTCCAACTCCCTTATTTTACAGAAAAGGAAACTGAGGTACACAGAGACAAAGGGACTTGAAGTCATGTGGATAATAAGTAGCATAAAGTAGACTAGAACCCTGGTCTCCTGACTCATTCTAGTTCCACTGCTTGCTGGTTTGATTTGGAAGAACCGGAGACTTCTCTTTTCCAGTTGATCCCACTTTGCATTTTCTATATAGCAGCTGTACCCTCAATGTGGCATGATTGGCAATAGCAAAAGAATAATAAATGCTGGCATTTCTATGGAGATTTAGGGTTTGCCAAGTGCCTGGATGCCATCATCTCATTTGATTCTTGCAGCATCTGGGTGAGGTGGTTGCTATTATTATCACCCCCATTTTATAGATGAGGAGACAGGCTGAGAGAAATTAAATGACTGGCCCAAGACACAGAATTAGTAAATGTTTGAGGCAGAATTTGAACTCAGGTCTTCCGACCCTAAGTCCAGCACTGTATCTGTCATACTACCTAGCTCCCTCAATGTATTTGAAGTATTTTGGATGCCATGTTATCTTAGCTCTTCATTTTCAGCTGCCTTTTATGTGTTGTCTTCCTCCATTAAAGAGTAAGCTCCTTGAGGGCAGGGACTCTCCTTTTGCAAGTATTTGTATCTCCAGCATTTAGCACAGTGCCCGCCACATAGTAAGTGCTTAATAAATGTTGGTTGCCCCCTGCCGGATTCCAATGGCTCGTATTCTTTGGGAAGCAAGGGAGTAATAAGTTTTTGTTTGTTTGGTTTTTGTTTTTTAAAGGCTTTCTGTCATGGTGCAGTGGAAAGAATGCTGTATTTGGAGACCCAGGTCCTGGGCTTGAAACCTTGAGCAATCTTTGGGATTTAGCTTCCTTATCTATAAAACATGAGGGTCTTTGGGATCCCTTCTGTATCATGAGGCATCTAAGGGGCTTAGAGAGTTGGGCTTAGAGTCAGGAAGACCTGAGTTCAAATATGACCTCAGACACTTCTTAGATGTGTCACCCTGGGCAAGTTATTTAGCCTTTCTTTGCCTCAGTTTCTTCATCTGTAAAATGGGGTTAATAAAGCATCTACCTTGTTGAGTGGTTGTAAGGATCAAATAGGATAATAATTGTAAAACTCTTAGTGTAGTGCTTGGCACAAAGTAAAATGTTATATAAATATTTTGTTGTTCGGTCATTTCAGCCATGTCTGACTCTGTGACCACATCTGGGGGTTTTCTTGGTAAAGATACCAGTTGGCATGGTTTGCCATTTCCTTCTCCAGCTCATTTTACAGATGAGGCAAACAGGATTAAGTGACTTGCCCAGGGTCGCAAAGCTAGTGTCTGAGGTCACATTTGAACTCAGGTCTTCCTGACCCCAGGCCTAACACTGTATCTACTGTTCATTCTTACATAAATATTAGCTATTATTATTATAGACCCCTTGGGCAATCTGATGAAATCTGTGGATTCCTTCTCAAAATATTTTCAAATAACTGAAGGAAATGCTACATTTCAAGTAGAGGTTAGTATTTTTTATCCAAGTTAATGGACCCCCTGAAATATATGCTTGGACCTCTTAATGGGGTTCATAGATTCCAGGTTAAGAACCCTGCTCTTATGAGCCTATGAGAAGAGCCCTGAAATCTGATTGAATGAGCAATTCCTGGAGAATTAGGTCCAGTCTCACTGTATGTCAAGTCTTGAGTCATCTCGAATTATTTGAGAAAAATATATTATCACAGCGGATGAAAAGGTGACTAATTTATCATGTGGTAAAATGTCTGTTAAAGTGGTACAATGAAACTTTATGACTCCCTTCTGCTAGAGGGCTTCCTGATCATTTGCTTGTCTCCAGAAGATGTTAATTGCTAATTGTCAATGTGTATTTCAGGAAAGTGAGCGAGCTGCCTTCCCTGTGCCTTTGAGTTTCAGGAGAGGCTCATTTCTGTTCTCTCCATTTCATTGTAATTACATTTGAACTTTTAAGTTGGGAATCGTTTGGGTTAAGACAGTATGATTTAGATGGCCTAATAATATCTGTACTGCTACACAAAATTATTATTTCATGGAATCATGGAATTCTGGAGCTGGAAGGGACTTTACATATCCTTGATTTTGACCTCATTTTTACAGATGAGGAAACTGAGAACCAGAGAGGCTTAGTAATTTTGCTAAAGGCACACAGCTACTTAATAGAAGAACCAGAAATAATAATAATAGCTAGCATTTAAATAGCACTTTAATGTTTGCACATCAATTCACAGATATCTAGTTTTATCCTCACAACAACCCTGGGAAGTTTGTGTTATTATTATTTCTTTTTTACAGATGAGGAAACTGAGGCATACATTCATTCTTACCCCCCCTCCCCCCAGATCACATAGCTGAATGTCTAAGGCCATATTTGAGCTCAGGTCTTCTTGACCCAAGAGCCCAGCTCCCTTTCCACCATGCCACCTAGCTGCCTTCAGTAAAAGACCTTTGATACCAACCTGGGGCCTTTTCTCCACACCCCACTTATTCTCATACCCCTCTCTAACTACATTTCAACAATATACCAAAAAGCAAACTTGCATGTATTGAAAAAAATCTGGTCATAAAATGTGTTCCATAATCTGTCCATGCATTCCAATCCAAATGCAATAAGCATTTATTAAATGCTTCCGAAGTGTACTGTCTTAGGTGTTGGAAATACGAGGGCAAAATGAAATACAGGTCTTGCTTTCAAGGAGCTTACATTGTATTACAAGTAGCTGATAATAGCTCAGAAACAGAATAGTATGTGCATGATAATTTGAAGAGAGAGAGACACACACAGAGAGACTAGTGAGAGAGAGAGAGAGAGAGAGAGAGAGAGAGAGAGAGAGAGAGAGAGAGAGAGAGAGAGAGAGATAGTAATTGGGGTCAGGAAAGGATTCCTATAGGAAGGTGCACATGAGTGAAGCTTTGAAGGAAGCTAAGGATTCTTTGGAGTAGAGGTGAGGAGGAAATGCGTTCCAGCTATAAAGGACAGCCTAAGCTAAGCTGTGGAGGTGAGAGACAGAACAAATAAGTGGCTGAAAAAATTAAGGGGACTAATATGAAAACAAAATCTAGAAAGGTGGACTGGATCCATATTTTGAAGGCATTTAAATGCCAGGTTGAGGAATTTATATTTTTTATCCTAGAGGCAAATAAGAGCCAATAAAAATCCTTGAATAGGGGAATGACATAGTTGAACACATGGTCCATGGGCTGCATGTGGCCCAAAACATGCCTGAGAGAGGCTTGAACCACATTAAAATGTAATTGGGAAATATTAAACACAATAAAAAAATAAAATAAAACATAGACACTATCACATTTTAAAACTAAGTTAATATGAGGCTTACAAGGATCCTTACATATGGATTGACTGCCCCTATTTCTATCTGAGTTTGATATGACTGCTAGAGGAAATGATTTTTGGTGGCTGGGTTGGAGACAGATTAAAGAGTAGAAATTAGGAATAAGGAGTCCAATTAAGAGGCTGTTAGGATAATTCAAGTGGGAGGTAATGAGATCCTGACCAAAGGTTGTGGCCATATGTTGAAAAGGGGATAGATGTAAAGCTTTTGTCCTTGAGGCAGAATCAGTGAGACTTGGCAATTGATTGGATTTGTCGGGTGAGGGAGAGCGAAGGTTTCCAGGATGGCTCTAAGGTTGTGAAAATGGGTGACTGGAAGGATGGTCATGCCCTTGTCAGAAATAAGAAGTGCCAAATGTGTATCTGCCTCATTTGCATTACCCTTGTTCCATTTCCATTTCTTATTTCTTTCTTTTGTCCTTTAGTGAGCAAAAGTGTCTGTCTGGTAGTTGTCCTAGACAGTTTTCCAGCAATCAGGAATTCTTACAGAAAACCTTCCCAGAAAACCTTAATAGCCTCATTCAACTGGACGCCACTAATTCAGACTTTGTGATCCTTTGGATGGGGGCCTAAATGAAAGTTACATTTGTGCTATTTGAAAAGACCAAGAAAGTGAACAGTATAAAGCTTGTGAGGGGAATATTTAATCTACTCAAGAAACAGCCGTTTCAAGCACTTAGCAGAACCCAACTGGGCACAAGGAATTAATGTGCTGATTACAAACAATTCCTGATTATTCATTAGAGCAGTTCTCTCCAGACCTCTACTTGGCCTCCAACATTCGCACTTTAGTCTAATGTATGTGGATGTACTTGAAAGTAATAATATTAGATTTCTTTCATAATATTGTACAACTCAGAGTTTTCTTAAATTCAGACTGGTTTCATCCCAGAAAAGTTTGAATGAATGAGGTTTGATTATATAACCCATGGACTGAACTAGACCTTTCTTTTTACATGGGGTGGATCCATTCTTGAGAGGTTTTCATAAGTTATTCTTTGGTTAAAGTCTCATCTAGAGTTTTCCCTGGTAACATTAGAATTTGTCTCAACTAGGCTCTTCCTTGGGCACATCAGAATAGAGCTGATATCTAGGTATTTACAGAAAAGATAAAGTAGTCCTCAGCTCTCATGCAAGCACTCAAGCTAACAATACATTAAACACAAGATAGATTTTATTTAACCTGAAAACACACACACACGTACCACACATGCACATGCACACAAAAGCAATTTATTCTAGAGCCACAAACAGTGGGAAATTTGACCAGGAGATGCCTGGCCAAGGTTAATGGGTTTAAAGGAGAAATTCTTCATTTTGACATTTAAGAATCTCTTTTAAATATTGTATTTTTCATTTTCTAAATAAAAATACAATTACTGCTATCATTCAGTGCTACCCAAATATGAAGTAAGTTTGTGAAAAAAAAAAGCTATAATTCATAATAGACAAAACACATCCAATAAGAAGTCCTTTAATACGTAACAACTGTTGTCTCTTTGCTCTGGGTATTTGTTGAGCCACCGCTTGCTACATTTTGGATGGTTGATTCATGGCTAATTCACTGGTCAACATGGCTAATAAAACCATCTTGCTTAGGTTATATCATTCAGTCTTGTCTTTTCAAGTGAGGCAGCCAAGGAAGAGAGCTAAAGCTGATAGACATACTTAGAAACAACAATGTTAAACAGACACAGATTGGGCTTTCCAAAGGCTAAGCCTGGACATCTGTGAGACCCCTACAGTGAATCTCCTGGTCCCCAGAAAGGAGAAAACTATTATCCCCGAGATGGCAGCAGACAGAGTCACAGAAAGAAGAAGGGAGTTCCTGAACAAATGGAGGCATTACAGGGCCAAGTCTCCTGAACATAGAGGAGAAATTCCTACACAGCTCTCAGTCACTGTACAAAGTGAGGCATTCTAGGGTCAAGCAGGAGCCGGAGCTAAGGAGTAATAAGGAGTTGAGAATGAAACCCAGATCCATACTCTTTTAAAAATAAAATAAATTTTATTGATATCTTTTGTTTTTACATTGCCAAGATTTCTGTCCATGCTCTTCTCCTCTCCCTTCTAGAGAGTCATCTCTTAAACAAAGAATTTTATTTTTACAAATAAAGAAAAAAGAGGAAGAAGAGAAAAAAAAACTGATTATACATAAGGTGGAGATAAGCATTTATATAGTGCCTGCTATGTATCAGGATCTATGCTAAGTGTGTTACAAATGTTATTTCATTTGATATGCACAACAACTCTGAAAGGTAGGTATTATAATTATCTCCATTTTACACTTGAGGAAATTGAGGCAGGCAGAAGTTAAGTGACTTATTCAAGGTCACATAGGCTGAGGTCACATTTGAACTCAGTTCTTCCTGACCCAATACTCTGTTCACAGTGCTACCAGCTGCCTCATTAAAAAAAAAATCTGACATAGATGTGGTTTCATATCCATGGATTTCTTACTTCTGCAGTGTGGTGGAGGGAGAGATATCTTCTCGTATCTCTTTTTGAGGGGCAAACTTCTTTACAATTTCACAAATTCAGTTTTGCTTATTTTGTGGTAGTTATTCTTTCTATTTGCATTGTTACATTCATTGCATACTTTGTTTCCCTAGCTTTGCTTATTTCACTTTGTATCAATTGATGGAAGTCTTTCCATGCTTCTCTGTATTTATCATATTCATTATTTCTTATAGAAAACATATTATTCAGCACAGAAATATTCTATTACATTCATATGTCACAATTTGTTTAGCCATTCTCCAAGCCATGGACATTTACCTTGTTTCTGGTTCTTTGCTAACATAAAGACTGTTGCTATAAATATTTTAGTGCATATAGAGATTTTGTTTTTGTCAATGACATCACTGGGGTATAGACTTAGCAGTGGAATCTCTGGGTCAGAACGTACGGACATTTTAGCCACTTTTGCAAATTCCAAATTAATTTTCAGAATGGGTGTACACAGTTCCATCAAGAATGCATTGGGGGGGCAGCTAGGTAGTGTGGTGGATAGAGCACTGGCCCTGGAGTCAGGAGGACCTGAGTTCAAATCTTGCCTCAGACACATGATACTCACTAGCTGTGTGACCCTGGAAAAGTCATTTAACCCCAATTGTGTCACCAAAAAAAAATGCATTAGGGAACCTGGCTTTCCACATCCTCTCCAACACTGACTGTTCCTATATCTTTTAATATTCTGCGTAAGGTGAAATGTCAGGAGTATTTTGATTTGAATTCCTGTTATTATTAGTGATTTGAAGCATTCTTTCATGCGACTATTATCAGTTTACAATTCTTTTGAGAATGATTTTTTAAATCCTTTGACCCATGTCTCTACATATTTTATACTTTACACATTTTGTGTATTTCTATTAATTTCCTTTGGATTCATAGAGATATTTGATACAGAGATATAAGAACAAAAACCATTCCTGGTAGATGCATGGTCAAGGAATTTGAAGAAATCATTCTCAAAAGAAGAAATGACTGCTTCCTTTCATATCCTAAATGTATTAGTTTTATTGGTGCAAAAGCTTTTCAATTTTATGTAATGAAAATTATCTATTTTATTTTTTGTAATTGACTTTATCCCTTGTTTGTTTGAAGATTTATCCCTTGTTCATAGAAGAGAAAAACATATAATCTGCTTTTCTTCTAATATATTTTGTGGCTTTATTTTTAATATTCATGTTGTGTATCCATTTTGAACTTATTGTGGAATATGGCATATTCCATACCGTAGTATATACATTGTTATTGGTGTTTAGTTGTTTCCGTTTGTCTGACTCTTCATCATGCTGTTTGACATTTTCTTGGCCAAGATACTGGAGTGGTTTGCCATTTCCTTCTCCAGATCATTTTATAGATGAGGAACTGAAGCAAATAGGGTTAAGTCACTTCCCCAGGGTCACAAAGCTATTAAGTGTCTGAGCCCAGATTTGAACTCAGGAAGATAAGTCTTTCTACTCCGTGCCTGGCCACTCTGCCACCTAGCGACCAGTCTATGCATTGGTCTAAACCTAATTTCTGTCAGACTGCTTTCCAGTTTTCTCATCAGTTCTTATCAAATGAGGAGTTCTTTTCTAAGTAATTTGTGATTTCAGATTTATTGAACACTGGACTACTGAGTTCCATTATTTCTAATTTTCCCTTTTTGAATCTGTCCAAACCTTACTGTTGGGGCAGCTAGGAGGCACAGTAGATAGAATGCTAGGCCTGGAGTCAGGAAGACCTGAGTTCAAATCTGCCCTCAGACACTTACCAGATTGGTGACCGTGGGCAAATCACTTAACCCTGTTTGCCTCAGTTTCTTCACCTGTAAAATGAGCTGGAGAAGGAAATGGCAAACCACTCCAGCATCTTTGTCAAGAAAATCCCAAATGGGGTCACAAAGAGTTGGACATGACTGAAATGACTGAACAATGAACAAACCTTGCCCTTAAGGAGTATTGTTAATTCAAGTGGACTATGTAAGTGTGGGAAAGGTGGTGAACTCTAGTAATGAGTCCTCTCTCCTTTTTCTTGAGGACACAAGGTTAATGCTATAAGTTTTCAAGACTGTATAGGTCCCTTGGTAAAATGAGGTTAACCACTGTCTTCTCTAGTGACTCCAAGTGTTCTCCCCTTTTTATGGGGGAGAATTCAACCCTAGGGTAACTGTTGCATAATACTCACTAGAAAGGGAATTAAGGACTTTTTTTTGTAACTTTTATGTGCTTAAGTGTGAGTATCTTGTGGTTTCTAATTTTAATTTGAGTTAAATAAGCCTGTTTCATATTTAATGCATTGTTAGATTTAGTTCTTGCATGATAGCTGAGAGCCCTTTTTGCCTTCAGGACAGAGACCTAGACATGAGCTAAATAGTTTGTTGCTTGGAGCCAGCTAGGTGGTGCAGTGGATAGAGCACCGGACCTTCAGTCAGAAGGACCTGAGTTCAATCCATCTCATACCAGACACTTGACACTTAGTAGCTATGTGACTTGGGCAAGTCACTTAATCCCAATTGCCTCACCAAAAAACCCAAAAAACAAAAAATAGTTTGTTGTTCTCATGTGTTGTGGCTGGTGGATGTAGAATACCCAGTAGAAAACCAGGGTTGGGGCAGAAGCCAAAGAGAGAACAATTTGTGAGATGCTCCCAAAGTTGAACCCGGTCTATGTAATTTCAGAACTATGAGTCTAGGCTATGGGTAACAAGTGAAAAGAGAAAGGCTAATTAAATCATCCTTAGTCCCTGACTTTTATACTGGAAGTACTTGCCACAGTTATGTTAGAGCCATCTGAAATGTACATGTTACGAAAGGAAATTCCTCTAATGATTTTAATTTGTACATGTATAAAAGACCTCAATATTGGGACAGAATAAAGAATCAGCAGGCAATCTGAGAGGACATTTAAAAGCTCTGCTGTCCTTGGTTTTATAGAAGCACCTTATAAAAGGTGGATTTTGTTCTTAACTGCCTGCCAGTAACCAGAAGGGCCAAGAACAGTCCTTGGAGTTATTTATCTGAGGTCATGGCTTACCCTACTGTTCTAGGTCTCAGCAAACTTAGCCACAAAATGGCCTTTGAGAATGGAAAAAAAAATTACGAATGATCATCCTTTTCTGTTTTTTTTTTTCTGAATACCTATTACTCATGGTGTACTTCATTAGGAAAGAAAGCATTGAAGGCAAGTTCGGCTTCCTGGAAGTTTTAGGGTTTTATTATTTTAATGCTGAACCTTGACATTGAACCTGAAAGACAACAACTTAGAAACAGAATCAGAGTGTGTTCCTCTAAATCCACTTTTCCTATAATTTTCTTCCTTCCTGGTCACCATTTATGCAAAACAGAGAATCAGATTTCAAGAGGAAAATCAGGTTTGGAAAAACATATGAACATAAGTCAAGGTGATTTTTCCTTCGAGAAGGATGACTTCAAGATGGTCACATAAGCTTACACACATACACAATTATGATCCTGACATATCAGACTTTAAAAGGATGGGGGATATGGAAGAACTGTCAGAAATTTAAAGAATGTCTTTTTAGAAAATGCTGTGGAAGACCTGTAAATAATTCTGTCAAAGCTAGATAGCCAAAACAATGCTTTTTAAAGCATGGTTTGTGGACTTGAACAATTACTGCAGAATAGACAAATATTCTGTCTTTTTTTTGTATCTGATCCCTGCCATTTTCTGCAAGCTGTGGGAGGAGCCAGGCTCCTGTAATGAGAACTGTGCCTCTTGAAGTTGTGGGATGTGGGGTTGGGAAGTATACCACCAAATAGGCCAAATGTGTTAATAGCCATAGGAGGGTTGACCAATGTGATTAGGTAAAGGACCTTACTTTGGGGCTGAACTTTCTTATGAAGCTTGGGCTAGTGTTCTGGGGCCAGCTAGATACAGTTGGCCAATTAAGTTTGCACTTAGTCACCATTCAAGATGGCTAAGAAAGTGCTGAGAGGGCTGGGAAGGGGGAGTTACAAAACATGAGAAACTTCCTTAGGGAGTGGGAACATGGATTCTGGAGATTCTTGGTCCAGGTGAGCAGAAGCAGAGCAGAGCAGGAGGATAGATAGCAAGATGGCCAGGTAATGCAGCTAGAAAGAAGACAGGCACAATGCCTGTAATTTCATTGGCACAGGGAACTCCAAGATTCCTTCTGCCAAAATCACGTCAGTACCTTCTCTGCAATTTACCATCTTGAGGAGTTTCTTAGAGTTGTCGCTTAGCCTCTGTCTCAGTTTTTTTCAACTGTAAAATGGGGATAATAATAGCATCTACCTCATGGGGTTGTTATGAGAATAAAATAAGATGATATTTGTAAATGCTTTACACAGTACCTGACACATAGTAGGCACCCTATAAATGTTTATCTCCTCCCTCAAGCACTGAGAGAGAATTGAACAACCAATGTATGTCAGAGACAATAATTGAACTGATGTCTTCCTGACTCTATATGCAAATAAATGCAAGGTAAGTTTGATTGGGAGGGCAATAGTAGGTTGGGAGTGGGGGAGATTAGTAAAGGATTTAAGTAGAAAATGGCCCTCAAACTGAATTTCAAGGAAACTAGAAATACTAGGAGATGGAGGCGAGGAGAGAATGTATTCCAGGCATGGTGGACAGTGTGTGTAAAACTATGGAAAAGGGAGATGGCAGGTCATGCCTGAGCAGCAGTAAGGTCAGTTTGACTGGACCAGGGAGTGTGTGAAGGGGCATAACAACAAAATTGGAAAGGTAGCTTGGATTTAGAGATAGGCTATGAAGGGCTTTAAATGCCAAACAGAGAAGTTTATATTTGATCCTAGAGGTAATAGGAAGCCACTGGAGTTTACTGCATATGGTGTGACATGACCAAGCTCACACCCTTTTAGGGATGGTCCTGGGCCCAGGGCACCTCCACGCACACAAAAATCCTCTTCCTCTAGGCACTGATTTCCATGTATGCAGAAGTATAAAGTTGGATTTAGGACAACAGATAGGGATCCTAGGGAGACACTGATAAGCCTTCTTCTACCATCGTTGTGCTGAACTCTTCCCATACAGCATCATTGACTTGGGCCCTTCTGTTTTATGTCCAACAATACGTGCTTTGCAAATGGTTCTTTGCTAAATCTAATTTGCTGGCAGTGTACTGTGTAAACAGTCTTCCTTCCTCCCCTACTTTATTTGAGTTATCACCAGTTCTCAATTTTATTTCTTTAGGCAAAATACATTCAATTTTCCTAATCTTTCCTTTAAAATTTAATTCTTAACTCCCAGAACTACTATGGCTCTATATATAGAACAGGGAGAGAGTGAGGGAGAGCATCGGAAGAACTCTCCAGTTATATAGAGCAATGCAGGGGTGAGCTTGTTATTGTAATTCATGGTGTAGAATTCACAGAGTTTATCAAGTTATGTAAGGGATTTACACCTCCATCTCTACTCCCCCTTCCCCACATAATACTTCTTCAAATGCTTCCACTCATATCCACTCTCTAAACTATGTCATTCATAAACTGCCTATACCATTCAAACCTAACCATGCCTTTTGATTTTCTGCTTGTATACTTCATAATTATTTCTTAGATATATCTTTCCTTCCCAACCAGATTATGATCTTCTCAAGGTCAGGGACCATGTCTCCTATTTCTATAGCATCACATTTTTAGAACTGGAAAGGACCTTAAAGGTCCGTGAGTTCAACCCCCTCGTTTTACAGGTGAGATGAGTGAAACTCAGAAAGGTGAAGTGTTTTGCTCCAGGTGATACAAGGAATAAGTAGTAGGGCCATGACTTGAACTCAGTTCTTTTGACTTGAAACCCAACAATACTCTACTACATTCTTTTTATTTCTCATTGTGCTGGGCACTTTTAAGGTGCCCAATGAATAGTTTTTTTAAAAAATCATTTCAAAACAAAAGTATCCTATGTCATTGGAATAGATGCAATGGATTAACTGACAAAGAGGCCAGTGGGACCAAAGTTTCCAATTACTTAATCATATTATCCTTGCTCAGGACTTCCTGAAATAATAACACATTATTAAAACTGTGGCAGTATTTTAGGGTAATGGCATTTATGCTATATTTAGGCAACTGTTCTTAAATGGAGAAGAGGGATTAGAGTTCCTTAGTCCCACAGAGCAAAACAAGGAGCTGTGGATGGAGTAGGGAGGCAGATTTAGGCCAGGCCAGGTTTAGGCCAATTTATGTCAGGAAAAAAACCAAACCAACAACTTTCTAACAGTGAGAGAGCTGTCCAGCAGTAGAATGGGCAGCTTCAGGGGATGACTGGACAGCTTCATTTACAGGCTAGTTGACCACTTGTTGGGTACATATGTCCATAGAGCCAGAGATTGAAGGGACCTCAGAGGCTAGCTCATTCAGCCCCCTCATTAGTGATGAAACTGAGGCCCAGAAGGTCAGATGACTTATTTGCCCAACATGGTAAGGGCCAGAGGCAGAATTTAAAACCAGTTCCTCTGACTCAGCAGAATCTTTTCTTTGAGGCACATTGCCTACTGTATTGTGAAACAGGTCTTGTTCAGGTATAGATTGGACCAATTCACCTTTGACATATCTTTCAGCCCTGAGAACCTGCGGAATGTTCGTGACTCATATTTTCATTGCACTTTCAGTTTTATGAATCACTGGATACTGTAGCCTGTTAAAACAAAAGACTTAGATTCATGTGGATGCTTAGAGAACTAGAGTGGTGTAGTCAACAATTCTGAATTTGGTCTAGGTTTTAATTCTATATCTTAGAAGAATAGGATCAAAGAAGGAAGAGCAGCATTACTTGGGGGTGGATGGGACAGTGATGACTCACAACAGAGAGAAGGAAGCATTGTTTAATTCTCATTTTGTTTCTGTGTTCTCTTCCAAAGAGAACAACCTTTGGACTTGAAAGGAAAGAACAAATCAGATAACTGGGGGTTGATAAATAGTTGCCCATGATAAATTTATCCTTATGTTTTGATAAACTAATTGCATTCTCATATGCAGAAATACCTGGCTAATATAACTGCAGAGTTACTTTCAGTGATATTAAAAAGATCATAGAGAATGAAGGAACTACCAGAGGAACAGAGGTCAGATATCCTGATTTTCAAATAAATAAAAACAAATATAAGCATTAACAATAAGTAAGTATACTTGGCTTCAATTTCTTGCAAAATTCTAGAATATATTATTAAAGAGAGGATTAATGAATGTTTAGGAATGGAAGTGGTGATTATAAAGCATCAGCATGGCTCATGCCAAACTAACTTTATTTCATTTTTTGGAAAAATTACTAGCGTGGCAAATGAGGGAAAGGCAATAGTTATACTTTACTTAGATTTTAGCCAAATGTTCGCTAATGTAACATTCCATTCTTGTGGAAAAGATGGAGAGATGTGAAATAAAAGATAATAATACAATTGTTTTCAATTATGTTCTTCAGGGGAGTGTCCCAGAGATCTGTTCTTTATTGTGAATAGTTTAATATTTTGATCAATGATTTTGGTAAAGGCATACTTGGCATGCTTATTAAATATATAGATGACACAGAACTGGGAGAGAAATCTAATACACTGGAGGACAGAATACAAGATCCTGATAGGCTAGAATTCTGGGCTAAATTTAACAAAATAATACACACACACACACACACACACATAAAATAGGGATAAATGTAAAGATTTAACATGGGTTCAAAAAATCAACTCTTCAAGTATATGATGGCAGATGCATGATTAGGCAGCAGTTTTCTAGAAAACGTATGGAGATTCTAGTGTTCAACTAATTCAGTGAGCCAATAGTGTGATATGATAGTTCCCATCCCCCCAAAAAAAAGCTAATGTGAGCTTGACTGGCATTAAGAGAGGTACAGCTAGAAGTAAGGAGGCCATAGTCCTTGTTTTCTACCTTGCTCAGACTACACCTGTAGTATGATGTTTAGTTATGGGTATCATAATACATTAAAAATTGGGGAACATCCAGAGAAGGGTACCTAGATTGGTGAAGGACCTGGCATTAATTTCCTCAGTTGAAGGAAATAGGTATGTTTAATCTGGAAAAGACTTAGGGGGTGTTTGAGAGATGTATGCAGGCATTTGAAAGGTTGTCTGGTGAAAAAGGGTTTGTTAATGTTCTGTTTTGCCCCAGAGGGTAGAACCAGGAACAATGAGGGAACTTGGAAATATGCAAGTTTTGACAAAGTCAGGAAAAACTAATAAGAGCTGTCCATGGTACGGTAGCCACACCAGTAGGTAGTGGGTTCCACTTAGATCCTTCAAGCAGAGACTCGGTAAATATTTGTCAGACATATTGTAACAGGGTATCTTTTTTTTTTATTTGGGTTGGGTTAGATTATCACAGAAGTCCCTTCAAATTCTGAAAGCCTGGGCTTCTGTGGCTTTTCCACTGATTTTTCTCCCTTGACCCCATCATCTTATTTGCTTGGATTATACACACAACCCTTGCTATGATGCTGTTCAAGTGGCCCATGCCTTGGGAATTCCAAACAGGAGAAGATCCTTCTTGTGAGCTGCCTCTTCTTTTTGTGCTTGAATAACTTAACTCCTTCGTGTTGGGTCCAAGAGGGCCCCTCCCTTAAACTAAATAGATATTCACAGACCAGAGCAGGTCTCAAAGAGGGCAGCCTGGGGGGGTGAGAGGTTGTATGAAAACCAGTTAATCTGAGAATGTTTAGCTTGATGAAGAAAAGACTCAGAAGAGACAAGATAGTTGTCTTCCTGTATTGGAGGACGGCCATATGGAAAACGGATTAAACTTGGTCTTGACCCAATGTGGCAAACTGAAAGGAGCCACACAGGATGGAAAGGCATGGATGATCTATGATCTGTATTTAAGGAGAATATAAAAACTGATGAAATCATAGATCTATTTGAATTTTTGCGGGGTGTGTGTGTGTGTGTGTGTGTGTGTGTGTGTGTGCACAGAGACAGACAGACAGAGATGGAGATGGAGACAGAGAATCAGAGATGGAAGGAGGGAAGAAGAGAAAGAAGGAGAAACAAAAATAGACATAGAAATACACAAAGAGGAAGATGAACAGAGAGACAGAAGGCAAAGGCATGGTAGTAGTAGCTAAAGCATTGCTTAAAATGCTCCAGGTCATTTGTAGTTATTAGATATAGACCACTTTGTAAATGTCTATGATGATATGTGACAGATGAACAGTCTTCAAGCCACTGATGAATATTGAGAACCATTGTGTGTATATATGTGTAACAAATATGCCCTGTAAGACAACAAGTTGGGCCTCAGCTGGTTAGTCTATCAATCCCTGGGGCAAACGGAAGCTTCTTATTTATACTGAATGACTAAATGGTCTAGGGAAAATAGCTGTAGAAGTGAGAGTCACAGGTTCCCTGAAAGGGACCTTAGAGATCATCTTGTCCAGACTTTCATTTAACAGATGAGGAAACTGAGGCCCAGGGAAGTGTCCAAGGCCACACTGGTCATATGTTGCAGAGCGGACTTTGAACTCAGTACTCTTTGAGTCCTAGATGAAGACTGTTTCATGACAGACACTGTGTTGTTCTAGTTCAAAGAGTATGATCTGGATTCAAATCCTGCCTCTGATGCTTACTGCCTGTGTGAGGTTGGTCATCATGGGCCTCAGTTTCCTCATCTTTATAATGAGGATATTAGGCTAGATGCCTTTGACACCCCTTACAGTGTTAGCTCTATGATCTTCAACACAGAGTGTGATTCTCTAGACCTTTCATCTCTTTATTTTTTAAGAGAAATTGTCACGTTTGAACCCTACTTGCCTGTCAAAGGTGTCATGATCATCAACAGGGTGACATCTGCTCACTAACATCTTTTGTAAGGAAGATATTAGAGTGGGGGGGGGAACCTGCAGCCTCGAGGTCACATGTGGCCCTCTGGGTCCTCCAGTGCAGCCCTTTGACTGAATCCAAACTTCACAGAACAAATTCCCTTAATAAAAGAATGTGTTCTGTAAAACTTGGACTCAGTCAGAAGGTGGAACCCAAGGACCTAGAAGGCACATGTGGCCTCAGTTCCCCACCCCTTTATTAGAGTATCATTGCATCATCATCATCATCATCATCATCATCATCATCATCATCATCATCATCATCATTGTACTGTGATGGGATTGACCTCTTTATAACAGCGGCACTGAAGGCCAAGGGTCTTTTTAAAAACATTTATGGTTAACGGTCTTGTGAACAGAATGATCTTTTCACATTTACGGTGTAAAGAACTACACTGTGACTCATTGTAGGGGATAGTGAGGCGGGTTGGGGAATACAATTGGATGCAATGTAATTAAATATCAGTTTTAATGAGACCCTTTATGACAGTTTTACTGGATAATGATGATGATGATGATGATGATGATGATGGTGATGGTGATGATGATGGTGATGATGATGATGATGATGATGATGATGATGATGGTGATGATGGTGATGATGATGATGATGATGATGATGATGATGATGATGATGATGATGGTGATGATGATGATGATGATGATGGTGATGATGATGATGATGATGATGATGATGATGATGATGGTGATGATGATGATGATGCCAGCTATGTTTGTGAGGCTTATCACCAAAAGCTTGGCCATTTTGTTGATTTATATCTCTACTGCTCAACACTGAGTAGGTATTTCAGAAATGCTAATTGAACTGAATTGCTGTCTAGGAGCCTCAGTTTCTTTATTTGATTGTATTATCTTTTCCAAGGGGTTGATGTGAAGAAAGCACTTTGTAATCCTTGAGGCATTTTAAAAATTTGGGTTAATGTGTTGTTGTCTTAGTCCTAACCCTGTCATTGATTAGTTTTAGGACCAAAGTAAACTCATCTCTTTGGACCTTAATTTTCCCCTTGTATGACAGGTGGAATTCTCCTATTGCCCTCTCCTCCCCCAACAGAGCATTCTCAGAGTCACCATTCCTGCTTCTGGGTGACCGTGTAGAAACTTAGGGGTAGAAAGAGGCATGATCAGAGCTGAACCCAGGCTAGAGCACCTGCTAGCGGCCAAGAGCTGGGATGGAATAGGGGTGAGTGAATACAATCATCCCTTGAGTGCTAGATTTGTCAAATGAAGGGTTTGGAATAGATGATCTCTAAGATCCTTTTCAGCTATAAAACCCTGAAATCCTTTTATTCTGTCTCTCAGTAAAACTTGATGAAACAACACAAATTAAGTATAAAAATATTTTCTTAGTGAAGGTCGATAATTGCCATAGGAAGGACTGCCCTAGTCAATCCTGTAGCACTTACCCTGAACACCCCATCACCATTCAGGACTACTCTCCCTGGTCTGTCACTCATATCTCTCAGGCCTCCCAAGCCTAGATCAAAGGAGATCATATTTGGAAAGCACTTAGCACAGTGCCTGGCACAGAGCAGGTGCTTAATCAATGCTGGTTGCCTCCCTCCCCTTACCAAATGGCTGTGAAAGTAAAACATTCATTAATCGTTTTTTGTTGTTGTTCAATTGTTTCTGTCCTGTCTGAATCTTTGTGGCCCCATTTTTGAGTTTCTTGCAAAGATAGTGGAGTGGTTTGCCATTTCCTTTTCTTGTTCACTTTATAGATGAGAAAACTGAGACAAACAGGGTTAAATGACTTGCCCAGGGTCACACAGTCAGGTCTGAACTCAGGTCTTCCTGACTCCAGGCCCTCCAGCTATCTACTGCACCAACTAGCTGCCCAATAACCATTTACTATGTGTCAAGTAAAAGCAGGTCTCTGCCCTCAAGGAGATCACATTCTAATGGGAGAGAACACACATCTAGGGAAGTCAAGGCTGGGGAAGGGAGTTATGGCCTGAAAAGTCATTAAGTTGCTGAATGGAACAAAAGGGCATTCAATTGACATGCAATTTCCTGAGGTTGTTAGGAACCTGGCCTCAGAGCCCACAAGACCTAGGCAAATAAGAGGCCCAGTGGATAGAATGCTGGGTGTGGAGTCAGGAAGACCTGAGTTCAAATCCAGTCTCAGATACTTACTAGCTGTGTGACCCTGGGTCTTGGGCCTCATTCTTGTATGACTCCAAAGTCACTTGTGAGAGAACACTGGTATGAAAATCAGGAGACCTGGGATCTAATCCTACTCTTGAGTAAATCCTTTTCTCTCTCTTGGAACTCAGTTTCCTCATCTGTAAAAAATAGGAGATCGTGCTCAGTAATTTCCAAAGTAATTTCCATCTCTAGCATAGTATGGATGTCTTTTTGGATTATCCAGGGTTTGGCATTATCTATAACGTTGCTTTTCCTCTAGCTATTTAAATGATAGTATAGAGAGGAAATAGAGACATGAATACAGTTTATGAGAGACATTTTATGCAGTGCATAAAATGCTAGACTAGAAGTCAGGAAGAGATGGGCTCAAATCCTTCCTCTGTCTTTCACTAGCTGAGTCATTAAGAGCCTGTCACAATTTCTCAGCCTCCCTTCCCTTATTTGTAAAATGGAGATATTAATAAAATTGTCTTAAATGGTATGATATCAACTTCCAGAATGAGGGACTTGGACTACATGAGCTCTGAGGTCCCTTACAGCTCTAAAACTATAATCCTATGTCACACCAGCTTCCCAAAGAAATCAAAAATAGTATTATTGTGTCTTTAAGATAGAATAAAATTTCAGGGGAGTTTAATTGTCATCTGGAGAAAGTTAATTGTTATGATGAGAGAGACTGAAGAAATTATTTGAGAGAGCTGTGTTTTGCTGTTGTCCTATAAAGATATTTTGAAAAGAATTCTTGAGAGATTTTGTCATTTTGAGATAAGTGTAGCTTGTGTGTTGAGGAAGAGTCAATGGTCAGAGGTGACTCTGCTTATGATCTTGATCGATTTCATAAATTGTTGAAATATTGAAATATATTTTTGTATTGTTGATTACACTGTTAAAATCATACAGCCAGTAACATTGATATTTATTTAATACCTCTGTGGGAGGTAGGGAGTGGGGAGAGAGGGAGAGGGAGAGAGAGAGAGAGAGGGAGAGAGAGAGGGAGAGGGAAAGGGAGAGAGAGGGAGGGGGGAGGGAGGGAGAGAGAGAGAGAGAGAGAGAGAGAGAGAGAGAGAGAGAGAGAGAGAGAGAGAGAGAGAGAGAGAGAGATGGTTCGCTTATAAATTGGGGTGGGGGCTCAGAGCTAATCAAGACATTGTATATTTTTATTAATTTATGATGAAATATCAGACTACACTCCTTGATTGCCCTGGAACCCAGAAAGAAAATTAATAAGGAAATCAATTAGTTAGTGAGGGGAGATTAGCATGAGTGTTTAGCAGTACAGCATACTACACAACCTTCCAGACCTCACCAAGGTTACACATGAGGTATCATTCTCTAAACCTGTTACGTATGTGAAGTGCTTGGTAAACTTTAAGGCATTATATAGTACTAGCTATTATGTTGTCAGTCCATAGGGGCAAACTGAAAGCAAAATCACTCTAAGATGGCCGTGTAAATTCTTCACTGTCACAGAATTAAACAGCACAATTTGGGCTCTTGAAGCTGAATTTATCTTAATTGGGCAGAATCAACCATTTATGATTTTTTAAGGCAATAGAACTAAACCCAGTGTCCTCAGGGTGCTGCTTAATAGCAGAGAGTGGAAAAGAGCTCACTCTTTCATTCTTTTTTGGTGTCATATTTCCCAACTTGGGCATTAGACAGTTAGGAACTGAAGCTGAAATTCTCACAATGGGACCCTCTATCCATGAGTCTACTCTTTGTGGCTGTCCTATCACGCTTCTGTCCTATTGTATTTGAAAGGCAATGTGGTGCAGTGGATAATGCACCAGATCTTGAGTCAGAAAGACCTGGGTACAAATCCTTCTTCAGGCAGTCCCTTAACATCTCTGAGGAGCCTGTTTTCTAATCTGTAAAAAGGGGATAAAGATAGTATCTCCCACTTGGGATTATTATCAGACTCAAGTAAGATAATTGTGTAAATATAATAAATGACTTTATAGAGCACATTAAAGTTTACAAAATACTTGCATTATCTCATTGGAGCCTCATAACAACATTGTAAGATTAAATATGTAAGGCCTGATTACCCCATTTTATAGATGAGAAACTGAAGCTCTGTGTAACTGATTTGCCCAATGCTGGGTGTAAGTAGCAGAGTCAATATTCAAACCCAGGTCTTCTGTCCCTAAATCTATCATGCTTTCCAGTGTGCCATAATCCCTTCACTTTAATGTGAGCTATTATTATTGCTTTGGGTGCCTAGAAGGTGATGGGTGAAGGATGGGATGGATGCTTAACAGTGTGCTTTTTTCCCTTTCTCAGAGACTTTCAGCTTGGATTGTTGTCAAGATGCTAAAAATACAGGGGAAAAAAAGCAATCCTATCCCCAAAACATATAAGTAACTGATGTGGGGGGGGGAGAGGGGAAGGGAAGTCCTATTTTTTTTTGTATAGAGCAGACAAGAGGCAAGGATCAGACAGGATTAATGTGGGCTTTAAAACCTCACAGAATGGGTTTTAATTTTCCAGAACAACATGCATTTCCTATTTTCTCGACACTGTACCCTACCGACAAAGCAAAGTGTCTTCTAACTGCAGGCCATTGCCTGGAGCAGCCTGGATTATTTACAATTAGTATTAGTACTGAATTAGTACAATCTTCCATCTGTTTGGCTATGAGTGGGGGGAAGATGAGGACAACTGAGATTCCAAATTGAGGCCCTAGGGGTTAGGGAGGGTTATGAAGCTGCTCTCCTAAGAGCAATGCCTTCCTGCTCTCAGCAGGAAGCCCCTCTTCGAAGTGATTACATGTAGTGGCACAAAATTCAAAGCCATCCACCGGCACAAAATTTCATCTGGAGCCCCAGGCTGGCTCACTTTCCTTGACTCCTCCTGTGATCCCACCCACCCCTTTGATGTTTTTAAACAAACTTCCTTAAGGCATCCATAATTTGGCCACCCTGCCAACCTACTTGCCTTTTTCCAAGTGAAAGTCTGCATTTGCAACACTTGTAGGGGAGGGAGCACTGGACCTGGCATCTGATGGCTTGGGTTTGAATCCTGGCTCTGCTAGTGAGCACCTATGAAATCTTGAGCAAGTCATTGGACATCTCTGGGCCTCAGTTTCCTTCTCTGTAAATGAAATAGTGTGAGCCATTGGAATGAGTGCTGGTTCAAATCCTATCTTTGATACTATTTGTGTGACATGGACAAATCACTTAACTTTTGTGGGCCTCAGTTTCCTCACCTGTAAAATGAAGAAAGTTAATATAAAGGCTTTCTAAGATTGTTTCCAGATGTAGGCCTGTCATCCTACAAATGTCTGAGACTAGAGGTAATCCAGTTTTAAATCTGATGATGCTATGTACAGCCTTATTTTCTTTGCCAAACCATCCGTCATTGTAGCCCAAACTGCACTATCTTTTCCATAGTGAGGCATCATTCAAGGAGGTACATGCCCATCAAAAGTTAACACAGTGGGATGAATGCTGGATTTGGGTCTGAAGACTTGGGCTCAAATACCACTTTTGTGTGACCTTCAGCAAGTCACTTCTCTATGGGGATGTTTCCTCACCTGTAAAATGAGGATATAAGAGAGAAAACCTTTAAGGTCCCCTTTGGCTCATAAATCTATGGTTCATGAAGGCCACCTGGACTCATGTTTGCTTGTCCACAAGAATCTAGTTAATAATAATTAGGTCATTGCTCTGAGCATTAACAGTTTGTTTTGCTACTCTAGAAGACTTTGGTTTAGATTAGTTCTTAGCATTTTTTTTTTTAAATTTTTTACATCATGGACCATGGAGGTCTGATGAAGCCTATGGGCCTTTTCTTAGAATACTGTGTTTAAATGCACACACATGTGTAACACACATAATGTGTGTGTGTGTATATATGTATATATATATATAACATAGATAGCATATATATGATATAATACACACACATATTTATAGGATCAGCAAAAAACCCAATTATATTGAAATACAGTCATTAAAGGAAAAAAAAAAGAATCAAGTCATGAACTCCAGGTTAAGAACCTTTCATTTAAATGTTTCACCTTGGAGAATTGTTGTATTTAATTAACATTTTCACTCCAAACCAGAGGCTATTCCATTTCAAATCATACTATGTCTACATAGTCCATGTGATCAAGGTAGAAGGCCAAATGGATTATTGTAGATCCAAAGAGAATCTTTTGTCTTTTTAATCTGCCCAGATTAATTAACTAGATCTATGTAGATTTAGATGTAGATAAATAAAATAATTTATTTAAGGCTGAAGCCAGCTCATATAGGCTTGAGAGAGCCAATTATGAATTTTTCAGTATGATCATTTATGCCTTGGTACTATAAATCAAGACTTGATTTATTGTTTTCTTAACTGTCTAGACTTAAGAAAGTGATAAAGTATTAATAAAGAAGACTAAAATGAAAACTATGTTATGTGTATATTTGCCCTCCCTCTTCTCCCACCTCATTTACCAGCACATCTTTAATTCTTTTTTTTTTTTTTTGGTAAGGCAATTGGGGTTAAGTGACTTGCCCAGAGTCAAACAGCTAGTGAATGTTATGTGTCTGAGGCTGGATTTGAACTCAGGTCCTCCTGACTCCAGGGCCAGTGCTCCATCCTTTGTGCCACCTAGCCGCCCCAGCACATGTTTAGACACAGCACATCAATGCTGACTTCCAAATAATCCCTTGAGGCTTTTTTAAAAAATCACAAATTTTGAACTCCCTAGGCTCTGATGTACTTTTTATTTTACAGCTAAGCTCACAGTATATAGGTCCCATCTTTCTAGATGAGCAGAAGGGGAGAGAAGTGAGGTTTATATGTCATTCATGCTTCCTGAAGGTGATTTCCGCATGATGATTCTGTTTGTGTCTGTTTTTTTTTTAATAAAAATGATTGATATTATAGCAGACTTACATCCCCTTCTATACACATGTATCATTGTTGAGGCATTTTATACAGACTTGTGGAATTTCCAAGTTGAATCCTCAGCCTGGTATTTAAAGTCCATCATAACCTGGCTCCTACCTTCTTTTCTAGTCTTATTTCCTATTACTTCTTTTCACATATTCTGTGTTCCAGTCCAACTGTTTCATAGTATGTGACATTCCATGAGCCTTTGTGTCTTTGCACAGGTGACCCTCAGTTTGGGAGATACATATTTGGAGTGGCATCCCATCTCACCTCCACTCCACGGGCTCCCTAGTTTCCTTCAAAAAACAGTTCTGGCGCCATCATCTTTGATGAGGCCTTTCCTGACTCTCCAGTGCTTTGTGAAATTGCTTTGCATAATTGTGGATGTATTTGTATCCCTCCAAAAGAATGTAAATCCCTTCATGGTGGGTTCCATTTTTTTGTCTTTTTATCTTGAGCAACTGGAATAGTTCTTTGAACATGGTAAGTGCTTAATAAATGTTTAATTGAATGAAAGGGACTTAGAGGTCATCTATCCCAGTGGTCTCCAAGGTGGAGACAGTGGCTTGATTCTAAGAAGTGTGTGCTCAACCAGTCATACTCCCAGTGAAAACCAACCATTGAGATTGTCTCCAAACAAACATATCTACACTTATTTCCAACATTCCCCTGCTGCACGCTCCCCCCCATCCTTCTACAGGCTCCCAACGTTCTCCATTCTGAGCCAGGTGTCAGTTCTTCAGAGTATGTATAACCTAATTGGGACATTGGGACCTACCTCAGCATACTTAGTCCTTGCCCTTCAGATAATCTAATGGCTGCCACAGGCACTCCTTGGAGGGCAGATACTGCCCTCTGGGGCAGTGATTGATGAATAAGAGCCCCACTATCTTTTTTAATTTTGGGTGGGGTAGGATGAGTGGCATAGGTTGAGCAGGCATGGATGGGTTGTGATGTATTGCAAAGATCATTGAATTGTCTTTACTCCAAAACCCACAACTTTTCCAAACTTTCATATTACTTTGAAGGACACCACCTTCCTTCCACTCACCCAGGTTTACCACTTCGGTGTTATCTATGACTCCTCCCTCTCCCTCTTCCCACATATTCAGTTGCCAAATCTTTCTATCTCTGTATCATCTCTCATATCTTCCCCCTTCTCTCTACCCATTCATCCACCACTCTAATTTAGGCCTTCATTGCCTCTCTTCTAGATCATCACAATAGCCATTTGGTGTCTCTGCCTCAAATCTCTCCCCACTCAAGTTCATTCTCCATTCAACAACCAGACAGATCTTCCTATGGCCGAGGCCTGACCATGTCATGCCCTTTCAGTAAACTCCAGTGGCTTCTTATTACCTCTAGGATCAATTGTTATTTCATCTTTATCTCACCCTTTTAATATTTCTCCTATTGTCTAAGTTTTAAATTTATGCAATTATTAATATAGTCTCACATGTATGTAGTTTATAAATAAGTAAATATATACATATTTGGAGCACATGATTATTTAAAAAACTGATAGTGTTACATTATCAAAAAGCTAGGAGGCTAGCTACTGTTACAACCAGCCTTTTTCCCTTGGTGGAAGCTCTCATATGGCATACCTGAGTGAAGATCACAGATTTTCTCATTTTGAACTTCCAAGATAGGGCACTTGCTGCATCATGAGTCAAACTGTTATGATGCTGGAGAGCTCTATTTGTTAGATAACTTTTCTGAGTATTTGGCCAACTTAGGCTCAGGACTGACTTCCTTGTAACTCTCACCCATTGATCCTAGTTTGGCCTTCTGTGGAACCATTGAGAGCAACTCTACTAATTTTTTAACATATTAACCCTTGAGATATTTAGGGAGGAAGCATGCTTCAGTTGAAAAAAAAATGTCAACAGTGGAGTCAGGGGACCTGGCTCTGCTCCTTATGACCTGTGTGATCTTGGCCAAGTCCATTAATCTCTTGGGCTCTTAGTTCCCTTATTTGTAAAATAAGAAAGTTGTTCAATATCAGGCAGTTTTTATAAATTTTTGGTGGGTCATGAGCACCTCTGGCAATCTGGTGGAGACTATGGACAGCTTCTCAGAATGATGTTTTCAGACGCATAAAATAAAATACACAAGGCTTTCAAAGGAAACCAATGATATTGAAATACAGTTATCAAAGTACATTCAAAAATATCAAGTTCACAGGTTAAGAACCTATGCGTCTGGATAACTTCTAAGGTCTTTTCCAGTTCTAGAGCTTTGCTCTATTATCCTATAGCAATTATCTCGTATCACTGTAGCTTTCTTGTTTCCAGAATAAACATTCTCAGGTTCTTTGGTTGTTCTTCATACACTGAGTTTTTCGGATGCCTCACCATCTTTATTTTCTTTTCCTGTATGGATATATGTTTGCCTCCGAATCAATGGACTTTCCTAAGCAAAGTGGTGAATAGCAGTGGGGGACCTACCTCTGTGGGTAGCTAGCTGTCAGTCCTTCTTAGAAAATACCTAAGTACTTATCATATGTGGTTGAATATGGGCACAATAGGTAAGAAGAGTGCTTCAAAAGGAATTTGGAACTGGCAGCAACACTCTTCCATAGTATATTTAGGACAACCTGGGTATAGCAAATAAGCTCAAACTAGTCAAAGTTCTTATGGTTCTAGCATGTGGAGACAAGGTGGTCAAGTATAACACTGGGCACACAGTAGATGCCAAATAGTTATTACATGAAGCATGCCACCTTACCTGGAAAGAGAAAAAAAACCCAAAACTTTATATGATGTTGATCTTTTCAAAGTACTTTTACAACTACAGATGTGACCCTTAAAGTAACTCTATAAACTGGGGCAGGTTAGGAAGAATTCCTTTTTTTTTTTCCCAGATGAGGAAAAGAAGATGCAGATGCCTTAGTAAATGGAGAAAGCATGATCCAGTGTTAAAGAGATCTGGAAAGGGAGTTAGCTTGGGCTCTAGTCTTTGTAATCAACATAGTCTGGGCAAATCATTTAACTTCACTGTACCTCAATTTTCTCATCAATTAAATGGGCAGATTGAACAAAGTCCTTGTTAGAATCCTTATCAGCTCTTACATCTGTGATTCAGTGCCTGTGCAGGGTGACAGACCCCACCAGCGTGAGATGCTTATTTATTACACTGTAACTGGAAATGCTTTCTCATGTGTGTTCCCTTTTTTTTTTGGCTGAGAGCCTGATGAAAGATTGTTCTGGGTGTTGGCAACCTTAGGTAATTCAAATGTAAATTAAACAAAATCATGAGGGGCAGTGCGATGTAGTAGATGGAACCACCTTAAGAGTCAAGGAAGACCTAGGTTAAAGACCTTCCTCTCACATATTGACTCTGTAATTAGTCACTTAACCTCAGTTTCCCAGGCAACAATATAAGTTGAAGAGCCAGTGTAGATCTGCATTGGTAGAGAGTGTTTCCTTAGCAGAACTTCTCTATTTCAACAAAATCAGAGGGCTGAACAAGAAAAGAAAAGAAATCCATACCATCATCTTTCCATTTACATTTTGCTGAAGCTAAAATGTGTATGAGCAATGGACCATGGTTATGGGTTCAAAATAGTCTTGCAATGGTGTAAAATCACTCCCTTGTGCTCCATGCATCTGCTTCTAGTTAAATGTGAAATTGGCTCACTGGTGGTTTGATGGACTTGCAGTCAAAAAGACCTGTGTTTGTATCTTGCTTACATCAATTACTAGCTGTATGACTACGAACAAGTCTCCATCTGTAAAATGGCTATAATAATACCAGTAGTATTTACCTCATATTGTTGAAAGCTCAAATATGTTTTCACATAGCCAGCTTTAAGCATCTGGTGCGAGATCTATCATCTAGCTATCTAGAAAAAAACATTTTGAACCACTGTCTATATCTATATCTATCTATCTCTATCACTCTAACAATCTATAGCATTTTGAAAAACTTTAAAAAAACTGTTCAAATTACAACTGTTGTCATTTTTATTAACTGAGAGTGAACTTCCTATTTTCAAGGATGAAATGCATGACCACATAGCTGAGGTCATGCAATTGTAGACTCAAATGCCCATCAATAGCTAGATCCTTTCACAGTCATACTGAAAGCATAAGTAATGTCCATAATCCTATCTCATTAAATTACTTGAGGGACCAGGAACCCTGTTTCTATTTTACTATAAGCTAGCTCACCATCCTCTCCGCAGGGAAGGGTTTGAAATTAACATGTGAGCAGCTGACCCAGGCCTAAGACGGGAAGATTTCATGGGAAGCCCACTGTGTTTGATGACTTAGAGCCACTTGGAGTTTAGGAGGTAAATTTTGCCCGAAGTTTATTAATTTGGCTGTATTTTCCTTTATTCTGCCCTTGATAGTGATGTGGGCTCTGATGTAAACTTCTTGATGGCAAGGGCTGTTTCATCCTTTTTTGTCTTTGCATTCCCAGTGCACAGTGCCTGGCGGTGGATCAATGCTTGTTGAATATTGTGGAATGAATGTTAAGGACTCCATGCCCATGTAAAGGCAATAGTCGATCATAACCTTATAACTTGTTACCTCGAGAGGACGTATAGGAAAGAAAGTCAAATTAATTCATAAAGTGTTTACAGAAATTAATGGATACCAGGGCCACATACGCCTCCTTAAAAAGAAAGACTGTACCTAATGTTTAAAGGAAAACAACCTTGATCTGTCAGGGTAAATCCCTTAGGGCATGTGTTGGTAATAGAATCTTGGGCAGAATGGATCCCAGCACGGCAAGTCTTATGCTCTAGATTTCTCATAGTTTTATATGTATACTTCACTGAAACCTAAAAAAGAACTATCACCCAATAAATTATAGTCTCTAAAGATCTCAGGTTGCAGAGTACCCAAAGGACAATGGAGGCACACATAGAAGGCATGAATAGGTCGCAACACATTTCAAACCAGAATTTACAAAGGATCATCAGTGGGGAAAATGTAATGAAAGAAGTGCATGATTGAAAAATAGGAGACAGTCACATAGACAGCTAGGGATTCTTGATAGACACACCGTGTACATTCAACATCAAGAGAATATGAAGAAGGCCCATAGCCCCTTGGATAAACCTCCTCTTCGTTAAGTTATTGGAGAAAATAGAAAAGAATCACATAACATGAACAGTAGTGGATGCATGGTGATTTGCATGATTGGAAAGAATATCCACACTGATGAAATCACAGATCTATTGGTGGAGATACAATTTTTATGTAATAATATGCCATGTGTCCCAAAAGTCTTAGTACAGTTCAAAGTTATTAAAACTTAAAACTGCTCCAAGATTTTTGGGACACCCCGTGTTAATAATTCATTAAATTAATTATGGCAAAACATAATTAATATTGCTAGTGGCTCCTGATTGGTCTTCTACTTAATTACAGGTTAAATCTCCTGGCAAGGGCCTGTCCCTTATTTATGCCATTGGACTTGAATTTTGTTGTATTATATACACCTTTAATTTTAAATAGCGATTCCTTAATTTGTAAATCCTGGAGAATCTAAGAGATTTGGGATATTTTGGGGGTTTATTAACTTGTAGCTGTCCAAGGTTCTGGATCAATCAACTGGTTAAGCTTTAAGGGAAGGTAGTTCCATAATAAACTTAGAATGGTGTAACATGTCACAGGTGACAAAGAAAGTGGCCATCCTGTTTCCTGTAAACGACTACAAATAGGCACAAGCTTGGGCTGCATATTTGTGGTCTTTTCACAACACTGATCAAACAAAATGGCTCCTACTCTGTCTAAAGACAAGAGCCTATGGAAAGCAAACAAGGTGAAATTTAGCCAATTGAAGCCTTGTTATAGGAAGAAATGTGTGATATTCTTACATACATATTTGTGTGTGTATTTCGTAGTAAGTGCCCACCCATCTTATATCATTTCTTCAGCAGAGTAGGGCATGTTTGAATACTTTTGTCACTGAGAAAGTAGAAATATGTTTGTTTCAGGCCAAAGGTTATTATGGTAGATGAGAGATAAACTGTTATTTACTAGACATCAAGAACTGGGATATGGCAGAACAACTTTTCAGCATATATTTGCTGAAGGAAAGTTATTGTTTTCCCAAGGAATGTTGTAAAGGGTGGTTATTTTAAGATCCTGGAAAATAGGCCACCAGAACACATTTAAGCACTGGATTACAGAATGCAGTTTTAAAGGTGAGAAATGAGGTTAAGATGTAAGAAAGAATTATTTTTTCCCTTTTTCTCATCCTCCTCCAACTTTGTTCCTTCACTTTTAATTCTATACTGGCAAATATAATCCTGTAGCCATTTTTAAGCTCATGAGACACACATTTGGAGCTGGAACATTGGGGGATATCTAGTCCAACCCCTTCATTTTACATATTAGGAAATGGGGACCCACATGAGGTTAAGTGACTTGACTAGGGTCTCATAGAGTAACAGAACCCAGGTACTCTCTGCTCATATACACTGCTCTTGATTGTAAACTAAAATTGAACATGGAAGTTTGGGAAGACTCTGAATTATCAATGAATCGTTTCCTCCCTTGACTTTTAAAAGATTGCTCTTGGAAGATTCCTAAGCCAGTGGAAGTTAACTCAATTTATGACAAAAATCTTCCAGCAATAGAGATCTCTATTTTCCATTGGAAATTCATTCCAGCATCTTAGAGTTCATTCTAAGTCCAATAAAAAATGAGACTGTTAGCTACCTTCTGAACTTGATGTGACATTCACTGCTTCCATGCAGGTAAGCAGGGTAGCTTTTATGCTTCATCCATCTATCTATCTATCTATCTATCTATCTATCTATCTATCTATCTATCTATCTATCTATCATGTATCTATGAGTTTGTATGTATATATATATGTATATATATACACACATGCATATACACACACTTCCTATTCATGTTTTGCATTATACTTATATGTACACATGATATATTCTGTCAGTAGTCTAGAAGTTCAAGTGCAGGGACTCTCATTTTTTGTCTTTGTATTCCAAGTTCTGAACAGGTCATTATTGTTCAGTTGTGTCTGATTCTTTATGACCCCATTTGGAGTTTTCCTGGCAAAGATACTGGAGTAGTTTGCCATTTCTTTCTTCAGCTCATTTTACAGATAAAGAAGCCAAGGCAAATAGGGTTAAGTGACTTGCCCAGAATCACACAGCTAGTAAGTGTCTGAGGCTAGATTTGAACTCAGGACTATGAGTCTTCCTGAATCCTCTATCCACTGCGCCACCTAGCTATTCACTGAGCACATAGAATGTGCTTAAGAAATGTCTACTGAATTGGCTTGAATTTTGTACCGTTAGTCTGTGTTTATTTTGTAGCCCAACTCTTTTTAAAGAGGGACCATGAGAATCTCAGGGAAATCTGTTCCTTTGCATGCTATACTTTTGGGGCTTCCCTCCACAAATGAATAAACCACATCATACTAATCCTCTTCAATGTCAAATACCAGCCTACTTACAAACTGCAGGTCAATACATCCCAATGCTACCTAATCAATTCATGAGTGCCTCTAATGGGAAATTCACAATCATTTGGCCAGATTTCATGACCAATTTTGTATCCGTCTCGGGAAAAGAATTATATTAAGCTTGGCTCTGGATGTCCTCCACAATTTCTCCCCTCAGAGACATGATGCTATTTTGGTCTTTTTTTTTTTATTATTAAATGGTTTTATGTAGTATAGAACAGGAAGAAGTAGAGGGGGAAATTGAAGGTCAGAATTAAAATTCATATGGATGCAAGATATACTTTTGATCTGGATCTTACAGATTATCATCCCACAAGGTCTCTGAAGAGAGGTGGCGAAAGGGACTGCAAAACTTGGATAGAGAAAATATCAAAGCAAAATGGAATAAACTCCACAGCAATGTCCACATAGAAAATGACTATATTCCAGAGCAAAAAGATCATTCCGATGCTTTTGTGCAAGGGTATAACGACATATACTCCATATATATGCATGTATAGAAAAATGGCACCAAGTAAAGATGAAGAGGCCTGATTCCTGAGCACTGGCCTGACTGGACCCATATATACAGGGATGGTCCAGCCCCCATAATAAGATGGCTTCAACTATGGGATTCTGAAAGTTCTTATTCATGCAGGGCAGGCTAGCTGGGCTGAATTTAGAATGAGGGTTTTTCATTTGATCCAGCTGCTTTGTACGGAAACAGACATAGCTGTGTAAGAGAATTGAATTTGGGAGTACCATAAAATCATGATGACTTTAAAGATGTAGGGGACTTGAAAAAAAACAATATTTTTAGCATTGTAGAGACAAGAAAAAGTGGGGAGGAGTAGGATTTTACAATAGGGAAAAGCAAAAAACCTGTGCAGGTCCCTGCTTTTGCAGAAAGCAGAAGTCATAGTGGAGTGGTAGTAGAAGGGATATCTCTGCTCTCTCTGTTTTTCTCACCCTTAACAGAGGCTGGAATAGAGCTTAGAGGAAGAAGAATGAACACTGGCTCACATGAGGCCCTTTCTTTGAACAGGAATAGATGAAGAGAATGTAGATAAAAAGAAGGAAGGGAAAGATGCGTAGACAGCATGGCCTTCACTGATTGGGAAGATATCCTATGGGAGACTCAAAAAGTCTTTCTGAAATATCAGATGGTATAGGAAAGAGGTCATTTGGTGAGTGTGGTATCCACCTTTATAGAACTGTTCTCTTTCTTCTAGTTAGCCCCTTTTGAGCCCCCCAAAATGAGGCAAAGAAAGCATGGGCATTTGTACCTCAAAAGCTGCTATGTCCCCTTTTAAAGAAGGGTTGGCATTGAAGTTCTCCAGTAAAAGTTTTATTCCAATTTCAGAAACAATAGCAAAGTAATGAAAATGGCCTGGAAGGTTATTACAGAATAGACATTAATAATATTGTTATTAATAATACTTCTAATTAATAAAAAGGAGGTAGTGTGGCATAAAATGTAGAGGGCCAGCCTTGGAGTCAGCAGGGTATGGGTTCAAGTCTTCCTTTTGACACATATTAGCTACCTGAACATCACCACATCACAACCTTTTAGTGACCCCATATAAAAGGTACGTTACATATGAGTTGCCAGTCATCACTGGTGGAAGACATTTTCACATGGAGATTTTGCTACACAGAGAAAATTATTACAGCTCTAGATCCCACAATAATAACAACAACTCAGACTTTTACAGTGCATTATGGTTGACAAGGCACATTCCCTACCATGACTCTATGTTGTAGTTGGTGTAGACATTATTCCCATTTTATAGGTGAGGAAGCTTAGGCTCAAGGACAACTTAGTTGACTACAATCACAGATCAAATAAGAGTTGGAAGTGGTTCTAGAATGCATTGTCTCCTAATTAAATCTAGTGCTCATTCCACTACCAATAGAATCCTTCCTGTGGTATTTCTAAGAAACAAACAAACAAACAAAAAACAAAGGAAAAATTAACTTACATTTTGCTCTGCTTGATAAATCACTCATATGATCAGGCATTTCTACCAATTAGCCAATCCAATTAAAAAAAATAATCAGCATCTGAATACTCCATTTGCTTTGATATTCAGACCACTAGTATGATTTGATATAATATGCTACTAATCAAATGGGCAAACATAGGAACATCTGTTCTAAGAAACTGCTCCAAAAATATCTTTATAAAAGCAGGTTGACTGTACAGTTGATGCCCTGAGGGCAGTAGAGAGAAAAAGAGGGAAAATTGAAATCAGGAGGTGAATTGTAATGATCATCACAATGGTTAAGGTGCCTTAACCTTCATTATCCACCAATAACAGGTATGATGAGTAATTTTTCTAGATGTCTAACTTATCAAGTTGCATTAGGTCCTTCAGAGGAATATTACATTGGGAAAACACACACACACACACACACACACACACACACACATACACACACTTTCACATCTTACTATCTGTCACCTAGGAGAAAGCTTTGACATTATTTTGCTCATGGAATAAAATAAGATGTTAGCTGTTTCTACACTGGCCTGACAGTGTATTATTTTGCAAAAGCGCTCAATGATGTACATGACTTTTGACACAGGCGTTGTATATACACAGCCTCTGGGAGCCTCTAGAATCTCTACACATACATTTTTTGTTAATAGCAGCAATTTTAAATGATCACTAATCATTTAGTTTGTTTTCATGATTAATTCAATAGGTAATTTAAAGTGTCTATTGTATGCCAGACCCTGGGCTAGGCATAAATTGCCCATGTGGGCTTGCTGAGGTCATATTCTTCTGTGGGAAACAACTTGCTTGTCCACTGATAAGCAAATGAAAAATATATATGAAATAACTGGGGAAAATTGAGGGTGTGAAGAATCACTTGAAACTGGGGTGGTGGTGGTGGTGTTCATGAAAGGCTTCCTTTAGGAGTTAACAATGAGCTAAGCCTTGAGGGGTGTTAGGGATTCTCTACAAAGGTGAGAAAAGAACATTCCTTGTAATAAGTAGGAAATGTATAGCTAGTTTATATTGCTTAAAATTTATCCGATAACCAAAATAGTATCATCAATGAAAGGCAACCTTGTATTCTAGAAGCTGAGAATCAAGACTTCTGAACAGTATACTGAAGGTTTCCTGAGCAGTTGAGAAAAGGACATCTGTTGCTTCATAGACAGCCGATACAATGGAAAGGATGGCAGTTAGGAGACTTGGGTTCTCATCTCAGCTCTGCCATTGAGTAGCTCCAATGACCTCAAAGAAGTTGCTTTACCCCACTGGGCCTCAGTTTCCTCATCAGGAAAATGGGAGGGTTGGATTGGCTGCTGTTTCAGGTCCATTTTAGCCATAACATTGCATGACTGGCCAATATGTGAATGGTGACCTTGGTCAGTAAAGAGTAATACAAGGGTAACTTGACTTACCAAGAAAGGAGATGGGATGCCAGAGAGCTTGTCCATCTAAAGTTGCTTCCCCAAACTACTCCATCACTTTGCTCTGATGTAACCACCCTAAGTGAGACTGTTGGAGACATTACAAAATTATCACCATCCTGTTATCTTCTGAATCATAGATCTAGAGATCGAAGACACTTCAGAGGTCATCTCCTGTAAATGTTCCCATCTTCACCCCATTGCCCTTTTCTACAGATGAAGATGCTAAGGCCTAAAGAAATGAAGTGATTTGTCCAGTCACACAGCAGTTAGGATTTGCACTCAGACCCACTGATTTTAATCCCAGAACTCTCCACTGCACCCTAACTTCTTGCTGATCTATTCTCACTTATATTATGCCTTTGCCTTCATCTCTGTCATAGGAACAGTTCCAGGAAAAGACCACTTAGGTGTCATGTTTTATATCTTTTCTTATTCCCTTTCCTTACTGCCTTTGCACCCACATAATTTCTAGCAAAATAATGTCATTCCTTCCAGGTGTCATTTTGGAACATCTCCAGCTTATCTCATGGACTTCACCATCAGGTTCCCCTTTCCCTCTCTCTGCTCTTCAGGCACCTGTTTCTCCTCTGTCCCATTCCACAATCTCATCATTCTTTGGGCAAGAGATTTTGTTCTGCAGTGGCAGCCACCTGGGAGAGCTTTCTGTATTATCAATTCTCATTTTCACATGTGTCCTCTTTCCTGTTGAGGTCTCTCTGCCCCTGGTATTGGTCTTGGGGTTGGGCACTCATTGGGTCGCTGTTTTTTCCTATTTTAATTTGTTGGCACCATGCGCCCACTGTAATCCTGTAGAGTACCATTCTGCTGACTATTCTCAGGTAGGAGTATAGTTTAAAAAAAAAATGCCATCAGTGGAAAATGGTGTTGCTAGATCTCTGTGGGAAACGTATTTGATTTAGCACAGATTTAGGCCTCAGTCTGAATCACAGAGGTGTAACCATATATACCAACATGTTACATTGGAAAACACATACGAAGGTATGTGGGCACATTTATGTGGTTCTATGTTTTATAATTTGAAAGACAACTAGCTTCTTATCTATTAGCAAAATTATAGGGAAAAAGACCACAAAAACAAAAACCCTTCTGAAAAACTCAGTTTGCAATAAAAAAAAAACATCAGAAAGGGAATGTATAGCTTTTGATAGATTTTGCTTCTAGGGATATAATATTTAAAATGTTTAAATTAATATTTAAAATTTGGATATACATAGGATTCAATGACATGCCCTTTCTATATAGTAGAATGTAAGTTTCTTCGGGATAAGGACTATTTCATTTTTGTCTCTGAATGCCCCAGATTCTGGCACACAGTAGGTACTCAATAAATGCTGCTGAATTATTGAATTTTATGCAACATGGAATATTTTTCATTTGATTCTTAATAGGATTATTTAAAATGGAGAATTCTTTTAATTAAACCCACCTCATTAAAAAGAGATTTCTTCCCTAAAGGACAAACAAATTTTTTGGATTTCACTATAAACAAACTAATATTTTGTAGCTAAATTTTTGTTGATACGAAAAAAACACTGACATTTACTGGATAGAGTGGTGGTCTGGAGTCAGCAATATGTGTTCAATTCTTGTGACCCTGTGTAGGCCATTTATCTTCTAAATCCCTCAAGAGGCTGTCATGGTACATGGGGGTGTCATGGTACAGTGGAAAGAAAATAGGCTTAGAAGTCAGCAGACCCAAGTTCAAATCCTGCATCTAACCCTTATGATTTGGTATAACCTTGGGCAAATAACCTCATGTGCAAGTCATTTCATTTCCTTTGGCCTCAGGGGCCTATAAAATGAAGCAATTGGACTTGATGGCTTTTAGAGTACCTGCTAGCTCTGAAACTCTGGCCTTTCTTTACAGAATATTTTCCTCTATCTTAACTTACAAGCCTGATTGATTTGGTGGCAGAAATTATTTAAACAAAGATAAAGCTTCATGGAGCCTGAGCATCAGCATCTTTGAGGAGGTTCCAAGGAATTTGCAATTTTGTATTTTCTCCTCAGCAGAATGGTAGCCATCCCTAGGCTGTGGTGAGGTGGAAAGAGGGAGGGAAGGAAAAAAAAGAAATTTACATGATAATTTTTTTGTTTCTTTGAAAGGAATAGCAAGTTGTGCATAGCAGATTTGCAGTTCACTGTAAAATAATCTATTTTATTGTACCATGTTATGGAAATACTTGTCTTATTCCGTACATTAAAAATAATAATAAAAAAAGAATGTAATCCCCTTGAGGGCAGGCACAGCTTTGTATCTGTTTTTGTATCCTTAGAACACAGTCACTACTTGAATGTGGTAGTTATTTAATAAAGGAGTCAGAGGACCAGGTTCAAATCCTGCCTTTGATGCCTACTCCCTGTGTGATCCTGGGCAAATCCCGAAACCTTCTTGGGCCCCAAATTCCTCCTCTATAAAAATAGAGCATTGGACCAGATATCCTTTGAGATCCCTTCCAACTCTAGAACCATGTTCCAATGAATCAAAGTAGTATTTGTTGAACTGAATTGCCCTATCTCTATTAGTAGCTAGTAATAATAGCTAATAAACCTGTAAAGTTTGCAAAGCACTGTGTGTGTGTGATCTCATATGATCCTCCCAACAACCCTGTGAGGTAGGTGTTATTATTATTATTCCTGGGGGGGGTGTCACAAAGCTAGTAAGTCTTTGAGGTTTTGAGGATCTGAACTGGGGTCACTCTGAATCCAAGTCCATTAGTTCTCTATCCATCATGTCAAAGTCATAATCTGTTCTTTGCAATCATGGTGGTGGGTAGGGGGAGTAAGTTTCCCAACAGAGGAAATCACAACTTCTTGGCCTATTCACAAAAAGCATCTTCCATGCAACTCACAATAGTTATAAAGGACCCATTATTGCAACTGTTCTAAAAAAATCAGAACAAAACTAATTTATTATAGTTCTGTCTTCATTATACACCACACGTTGGTGGATTAAACACAACAAAATTCTGGTCTTTTTAAAAGTGTCTACTAAATATAATAAAAAGAATAAGATAACAATTAATATGTAGTTTGTTACATTAAAAAATTGATATACATATTTCTATTGCCTGTTAGCTTGACCTAAGCCTCTTAAACTATTACAAAAAAAGAGAGGGAAAAAAAGGCATTGTTCAAAGTCAAAACATTCAAAGTTCAGTTGATACAACATTACAGTACAGTCAACTAACAGCATTCGACAAAGATAGCAAGTCTAGTCTTGGCTTCTTGGGTGAAGAGTCTATAGACCAGACTTCTACAAATGATTCAATACAGCTTCAAAACTGTATGTTAGCTTTTTTGCAGGACACTGTACTCTCTACTGATGGCTTCAGAAGAAGGGGGGGTCATGCTATTGGTCAAATCACAGGGGAACCCCAACCTGTCTTGAATAATTTTATTGAGCATTGTAGTTAGAACAGCATTATTAAGTTTAGCACAACAACTAAAACAAAATAAAATAATCATAATATAATAATAATAATAATAAAATCAAACACAAACTGGAAGCTTGGAGAAGCTGCCACCTGTGTCAAACCATGGCGATACGCTATACTAAAAAATTTGGAAATATCCACCCGTCCTCACCACTCTGCCACAAACTAGCAAAGTCAAAAAATACAAAAGTCTTCAAACTTTGTTACTTTTGCAGAATAAAGCAAAAACGTCTTTGTGCTCCTTACTACCAGAAGCAAAATATCCACTGAGTTACCACATGTAATAGCTTCTGGACGTATCAACTTGAGTTGGCTTGGTTTCTGCAGAGCCATCTTTGTCTTTTTCACTGTCACCATCCCAAAGGTTAATTAGTGGAGGATACAGCTCGTTCAGGGGAATTGAAGAGGTTTTTTGCATATATTTTTTTAATGAATGGTGGTAATTTTTCCTCTTAAACCTTTTGGCTACATAAACTGCAATGGAAGCCAGGCTAATCACTGCAAACATCGACCCCATGACTGCTGCCAGGGCAGTGCTAGTTTCCTGATCCGAAATGTCAAGTGCAAATGCAGCATTCTTTGTGGTGACGTTAACACAAGACTTTTGAGTCTGTTGATGGATGTTGGACACTGTGAGACACACTTCATAATCAGTGGATGGCTGAAGGTGTGTTAAGTTGTATTCGTGAACATCAACAGGGACTCTGGCAGTGTACGTGATATGGGGGTTATCGATTTTCATTGTGGCAGATGACCATTTTAAGTTTGAAGTCATGACATTGGAATTAACCTTCCAGGAGACCAAGATGGAATGAGATTCTGTTTGTTTGACATAGATTTTCAGCACCTGAGTACCATCCAAAAGGGTTCCGTTGACCCTTATTGTAGCTACTCGTGTATCTGCCCCTTCTACATTTTGGGCAACACAAGTATATCTCCCTGAGTCTTCTATCTGTATACTAGTGATTTCCAAAGTGCCTTCATTGCTCAGCTTATACTTGTCTGAAAGAGTTTCCACTGTTATTTTATTTCCAAGTGGTGTTACCCAGTAAATTTCAGGCTCAGGTTCTGCCATGGCTCGACAATCTAGGAATACTGTCATGCCAATGTCCATGTTCAAATGATTTGGAAATGTGTCATGAGAAATCATAGGGAGGCACTGTTCACTTGAGTCCTGAATTAAAACTTCCTTTACCTGCTGCCCCCTATATTCAGGTGGCATGGCACAAAACATGGACAGGGGCTCCATGAATCGAATATTGGTTTTGTTGGAGTTAACCCAGTGGATGACACAGTCACACCTCAGAGGATTGCTGTGAATGCTGATCTCACGCAGGTTAGGAAGAGATTCCACTGTCTTTTGGTAAACAGCATTCAAGGCATTGTTATTGAGCATCAAGCTTTCAAGAGCAGGGACATTGCGAAAAGCTAAGCGATGAATGTAAGACAGCTTAGGATTATTGGTGGCTTCGAGTTTTGTGAGCTCAGGCAGATTGTCCAGTGAATAGCGATCCACTGATACCAGTTCCCCCATATTGTTGATGCCAAGTTCTTTCAACCTCAGCATATTTCTAAAGTCCCCTTCTTGGATTTTGTGAATCGGGTTTTTGTTGAGGTCTAGAAATTTCAAGTTTGGAACTTTCTGAAGTGCAAGCTGAGGGACAGTGACCAATTTATTGTCATAAAAAGAAAGACTTTCAAGGCTGTCCAGGCCTACTAAGGCATTTCCAGGAATGTCAGTGAGATACATTCCTGCCAAAACCAAGCTGCGTAGATTTGAAAGGGGCTTAAAATTCATATCTAAGATGCCAATCACTGGATTTTCCCCAATCATCAGGATTTCTAGGTTAGGTGTCGAATCAAACCAGCGACTGTCAATCACTTTCAATTTGTTGGAATTGAGGTGGAGCCTCAGAAGATTCTTCAGCCCTGAAAAGGCATTAGCAGAAATGCTGCTGATCTGGTTATGGTTTATGTAGAGTTCTTGCAGGTTGCTGAGGTCCTGCAGACAGTAATCAGTCATCTCTGTGATCTGATTTTCCTCCAGATGGAGGGTAGTAAGCTGGGTGAGATTGGCCAGTCCCACTTCCCGTATACTTGTGAAGTTGTTCTGTGAAAAATCCAACTCTGTCAAGTTGAAAAGCTGCTGGAGCTCATCAGAGGTCTTGGCAATGTTGTTGCTCTGTAAGAGGAGAACTTGCGTGTCACCTGAAAGGTTGCTGGGAATTCTTGTTAAGCGGAGGTCATTGCAGTCCACTGTCGTGGCCTCTCTGTATGTGGATTGTGGAGTGAACCACGGTCTGATTTCACACACACAAAGTTGTGGACATTCATTACTCTGGATGGAAGACTCAGTTAATGAATTCATCAGCAATTCCAGCACCAAATGGCAAGCTACTAAGGCAAAGCGAATCCTAGCCATGCTGGTTTGGTAGGAAGTTCACGCCTCCACTTTCTTCCAATTTAACAAAGTCCAAACACTAGTAAGAGATATCCAGGATGGCAAGCACAAAACGTAAACATTCAAGCAAAGTTTCAGTTGTGATGCGTGACTATCCAGAGTCTGAAGGATGATTTTCTGAGTTTTCACAGGGCAGGAAGTGATTGGGAGTCTTTTAACAGCACCTCTCAATTCCAGGCCTGGGCACAAAGGTCCACAGCGTGAATTGGTTCAGCCAAATCAAAGTCTGGAGACGTGCCTGAAAAGCAGATTAGGACACATGTTATGTTCCTTCCATGTGCTTTCTATGTTACAGTCTTCTCTTCATTTACTAAAAAGGCATAATCATTCTCAAATCTAATAATGGAATATTCCAACTCTATTTAAAGAAGCTAAACAAGATTGGAAATTGTAGGGCGCTCCACTAATGCACACCCCATTTTACTGTCTCCAAACTATTTTGAGATGTACTTTACTTCATCATAGAAATTAGAACTCTTGGTACTATTTCTGGGTGAATTCACTTAAAAACCCCCAACAACAACAACACAGTCAGCAGAAAGGTTTGGAAAAGCATGAAACTATCATTTCTTTAAAGGACTGATGACCTCAGAAACTAAGAATTCAAAACAATTTTTCTAAGTGCCAAAAGAATTCAAATCTCATTTTCAATAAAAAAAAAATCCCTAAACTTTGGAATAAATTTTTGTTCATAGCCCTTGTTCATAGCATTTTTCATGTCTTCTGCAAAAACATTTGCTAATTATCATGCTTATATTTTCTTTTTTCACATTCATTTTTAAAATTTTGAGTTCCAAATTCTTTCCTTCACTATAGCTCCTCCCCCACTTGCTAAGAAGGCAGGTAATATCATATGCATTATACATGTGAAATCATGAAAAACATTTCTATATTATATACTTATATTTTCAATTCACTCATTTGTATACATGTTGTTTACTCCTAGGAGAAGTATGGTCCTTGAGGGCAAGAACTTGGCTGTGGCATCCCCAGTGTCTTCCATGGGGGCTGGCACATAGGAGGCACATAAGAAATGCTTACTGAAATTAATTATTTACATTTTCAACTCATCCCACCTTCACCAAAGAGAAGTTTTTAAGTATAATGTTATTGATCTATTTAAGCAATTTTTATCTAGCTCTATAACTACTATATTTGAGTTTATGTTTATACATATAGATACATACATATACATATATATGTGTGTGCATGTGTACACACACACACATACATAGCTTCAAAACTACATGTTAGCTTTTGGAAGACATTGTTTACTCATTCAGACGGGAGGTCATGCTATTGGTAAAACTGATGTATGTATATGCATATATAAAAATAATTATGTACCACACACACACACAATTCCATTAATCTCATAGAAATATGGTTACCTGTTTGAGTCATGCATTTTTAGTGTTAAACAAATGGTGGTTGGCTGTAGAAGTGAGAAAGAAGGAGATCTTCTATCTTTACACTGATTTTTAGTCTCTATCTGTCACTTCTAATGGAATTCCCTTGATGTCAGAAATGCATTTCTTAGCTGGTGATAGGAATGGCTACACTGTCCTAGGTGTTATATTTTAATGAAGTATTAAGGACTTTTAGAATTCCGAGTTTACCCAACTTTCCAATATTTGTCAATTCCTACATGGACGTACAAAGTGGAGCTGGTTGTAAGAGCAGGTATTTAAAGTAGAACGAAAGGCTTTCTAACATGTCATGCTTCCTCTCCTCCAGTGCCCTCTGTCACCATTAAGTGCTGCAGGAAAACCTATGTTTCTGTGGATAGAAAGCGTGGTAGCTTTCACTTCCTCCACAGGGAAATGAAGGGGAATTTCCATTTAAATTTGAGCAAGCTTATGATTGCAAAGAAAAAATGACACGGGACCAAACCAAGGCCTACTCATTCATTTCTGGCTTTATTGGGCACTGCCTCTGATTTCTATGTGCTTTATTATCTTCCCAAGTCAACAGCAGCAGTCTCTGGCTCAGGCATTTCCTATCACAGCAATGTGTAACTTTTTTTTTTTAAGAGAAGATGTTCTTTATAGTCACTTAGATATTATGTCTAAATCTGTTTTAGCCTTGGGGAAGTTCAGATGTAACAATAAAATGAAAATACAATGTAATCAAAAAGTAACTTTTGATTGGTTTCCCACACCCCAGTCCGCTTGAATGACTGTGCCCCCTTTGAGTAACAGCCTGGGCATCAGCATTTAAAACAGCATGGAATAAGATGGCAAGTGACTAATAAAACATGAAGCTTCATTTTCTTTTGCGAAACTCTACTGCTGTGCTCAGTCAGGAAACGGGACATTAAAAACAGCCAGTTATAAAATATATATCTAAGTGATGCTTTGCTAAGGTGGAGGTGTATTATGTGTGTGTGTGTGTTTGTCGTAGACACATCAACAATGCTTGTATTTGTCTTATAAAAATACAAAATAAGCTACTCCACTGAATGTCCGGAAGGAAGGTCTCACATTACAATTCTGGAAAGTCAGCTGTAGAAAGAAACAGGAGATAATTCAGGTTGTACAGCCAGATCAAGGTTCTGTACCTAAAGGAAATCGAAACTCAGCTTTCATTTAAATAAGTATTTATTAAGTACAGGCCACGTGCAAGCACTTTGCTAGGCACCAGGGAAAGAAGGAGGGAAAGAAGAGAGAGAGGAAGGGAGGGAGGAAGGAAGTGAGGAAAGGAAGAAAGAAATGAGCATTGATTAAGCATTTACTCTGTGCCTTGTTATGTGCTAAGCACTTTATAAATATTAACTCATCTGATCTTCACAGTAATTCTGGGAAGTAGATGCTATTATGATTACTCCCATTTTACAGTTGAGGAAACCAAGGCAGACAGAGGATAAATAATCTGCTCAGGGTCACATAGCTAGGAAGTGTCTGGGACTGGATTTGAACTTAGGTCTGCCTGACTCCAAGCCTAGTTCTCTTCTGTGCCACCCAGCTGACAGGGACATACCAAATTAAACAATGGAAGTCTTACTTCAGCCAGTTTTATGTGTAATTCTGCTGCCTCTTTTGTACAACCATTCCTACCAAACTCTTAACTAAACAAATATATTTAAATTAAATGTTTAAATTAAATTAAGAAATTAAATTATATATTTCTGTATAATATTTATTTATATTTATTATATATATGCATCTCTCCCCTTCCCTCTCTCTCTCTCTCTCTCTTTCTCTCTCTCTCTCTTCTCTCTCTCTCTCTCTCTCTCTCTCTCTCTCTCTCTCTCTCTCTCTCTCTCTCTCTCTCTCTTCTCTCCTCTCTCTTCTTGTTCTCACTTTCTCACAGCCATCAAATACTATGACATTTTGGTCAATGAAATTCTCCCACTGAAAAAGTATGTGATTTTACTAATCCTTAATATTACTGCTTTCATTTAATTATCCCCAAGGCCGTTTTTGTTTCCTTTCAGAGTTTTCATATGACATGTACAAATGGCTATAAACTCACTGGGTCCCATAATTTCCATCACAGGTTTCTATATCAACCTTAATTCAAAATAAAGTAAATCTGTGGGCTACTCCCCCCCGCCATATCTGCGATACAATTTTACCTAACATTGGGGTACTGATAACATTATTAAGGAGAAAAACCAAGAAGTAAAAATGTTATTCAGGTTGTGTCCTGAATCCAAGAAGTTGCACTGACCAGGCTTCCAGCAAAAACACATACCTTTTCTTCCATGGAGACCTACCTTAGAAACTTTTGGGAACAGTGCCCCCATTCCATCAGAAACAGTATTTGAGATAATCATATTAAAATGTTTAACTTTCTCCATGAATTATGCACACCTATTGTTAAAGACCCACCTAGGATGTTGGATCTCATCTAAAATACCAAGGTCATCTTTCTCTCCTCCCCTCCTGCCCATTTCCAGAACATACACACAAGCTGTTGCTTTGAAATACCAATGGATGTGCAGTCAGAGTACCTGATCTCCAAGCTATCTTTACTGCTTGCTCCTCTCTATGTCACAGCTAGGTGGTGCAGTGGATGGCGCCCTGGGCTTGGAGTCAGGAAGACTCATCTTCCTGAGTTCAAATCTGGCCACAGACAAGTACTAGCTGTGTGACCTTGGGCAAGTTGCTTAACCCTTTTTGCCTCAGTTTCCTCATATGTAAAATGAGCTGAAGAAGGACATGGCAAACCACTTCAGTATCTCTGCCAAGAAAACCCAAAATGGGACCATGAAGAGTCAGACATGACTGAAACCTCCCTTGTAAGCAAGTCATTTCACATTTCAGAGACATGTAAAATTAGGGGCTGGACTAGAGGTCCCTTCTACCTAAATCAGTGATCCAAATGCCTCATGAAGACTCTATGGGCTCAGAGAATAACATTTCATTAAATATGCATATGTCCACATGCAAACATACCCCTTTAACCTGGACTACAAGAAGCATTTTTCCTTTCCCTCATTCTTACCCTTCTTATTTGTACATCATTCTAAATTAACTTCAGTCAGCATCTTTTCACCGTCCAATTCTTAAGCATGCACACATATATACACTTATTAGAGGGTCTTCATAGCAAACCTTGTATAATTTAAACTTTAAAATCTTAAGATTGTAAGCATTTCAGAAATAATCTTTTGATAATCTTGATGAAAGTAAATATACTGTTATGCCTCCCACATCACGGGCATTCAGGGCATGGTGTCCCTGTGATCAGGAAAATCTGCATAAAATATTTTACCCTTCCCTTTATACCAGAGAAGAAGTCTGAATGCTTTCTTTTCCTTCTAAGTAGCAGTACCTTACTGTAAAATTCGGGTTAAGTATTTAGTCATAGGTTCTGTGCCATCTGCTGGTCTTGCATATCATCTATGGCTTCCACAAAACTCCCCCCAAATTCCCATTTAACTTTTCATGCTGACCTGCATTATATCAAAATTGCAATGGAGAAAGTTGTAATGCAGAAGGGATAACTGTATTAAAATCCTGGAAAACTCCATCACATAGGTTCATATAATTTATTCTTATTTCTGATCCTCTGATAAATGAAAAATATCTGTCTGTAGAAGCAAAGGGCTAAGTGTCATGGATGTCAGTATGCCAGCATTGAGAGGGACCTCTGAGGGCAATATCAATGAGTTAGTTAACAAGCATTTATTAAGTGCTTACCATGCACAAGGCAGAGTGCTAAGCACTGGGAATACATTGGTAAAAACACAGGGTTCTTGCCCTCAGTTGGCTTCCATTTTAACAGGAGAGACAGCATGCAAATATCTAGGTAGAGGCAAGATATATACAGTACAAATGGCAGATTATCTCTGTCCACATCTAAACAAAAATCTCCTTTGCAATATATTTGATAAGTGGCTGTTCAACTTCTGCCTGAAGCCTCTAATCAGGGAGAGCCTATGACCCCTTCTGCAGCAGCACCTTCCACTTGGGGATGGTGATAACCATCAGGAAATTTTTCCTTATCTCAAACCTCAATTTACCTCTTTGCAACTCTCACTTTTTGTTCCTAGCTCTGTCATTGTGGGGGCCAAGAAGGGCATATAGAGAGACAGAAGGATCCGGGGAAGGTGCCATTTCTTGTGTGTACCTTCACTCAGTCGGTCTACACTTGGTGACTTTTCTAAAATTATTCCTTTAGTTTACTTTCCGGCACCAGAGTGGGCTGAAAGATTTATTGTGGCTTCTCCAAATCCCTAGGATCCTTGAGACACCAGCTTACAGAGCAGCATATTGGGATTTGCTCAGTTCCACTCTTGCATTTTGACTCTGTTAGCTCTTAACACATTTTCAGAAGAGAAACTCATTCCCTAGCTACTCCTTTGATGAGAGTGCAGCCAAATTCTTCCATCCTGTATGAACACTCAGAGGATTATACTACAGAGATTTTTGCCTATGGAGACTCTGAACTATGGGATGGAAAGCCAAGATGATTGAGAGAGTAAAGGCTATTAAATATTAATTTCTCTAGAGTTGTGACACCACCAAAGTGCTACTCTAATGTCTCACTGACATGTTGAGGGGACCCCCAGCAAAGCATAGGCCCTACCAGGTTCCTCATTGGAAAGGCTCTGGGGCATTGTCTTGGTGATGGTCTGTGACAGCTAAGAGGCTTGATCATTAGGACTTGGGTCACTCAGTACTAAAGTCTTTGACCTATGGAACACATTTTTGGGTGCAGACATTTGATTTCACTTGTGTGGAGAAACTCTCATGTAGAAATGCCACCCACAGATGCAGACAGTGTAAAGAGATTTGAGTGTGGGCATTGAGAAGTTAAGTGGCTGGCTGTCACAGGGCTCCTTTGCCTTAAAGGAGGATTTGAACCCAGGCTTTTTTGACTCTGAGTCCCAACTTAGTAGGCCATAGTGCCTCTCATGGGACTGATGACAATACAAAATGAGTATCAGTCCTTGGTAGTCCCCTTCTGTTTCCCCAGTGATGGTGGGGCGATGGAAAACAAGCCACAACAACAAAATGGGAGCAAGGATGCTTAGAATTACATGGTATTGAGATCACCTACAAACATGAATTTAATTACTGCTACTCTAAATGTGAGATAATTGTCCAGTAACCAAAGAGCCATTACAGTACCAGAGAAGCTAAATCATATTCATTTAGACAAGAGCCACACAAGGGCAAATAGAGGAGAGATATCCCATCCGGTCAAGATCTATTGACTGATTGAGGTATATTTATAACATGTTTTCTGCATGTACAGAGGTGAATCTTTATACGAATGCCTGTCACAGTACTTTCTTCATGGGTTCATTGTCAACATGCTTGGGCACGGGGCTGTCATGGAGGCATGCCATTAATTTATTTGACAAACATTTATTAAGAAACAACTATGTGCATAGCTTTGTTCTAGGTCCTGGGGCATAGATGAAGTAGAGATAAGACAAAGGCCCTTCCTTAGTGCAGGTTACAATCTAGGAGAGGGATAAGACATGAAACCCAGAATATTTTCAGTGCATTAGAAATAAAAATGACATTCTTATTGACCAAGAGTATCAGCACAGACTTCATGGAGGAGAAGGCATTTAAATAGATTATTAAAAAATTAGTCAAGTCAGTGTGGCAGAGTGGATAAAAAACTAGACTTGAAGCCAGAAAGATCTGAGATCATCTCTGGCATACGGATTGTGTGACCTCTGGGCAAATCACTTAACTTCTCAATACTCCAGGCATATCTCGAAGACTACAAGCAGGAAAGAAGGTGCCTACTTATATTGGGAAAGAGAGTTCCCAATACCAATGAAATGATAGGTTTAGTACCCCTCTATCCCCCATTAAAAGAAGAGTAGAACTCGATAAAGAGAGAGAGGAAGACTATGACAGGTATTAGGAAGAGTCTGGGAAGGGTCTGAAGGCATGAGTATGAATGCATACACAGAGTTCAGAGAATAATGCAATCAGTGGGAGACTACTTTTATGGGGATAATGTGAGATAAAGCTGGAAAGGCCTAGTGGCACCAGATTGGGGAAGGATGGGAAACCAGATAGAGGCATTTGTGTATCACTGGGTAGACAAGATGGAGTCATGGAAAGAATTTTAGTAGAGGCCTGTTATGATCATCCATATGCATGAGAAGATATTTCTGGAAGCTTGTAAAAGATGAACCGAACTGAGGAGAGTGTGAAGGTAGAGGGGAGCTTGTTTAGAAGTCTATCAGGATAAGACAAGTGGGTGATGATGAGGGTGTGCAATAGGGTGGTTATGGTGAAAAGAGTGAGAAGAGCGCAGAAGAAAGACATGCTGTGAGATCAAAACCCTCATGGGTTCTGAAAGAGGGTGGAGCCAGAAGCTATCCCCCAGCATTGGAGGCTTTATACTACCCAATAGAAAATGGAAATGAACCATTTACCTGAAGAATCTTGACTTTCTGCCGAGGGCACCTAGGAGTTGTCTTTCACTCTTCATTCTAGCTCAACAGGCATTATTAAGTGCCTGCTGTGAACCAGGTATGTGAGGATATGAAGACATAAATGAAAGGAGTTTATATCCTACTAGATGCACGTAGGAGAAGAGGGCACAGCATGAGCCCTTATCAATCCAAATCTTTTCTCATCTATCCACTTCTCTCCACTGATAACACCACCATCCTAATTCAGGCCCTCATCCCTTCTTCTTGAGCTATTACAATGGCCTCCTAATAGGTCCCTCTGTATCTAGTCTTTCCCCTCTCTGACTGACCATTTACAAAGCTGCCAAATTTATATTCCTAAGTCACAAGTCTGACTTAGTTACTCCTCTGCTCAAGAAGCTTCAGTGACTCCCTATTATTTTGAGAATAAAATACAAACTTTTTTTTTAAAACTCTTCATAATCTGGCTATAAATGTTATTTCTAGACTGATTCTATATTAGGTTCCCTTTGTTGACTCTATATTCCAGTCATTTTGGCCTACTGGCTATTGTCCATTCACATTCTCTGTTTAAATCTAGACTCTTCCTAGCTTTATGATCCTGGGCAAGTCCTGTGACCAGTCTTAGCCTTGGTTTCCTCATCTGTAAAAGGGGAATAATCATAGCACCCACCTCACAGGGATGTTGTAAGAGGCAAATGAGATAAAGGAAATCAAGTCTTTTTCAGGACTTAAAATGCTATTATAAATCCATCATCATCATGGTGATTATTATTATTATTGTTGTTACTATTCCTATCTATGTCTTCTCTCAGTGTCTGTACAAATTACACTCCATTCCTGACGTGCTCTCCTTTCTCACCTCTTCGTATTCGAATTAACAGCTCCCTCAGCCCGGTGCCACCTTGTTCAAGAAGCCTTCCCTGATTACCTAAGTTGTAAGTAATCTCCTTCAAATTACTTTGTATCCATTTGATAATGGACAATTAGTGCTCATGCTGTGTCCTCTTCTCCTACCTGCATCTAGCAGGATGTATATTCCTTTCATTTATGTCTTCAGATCTCACCTACCTGGTTCACAGCAGGAACTTAATAATGTCTGTTGAGCTGAATTGAATTGGGAGAAAAAGGGAGGGTGCAAATAAGTGAATAACAACTCACTGTACTACCATACAAACTTTCCCTTCATCCCCAAAATATATTTTTTCCCCCCTATGGCAAAAATCTTTTAAAAAAATTGTTGGACTCTTATACTACCCTTAGCCATTTTCTAACTCTCATCTTTCTCTTGCTAATCACTTCTAGCAAATTATGTTCCTGGTTCACCCGTTGTAACAAGCTAAACTCGCCACTGTTTGGGTTAGTGATTACTGTGCGAGGTGACAGGAACAAGAGCTGTAATGGTCTCCATGATGCATTATGAATAAAACAAAGTTTATATCCTACCCTCTCAAGGACATAATGGAGACAGCGTGTGCCCATAGGCAAGTCCTAAAACTCCTTTGCATAACGAAATGTTCCTGAGAGCCCATATTCATCAGTAGGCAAAGCAACATGGGATAGTGGGCCAAACAAATGAATGATACGGTGGGGCAGGGATTCCTAATTTTGGCTTGGCCACACAAAGCTTTCAGTGTGACCTTGAGCAAATAACATAACTCGGTGCCTTCATGTCCTCACTCTCTGAGCTCAAAGGGATCTCAGGAAGTCATCCAATTTGTCCATCCTCTGATGGCATTCTAATCATCTCTAAAAGCTAGCTGCCCCTTTGGTGGGGGAGGGTTTTTTGGTGGTGGGGGGAGAGTAAAGGAGAGGAAATCTCAGATTTAGGAATTCAATCTAGTTCAACAAATATTTATTTATTTATTTTTGTTCTTGTTTTTTGGAGAGGCAATTGGGGTTAAGTGACTTGCCCAGAGTCACACAGCTAGTAAGTGTTATTTATGTGTTTGAACTCAAGCCCTCCCAACTCCAGGGCCGGTGCTCTATCCACTATGCCACCTAGCTCCCCTCAACAAGTATTTATTAAAGGCTTACTATGTGCCAGGGACTGGGCCAACCATGAGGAATAAAAAGACAAAAAAAAATTATGCCCTCAAGGAACTTATATTCTATTGGAGAAGAATGTCTCATTTCTTAACATTCCTTTGGTTTATGTGCCATTGTGCAAAAGGATAATAGGACCATGGATTTAAATCAGGAAGGGTTTTAATAAACATGAAGATTACTTGATGATAATGTTTAAAAATTCATGTAAGCCATTTTAAGAAAATCTAGGTTTGAAAATCTCAATTATAGTATATGTTCTTTAGGGCTGGACACTATACTGTGCAGCAAATTTTTCCGGTGCACATAAAATAGATTTCATTCCTTTTTTATTTTTTTATTTCATTCTTTATATGCAATTTTTCAGGAGCAATGATATTGTATAAAATGAGGTAGACCTGTAGAGATAAAGGAAATTCTGCGTAATAATTTTTAAAGCAGGTTTTCATATAATGATGGAACAATGAAGTACCTTCCTCTGGAGATTTGTAGGGGACAAAGAGTAGACAGTCATCTCTGGGATGGCATGGATAGAGCCCTGCCAGTGCAACAGGTGAGGCGATAACCCTACAGAGGGTGGCTGAAAGGAGAGAACTTCTGGAGGAAGCACAATGCTCAATGCAGATGAGCCCAGGTCCAGGTACAGTAATGGATTCTTTGGGAGAAAAGGGAAAGTGGCTGCTTTCCAAGCTAAGTCTAAAAGCCCAAGTTGCATGATGACAAATCATACAGAGTCAATAGGGTCAATGTGGCACTGGCTAGGCTCCAGCAAAAGCATCAGTCTGAAAACTATAGTTAAAAAACAAACAACTGAATGAATAAAAAGTTAAATTTTGAAGAGGCTTCATGGTCTGTTTGACAGAACATCAGAGAATGAATCCTGAAGAAATTTTAGATCCTACTGCTGTTTCACCTGAAGAACAAAATCAAGGTATCTTAACTATGATTTAATTTAGAACCCCTGAATTTTTAAGTTTGAAGGGACTTTTGAGATCGCTGATCTAACCCTTCTGTTTTCAGATGAAGACATGGGAGATCCAGTGATGTTAAGTGACTAGAGCTGGTTAGTAGCATAGCTGGGACTAGAAGTCAGGTTCCCCAAGTCCCTGGTCCAATAGCATAGTACAGTGGGAAAAGTAGGAGGTTGGGAGTCAGAGAATATCCATTCAAATTCTGGTTCAGTCACTTACTACCTGCACTTCCACAGGCAAGTCACTTAATTTCTTTATGCCTCAGCTCCTCATCTGTTAAATGAGAGGGTTGGGCAACATGGTGTAGTAGAAACAGTAGTGGACTAACCATTACGAATAAAAAGACAAAAAACATTTTACCCATATGGACTTGGGTAGGTCAATGAGCATTTCTTGGTCTGTTTCTTTATCTATGAGTTGGATTAGATGACCTCTAAGGTCTCTGTCAGTTCTAAATCTATTATTCCATCATTCTAGTAACATTAACTCCCTTGGTCAATAGGGACAATAATATCATACGCTATGCAGTTGTATTGTTGTTTGGTCATTTCAGTTGTGTCTAACTCTTTGTCACCCCATTTGGGGTTTTCTTGGCAAAGATACTGGAATGGTTTGCTATTTCCTTCTCCAGTTCATTTTATAGATGAAGAAACTGAGGCAAACAGGTGAAGTGACTTGCCCAGGGTCACACAGCTAGTAAGTGTGTGAGGCTGGTTTGAACTCATAGAAATGAGTCTTTCTAACTCCAGGCCCCATGCAGTTGTAAAGATCAACTACTTTGGGATCACGTCCATATGACCAATTTTCATTTGCATTGTTGTTTGTATATACAACACTAGCACTATCAGGAGAATTGGGAAATCAAAAAGGCCTAGAATAATCTTCTAAATGCAGTTAAATGAAATGGAATAAGGATAAAATGTAAACTCTTATGTTTAGGTTAAAAAAAAACCCAACTGTACAAGTCCAGGATGAGTAAGATATGACTAGGCAACAGTTTACTTGGCTAAGACCTGAGAGCTTTTTTTTTTTTTTCTGAGGGTTTTTTAAATTTGATTTTTAATTCATTTTGAACTTAAATTCACCATGACAGAAAAAAGAACATTTCCACATACACACTACAACTTAAAAAGAGGATTCATTATAAAAACATGACTTTACATTTCATACTGTTTACTTAAAAAAACAAAACAACTATATGATAAGTACTACTTGTCATTTTCAAAGCTGACCTGAGAGTTTTAATCAACTACAAGCTTAGTATAAGACAACAACATGAGACCACAGGTTGAGAAAAATAACCAAACCCCCCCATTAATGTTAATATTGTGTGTGTGTGTGTGTGGGGGGGTCAATCATATGACTGTTGGACCCAGAATTGGAATGGATCATCTAAGTTTAACTCCTAAGTCATTTTATGGTTGAGGAAGCCAAGTCCCACCTAGCTGAAAAGACTGGCATAGGGTCATAACCCACCCCACCTGACTTTCATCAGACCACATCTGGAATATCGTTGCAGTTGAAGAAACTAGGGATGTTTAGCGTGGAGAAAAAAAGATTTAATAGAGACACGATAGCTGTCATCTGCAAGTATCTGAAAAGGTTGTCATGAAGAATTACTATTGCTTTTCTTGGCCTTATAAGCAGTACCAGGAAAGATGGGTGGACGTAGGGAGGCAGTTTTGGTTTTATATAAGGAAAAATTTCCAGTAATTAGAGATATCCAGAAGTAGAATGGGCTTCCTAAGGAGGGTGGCGAATTCTGTGTTAGAGGAGCTCTCCAAATAGAGGCCAGGGAAGGAAGTAAACATGGCTGAATGTTTAGGGCACTGGACTTATCAGTCAGGAAGACCTAGGTTAGAATTCTATCGTAGACATTTCTTAGCTGTCTGACCTTGGGGAAATCAGTTAATCTTCCTTGTGCATCAGTATCCCTACCTGTAAAAGGAAGATGATAATGGCACCTACATTCCACGATGTTGTGAGGATCAAATGAGATTATGTAATATATATACACATATATGCACATTATATATATATGTAATATATACATATATCCACATATATCCACATATGCATACATATACATATATATCACTGTGAAAACTTTAAAATTATATTAAATTCTAGTAGTTATAATTATATTCTAGAAGAAATTTCTGTTCCCATATGAATTTAACATGCATTTAAGCATCATTTGAAGGCATTGCGCTGGGGATTTAAGAAGAAAAACATCTGAGTCTCCACCATCAAGAAGCTGAGGTGACCTTCAAGGTCCCTTCTTTCAACAACAGTATTCTTTGATTCCCTACTCCCTGACAGTGTCTGTATTGCTCTTCAGATGATTCTTAACAGTAGCTAAGCTAAATATTGTGATTTATTGATAATTTTTCACATGCATGTCTTATCTCCCTAGCCAGATAATCAGTTCCTTAAATGTGGGGATTATACAGTATGTATGCTTCTTTCCATTCTCCACGGTCCCTTGCACGGTGCTATGTACAGAGTTATCACCTACTGAACAGTTATTGAATGAATATTTGGTGATTCTTATCTCAGAGGAGATGACAGACCAGGCGCTTTCTGTCTGGAGGGGACTGTGTTAAATTTTAAGAATGACCCTTAGACCTAGACAGGTGGAATCTCTAACCTTCAAGTTGCTTTAACTTGTGAGTAACTCATGACCTATTGAAGAGTGTCAGCGACTCAACAGGATTGAACCCTGTGAGTGAATTTTCATCACTTTTTTGAGTGCTTAAAACTACCAAAGTACAGTGGATCAAGTACTGGGCATGAAGTCAGGAGACTGGGGTTTGTATCTCAACTTTTTTTCTTCATCTCTAAAATGGAGGAAATAATATTTTATTTATTATAATAATATTTTATTTATTTACTTAATATTATAATATTTTATTTATCTGCTTTTTTGTTGTTGTTGTGATGAAATCCTTTTGTAAACCTTAAAAATTTGAATTCTTTGTTTCTTTGTTTTGGTTGGGCAATGGGGTTAAGTGACTTGCCCAAGGTCACACAGCTAGTACGTGTTATGTGTCTGAGGTCGGATTTGAATTCAGGTCCTCCTGAATCCAGGGCCAGTGCTCTATCTGCTGTGCCACCTAGCTGCCCCCAAAATGTGAATTCTTAATATTGCTTTGGAATGGATATAGTATGAGTAAGATGAGTAAGATGCTAGAACTGCAGTTAGGGTAGGCCTGGGTTCAAATTCACCTTAGATACTTACTAGGTATGTGACCAGTTACTTAACCTCTATACATCTCAGTTTCCTGAGGTGGCTGGACTTGAGGACCTCTAAGTTCCCCTTTATCTCTAATATCTATAATCTTATGTCTTAGGATAGTATTTAAAATGATTGAAGTAGGTATTTTAATTTTATGTTTGTAGACATGTTGCATCCCTAAGAAACTTCAATCCATTTATTAACTCTGTTTCTCATTTTCCTCATCTAAAAATGAGCTTATCCTCTATGAATTTCATGCTCACAGGGACTGAAAAGAACTGAGAAGTATGCAACATGGATCCACCCTCTACACAAGATTATTCTAGATCCTTGTTGGTGTTCTCTTTCTCCTAAAATTGCTCTGTTTTTAATTTTGCATATGTACAGCATTCCTTCTGTGGTACTTTCCCAACTTGTACTCACACTCAAAGGTGGTTCCTGAGTGAAGGGTAACTAGTACTGCAATAAATTTTGTGTACCCTGTAGGTTTATACTTTTATTACTATAAATCCTGAGCCCCCATCAGTGTGCTTCCCATTGACAATTGACCAGTATGTGCAATTAGCTCTTAGCAAAAATATGCTTTAAAATGGTATAGTAAAAACAGTAGCTACAAAACACTTCCCCATACCCTTGGATCTCCCCCCCCCGCAACATACATATACACACACAAATACACATAGCATCTGTGGAAAAAGGGTAACAACTTGGAGTAGAACAATGGTAGTGAGGCACACATGTAAAGAACTCATGTAGCCAAGACTACTCCCTCCTCTAATGATGCTACCAGAACTCAAAGCCCTTTCTCTAAAGGCACCCTCCCCCCACTTGGTGCAACATCTCTGGTAGACAGGTTGCTCAGCTGGGATCCCAAGGTCTATTCCTTTCTATAGCTCAATTCTCAATTGCTAGAGCTAAATTTCTCTTGAATCCATAAATGGCTCTCCTTTTTGCTGCTAGATGTCCTGCTTCTTCTCTCAAGTAAATTCCTGTCTGTATCTGTGTATGGTCTCTGTGTGTATGTGTGTGTGTTCCTTCAGCTGTCCCTGGAACTAATTACTGAATGCTGGTCTTCTACTGGGCAAACAGTACTGCTGCTAGAAGCCACAACCCATGTTGAGTAAGGGATATAGGAAAGGGACAAAATCACTTTCTTCCCAAGAGTTGGATTCTTCTCCCACTGCTGGATGTCTTTGGGACATGGCTACTTAAAGGCTCAAAGGTTATGGCCAATTTTCAATGGAGCCAATTATATTGTCCCTTCTGACCCAGAGACATGTGTTTACCATTTCTAAAGAGATCAGTGGGTTTTAACACTTCGTTGCCACATCAATTCCTTGTCATCCATGTTTAGTTCAACTGAGCTGGGGTGGTGAATCAAATTTCCCCTCCCCTACATGTATTTTGTATTTATATGCTTAGCTGGGTATATAACTTATCTCCCCAGTAGAATGTTAGATCATTGAGCACAAGGAATCTTTCATTTTTGTCTTTGTATGAGAATCTTTGCAGGTAGTTAAAAATTGTTGAACTGAAAGTAATTTGTGGTTGTTTTCTAGTGATGGGGTCTGATTGATCATCTTATCATTCTTTCTTGTCTAGTCATACTCATGGTAAATGTTATGATACTCAACAGTAAAGCATACATACTCTACCTAAAACACAGGGCAGCTTTAAGGCTTAAGTGGGATCTTAGCTATAAGAGTGCTTAGTAAACTGTAAAATGCTATATAAATGTCTTATTGTTCTGCAATTTGGATGCATGGAGTTGATAGTGATCTACTCATGTCAGGAAGAGGATTTTGACTTTATGCCAGTCAATCAACTATTTATTAAGCACTTACTATTTGCCAGTTGTTGGGGATAAAGTGACAGAGATAAAACACAGCTACTGCCTTTAAGGGACTTGCATACTAATGGGAGAGGGACATGCATTGATCTGCATATGATACAAATAAAACAAATGCAAGGTGACCCTGGGGTGGAGAGAAGTACAAGCAGCTGGATCAGGATAGGCTTCTCATAGCTGGTGGCACTGAAGCCGAGCCCTGAATATGACAGAGGGTCCTAAGAGGTAGAGGTAAAGAGGGCATCTATCCTAGCATGAAGGACAGCCAGTGAAAAGGCACAGACATGGAAAATGGAGTCTTTTGTGAGGAACGAGTAAGCCCATTTGGCCAGACTGTTGCAGAGTGCCTGTAGGAAACTAATGTCAAATAAGGTTAGATTGGAGTCAGGCGGTGAAGAGCTTCAAAAGACAGAGGAGTCTGCATTTGATTCTTGAGCTAATAGGGAGTTACTAGATTTTAGTCAGTACGTAAGAGGATGATAAACTCAGGTGTACACTTTAAGAAAATCACCTTGACAGTCTTGTGGAAGATAAATTGGAGGTGGGAGAAACTTGAGGTAGGGAAATCAATGAGGAGGCTGTTACCATTGTCCCAGTAAGAGGTGATGAGGGCCTAAACTAGAGTGAGTGGGGACAGAGGTGAGAAATGTGGAGGTGAAAATGATAAGACTTAACAAAGCCAGGTGACTAGAAGGAAGGGTGCTATATCTGTGACAGGAAAAGGGATGTTTGAAAGAGGGATGGGTTTAGGGGAAAATGATCAGGAGTTCCTTTTTGGACAGGTTGAGTTTGAGATGACTGTGGGAATTAGTTTGCGATGTCCAAAAGGCAATTGGTGATGCCAGACTACACTGGACAGAAAAGAGCAATATTTGAATTTGAGGTAGGGGAAGGGTGGGCTTGAGTTGACTCAGATCATCTGCTGGAGAAAGAGTTTTGGGTTCTGACTCAAAGGACTTAGGTTGGAATCTAAGTTCTCCTGCTCACTACTTGTATGACATTAAGTCACTCAATTGCTTTGTGCCTTAGTTTCCTCATGTATAAAACAGAGAAGTTAGACCAGATAACCTCTAAGTTCCCTTCCAGATCTAGATATCTCAGAATCCTACAAACCTATGACAGGGCCTTTGGTTCAAACTTCTAATGGCATTAGATAACCTATTTCCAATGATAAGCTCAAGGGGGCCCAAAAGAAGGCAACCAGGATGGTGAAAGGCTTCAAGTTCTTCCCATATCAGGTGTCAAGAGGAGGAAATAGATGCATATCTTGGAAAAGAGGAGCTCTGAAACTTGTCTTCAAGTATTTGAAAGGCTATCACATGGAATAGGGATTGGTCTCATTTTGCTGGGCCCTAGAAGGCAGAAGTAGGAGCAATGGTTAGAAGTGATAAGACATAACTTTAGGCTTGATGTCAGGAAGACATTCTTGACAAGGACAGCTGTCCAAGAGCAAAACTGGGCTGCCCTGGGAGGTGGCAGGGCAGCTAGGTGGTGCTATAGTGGATAGAGCTGCAGGCCTGGAGTTAGGAAGACTCTTCTTCCTGGGTTCAAATCTGGCCTCAGACACTTACTAGATATGTGACCCTGGGCAAGTCACTTAACCTTGTTTGTCCCAGTTTCCTCATCTATAAAATGAGCTGGAGAAGGAAATGGCAAACCGCTCCAGTATCTTTGCCAAGAAAACTTCAAATGAGGTCATGAAGAGTTGGACACGACCGAAACAACTGAACGACAAAATGGGAGGTGGTAGCTTCTTCCTTATTGCAGCCAGCTAAGTGGTACAGTGTATAGAGTCGAGTCAGAAGTCCTGAGTTCAAATTCTACCTACTTAATAGCTATATGAACCTGGGCTACTCCCTTACCCTCTGTCTGCCTGTTTCATCATCTCTTAAATGAAGGAGTTGGATTAGATGGCATTTAAAATCCCTTCCAGCTCTAGAACTATGATCCTATGAACCCTACTGATTCATTGATTCAGTTACACTTCATGATTGTATGGAAACAGTTGAAAAAAGTCTTAGAAGTACTAACAGTCCAATATTTAAAACCAAACCAAAACAAAAACCAAAACCCTCTCTAAATATTGCTTAGTTAGGTTAGGGACTGTGAACCTAGGTTATACAGTGAGTGCCAGGCCTAGAGTCAGGAAGACCTGAGTTCAAATTTGGTCATCAGATACATACTAGCTGTGTGACCCTGGGCAAGTCACTTACCACTGTTTGCCTCAGTTTTCTTATCTGTAAAATGAGCTAGAGAAGGAAAGGGTAAACCTTTCTAGGATCTTTGCCAAGAAAACCCCAAATGGAGTCCTGAAGAGTTGGACATGACTGAAAAAGTACTGAAGAACAAGAGGGGAGGGACATTATTGTAACTGGATCAGTCTTTTTGAGGGTTGGTTGCATAACTACACTTAATGTGCACACACAGACACACACGCACCCTTCCTGAAACTGTGAAGTCAGCTGTGACTATGTTGTTAAACCATTCACTTAAAATGTATTTGGTAAGTGCCCACTGAGAGCCAGGCATTGTTTTAAGTGCTGGGGATGCAAAGGAAAAAATGAAGATCCTTACACTCAAGGAACTTAATGTTCTTGTGGGGTGAAACAACATGTACCCTAAAGATAAGCAATGTGTTATGGTGGAAACAGAGCTGGATTTGGATTCAGAGGACCTGCCTTTGAGGCCCAGGTCTGCAACTTACTAGCTGTGTGACCGTCATTGAGTCACAACTTCTCTGGGCCTCAGTTTCCTCATTTGTAAAATGAAGACATAGCTAGGTCTCCGGCAGTCTAGTAAAGCCAATGGACCCTTTTCTTAGAATAATGTTTGTTGTCTCCATTTACAATGAAAAAAATGCTAAATTGCAGTTAAAGAATATTGAAGATAAAGATGCATTTTTTTCTCCATCAGTAATAGGAGGGACACAGGTTGGGGAATTGGGGAAGCTAAGACTTCCTAGCCACAGAAACTAGAATGGACAGAATCACTCTATTTCCAAGAAAGGGTATCACAGATTCCTTAGGACATCTTGCCTTCCTCACTGCCTGAGGAGATAATTTTCATTATGTTTCATGAGACGTAAGGACTCCCAAGTTCACAGAAATTAAAAAAAAATGTGATACCTAAGAACATGACTAAGTGTTGTGTCCCTTGAGGAAGAAATCATGACAGGATATTCGAATGCACAATATGTGGTACCTCTTTGAGTATCACACAGTTGCTGTTCAGTTATTTTTTCCCCTTGGAAGCACATTTTCAGCCTGTATTTAAAGAGATGATGCCATTAAAAAGAAGGGGAAAAAAGCATCACATTTGCTATAATGATACAGTGCTAATTAAATCTTTGTATCCTACTTAGAATTTTAATCTGGGAGTTTAATGGGGAACCCCTTTAAGGGAGTCTTGTTTAAGTACTGCATTAAGGACCCTTGCTACCTGAAGTGGTTTTGCTTTTAACAAGTTGGAACCAAGTGTCTGAGAGTGGAACCTGTTGGGACTACTTACTATCCCATCCTCCCCAACCAAATCCACAAGTTTGGTATTTACAGTAAATTACTGTATTACAGTAAATTACCACAAATTTGGTATTTACAGTAAATTATACATTTCAGTTTCAACACTGATGGAAACAAGTTGCTTTTTTTTCTTTGTGAGATTACTATGGATGCAAAGATATTGTAAACAAAATATAGGTAATGGAATAGAAATGAATAAACAAGCTTAAGTCCTTAGGACATGGACGGCGGCATTGTATGCAAACAATGTTAGCCTTTGTAGCTGAAAGGGAGTTTCCCATCTCACAGTGCTTCATCCAGAACTCTGGTGATGCTGATAGTAATCTGTGAACATGAACAAAAGCTAACCATCATTTTTTAATTGATTGGGCTCTTGAAAGTGAGATTTATGTGTGTGTGGTATTGGGATGCTGTCTCAAAACACAGTAATGATGCTTGTTGGAAATTATATCGAATTGCACACTCTTTACTTGTCCAAGCCATCTTATTTAGGTATGCTTCATTGTTTTCCTAACACTCAACACATTTCTAGAAACCTGAGGATTTGAACGTTGAAAAAGACCCTGCTGGTCATTGAAGTCATCTTATAGCTACTGATAAAATTCCTTTTACGATATACTTGGCAAGAAGTCATTCAACCTTTGCTTGAAAACTTCCAATATGAGAAGAAATCATTACCTCTCATTTTACTTTTGGGAAACCATAATTTTTAGGAATTTTAAAAAAATATCAAATCTATATTTCCATTGTGTGATCTTGTTTTAGTCCTCTTGGGCCAAACAGAATAAGTCTAATCCCTTCTACACTTATAGACTTTCACCTGTTACCTGGCCTGGGTTCTCCCTCAAAACACTCACTATACCAAGGGTTCTTAAGTTCTGGTAAAGCCCATGGACCCTTTCTCAGAGTCAGGTTTTTAAATGTATAAAATAAAACACACAAGATTATAATGGAAACCAATGGAATATATCTTTGGAACTGTGGAGGTCCACAGACCACAGGTTAAGAGCTGCACTTGACTCTCCCTCCAGTACTTGCTTAGGAGCATCAAGAAATCTGGCCTATCTTGAATGAACGTCATTTATCAAATGACCACCCAGGCCTCTAGAACCATCTCCTACTTCAAGAAATTAGGCTCAAGACTTTATATAAAGGGGAGCCTTTGTCAAACTATATGTCTCAGTTTATGGTTCAAAAAATGTGGTTACCTAGCTGCCTGGCTCACAAATTCAGAAAGAGTTGGGGCCTGCTTTGAACATTGGTCCTTTTACTCCAAATCTAGTGCCCTGTCCATGGTACCATAATGCTTCCTTGTAAGGAAGGGACCATATAGTCTACTATTTCTGTAATAGATAAGAAATGGAGGTTCAGAGAGGTTATCACTTGTTCACATAGCTAGAAAATATGTTAGGATTTGAATGTAGATCTCTCCTGACTCCAATTCAGAAATGATAGATGTAGAGCTCCCAGGTACTAGGAGGCCATCTCTTCCAATCCTTATATTTTATAGAGGAGGAAAACTGAGGCCCAAGAAAGTGAAATAAGCCCCCATTCCATATACACATATAGGATCATATAATTATAGGTTGATAGTTGGAAGGGACCTTGGAGGCCATCTAATCCAAGATCCTTACTTTCTAGATGAGAAAACAGGCCCAGAAGAGTGAAGTAACTTCCTTAAGGTCACACTTGCAGTAAGTGACTAAGGCAGGGTTTAAACTCAGTTTCCCTGATTCCAAATAATGTGCTATTTCTGCTATATCACCCTGTCTCTGGTCTAGTGCATAAGTCTCATCTGTCTGCCATTTTGACTTGACTTGAAGTCCACCAGCCTCTTTTAGGCCCACAGATCTTGACAAATGGGTCAGCAAGGGCAAAAACAGCAGCAAGATGGCTGGCCCTGGTTATGTGCCTTCTCCCCAAGGGAATAATCACCACAGGAGTACAGAAAAATGAAGCAACACAAGGATCCAAGGCTAAGTTTATGCTGCTATCACTCCCTTGGGCTCTGGATGGTATAAAATGCATGGTTTGGGTTACGCAGTTAACAAGATAAGTTTGAATAACGGTCTCCTGTCCTATTCAATATGGATGCCACACTTGATAAATCAAAAGCCCTTCAGAAAAGGCTACATTTCTAATCGATGAATCCCAGTAAAAGAGCATTTTATCCAATGGTTCTTGTAAAATGCATGATTTATTAGTGAGATATATTTCAGTCTTCAAAATCAGGCAGAGCACTTGTTATTTAAATCTTGAGGCAAATTCACACAGTGGATAGAAAATGAAATGCTTTCATTCACAATCCCGGCCTGAGTATAATAGGGTTGATGCTGCAGAATATAGGGCCTGTTTACCAAGCCAGATGCTGAAGCCCAACACTGCCGCCTTTGTTACTCTATTATAAATTAGTAGTTCATCAGGGTTAACATTTCACATAGGAAAAACACAAATGTTGAATGCTACGAAAACACCGCTGTCAAGTGATGTGCAGAAGAGAGAGGCAGTAAGCCCAGGGGACTCGATACAGGGATTCCAATCAGGAATACCAGGATTCACAGGGCCATGAGAAACAGAGATGGAAGGGAACTCAGAGGTCCTCAATTCCAACCCCATCATGTTACAGAGGAGGAAAGAGAAATTCACAGACATTAAGTGACACAGTGGAAGAATGTCAGGAGCCATCTGGTCTAACCCCTCACTTTACAGATCAAGAGACAAAAGATGAAAGGGATTAATCATCTCGCTCAAGATCAGAGATGGCACCAGTGGTAAAATTTGATCCCAGGTCCTCTGACTCCAGAGTCAGCTCCCTTTCCACCAAGCCACTGTTTTCAGATGCTTATTAGCTGGATGACCCTGGATCACAACCTCTGTCAGCTTCAGTTTCCTCATCTATAAAATGAAGGTTGCTGTGAGGATGACATAAGGCAATGTATGCAAAGTGCTTTGCAAACCTTAAAGTGCTATGTAAATGTCAGCTACTTCTATTACCATCACTACCATCAATAATAATATTAATAATAACATTTATATAATGCTTTATGGTTTGCAAAGCACTTTACAGATATTATCTCATTTGATCCTTATAACAACACTGAGAGGGGGGTGCTATTAATACACATATTTTACAGGTGAGGAAACTGAGGCAGACTTGCCCGGGTCACACAGCTATTAAGTTACATAAGAATGGATTTGAACTCTGGTACATCTTCCTGACTTTTGTGGTGGTGGTGGTGGTGGTGGTGGTAGTAGTAGTAGTAGTAGTAGTAGTAGTAGTAGTAGTAGTAGTAGTTGTAGTAGTAGTAGTTGTAGTAGTAGTAGTAGTTGTAGTAGATGATTTAATGAAAATAAAAATCCTATGATTTGTCAAAGCTTGAACCTCTGGGATAAATAGGCTGTCTCTATTACACTATTTTTCCCTTTAAGCAAGAATCAGCTTTTATAAGGTGACTATGATATTCATACATTGATTTGAATAATGACAAGATGCACACTAGGTAGTTTAGTTGCTTCAAAGAGTAATATTTTCTATTTATGGATTATATGCTTGTACCATGTAATTACAAGATATTTAGAGTGGAAAGCCCCTGTAAAAACAAATGGGGCAGACAAATCTTGTTGCAGAGAAATTAGATATTACTTTTGAGATCTTGGGGAATTATAACTTTGCTTCAATATCCAGAACAAACAGCCCACTAACTGGCACCTACAGAAGCACAGGGGAATGATGGGGATCATGTTGAGGAGAAAAATGCTAGTCTCAATTCTTTTTTTTCTAATAGATATATCTTAGAGAAACAAGATGGGTGGGTTTGGAGGCAAATAGTAAAACAAAGGTAGCATCTATTGATTTGAGTTCTGAGAGTGTCTAGAGGATGGTGAGTTAATCAGTATCTATTAAGGGCTTACTACTGGCAGCTAGGTGTAAAATGGCTAGAGCTCTGGGCCTGGAGTGAGGAAGATCTGAGTTCAAATCTGGCCTCAGACCCTTACTAGCTAGTATGACTTTGGACAAGTCATTTAACCTCTTTTTGACTCAGTTTCCTCAACTGTAAAATGAGCACGTTCCTCCCAGGGTTTGTGTGTGGATCACATGACATCATAATATTTGTAAAGCACTCAGCATAGTAGCTAGCACATCGTTGTTGTCATTCAGTCCTGTCCAGCTCTCAGTGACCCCATGGATCATAACACACCAATACTTCAATACTCTCCATCGGATTTTCTTGGCAAGGATACTGGAGTGGTTTGCCATTTCCTTCTCCAGTGGACAAAGGCAAACAGAGGTTGGAGGGTCACACAGCTAATAAGTGTCTGAGGCTGGATTTGAACTCAGATCTTTCTGATTCCCAGCCCCGAGTTTTATCTCCTGATCCATTTCTGTAGCACATAGCAAGTGCTATATAAGTTGTTGTTGTTGTTGTTGTTGTTATTATTATTACTATGCACAAGCTGCCTTAGATATTGGGTTCACTAGTACGCCAGTTCTCATGTTATAAATAAGGAAATGGGTCCCAGAGAGGTGAATATTGGCCAATATTACATAGCAATCCAAGTTAAAAAGCCTGCTTTTAAGGCCAGATGCTCTTGTCTCCACATGCAGTGCTTATGCTCCCTGGGATGGCTCACTCCTAAAACCCCTTCCCTGATCTCTATCTAGAGTCTTAACTTTGGCAGTGGGAGAGACAGCCAAAGGCTCCCAAGACACCATCCCACTTTTGTTCACACAGCTGCCAATCAGTTGACACTCACGCCACTGATGCTAGAGCGTTTGGCCCAAGTAACTCAAACAAGGGTGGAATTTGTACCCTTGACCTTGACAGTCATCTGTCCATCACCTGCTCGGACACCATGGTGACACAAATGGCTTCCCACTGCTTCCTCTAGTTTGCTATCTCATCTCTAATGTGGATTATTCTCTTAGCTCCTCAAAGGTCAAAAAATCCAGGGCTTTTGCCTGGCAAAACTTCAAAACTGGGCCTGAGGCAATGGATGCTGTTCTTCCAATGTGTTCCCCAGGGCAGCAACTATAGTTCTGCAGTTTCTCCAGAAGCAAAGTTTCCCCTCGGGATCCCTGAGGGGCCAGGGCAGTTGCCTATGGAAATCTTAAGTGGTACAACTCTGATCATGCTGATGTACTCAATTTTAAGTATAATGAAACTCAGCAGAGGAGGGGTGAGCATCTTTGTGTAAGAGTAATCCACCATTCTCTTGGCCACCTTTAGGTAAAGGAAAAAATGAGGCAAGAGTCCAGGACAAAAGGAAATAGATGTCAGGTTCCCAAGACCTGAGCTTGCTAGACTCCTGGGACTTGTGACAGAGGTATTCCTAAGAGAAGAGGGGTGGGGCTAAGAATAAGGCTCTTGGTATTCACTGGGCTCCAGCCCTTGAATAGTTTGGCAGCACAAAGTAGCATACAAAACACCCCTAGGGACACACACAACATGAGGAAACATGAACCGTGGCAAACAATCAGCATTTATCACCCACCACCTTTGTGCCCAGGTGCCCAAAAGCCTTTCTGAAATGAAAGAGACCGAGTACTTCTTACCTGGCTCTTTCTCATCTTTTAAGGACAATTAGATCTGTAAGAAGAGTATAATGGCCCAAGCTGTTAATATTAGAAAAGACTACCTCTTTCTTCCAGCTTTTTATATCAATTATCGGTGACCTTGGTATGGGACAGAAGCCGGTGCCCTCTCAAAAACTTATGGTAGCAGCTGCCTTCCTACCTGATAATTGCCCAGCTCAATTGCTACTACCTTTGCCTTCCTTATTATAGCAACATGGTGGACCCACACTTGAAAAGGAATCAGCAATATATTATTTACTGTCATGTGGCCTGTTTTCATAAAACATGGAGAGTCAATAATGCATTCCTGACATTCTTCATTGGTTAAGCTTCTTCCATAAACACTGTAGAATGAAAAATAAGGCTATAGAATCAGAAGATCTGCATTCAGTTCCTGCCTCTAATGCTTCCTACTTTTGTGACCTTGAACAAATCATTTAACTTCCACGGTCCTCAGTTTCCTCATCAGTAAAGTAAGGTGGTTGGACTATAACATCTCTGAAATCCCATCCGGCTCTATATCTATTATACTATCATAGAGCTTAGGGGCATTTAGGTGGTACAGTGGAGAGAGTAACAGGCGTGGAGACAGGAAGATCTGAGTTCAAATCCAGTCTGAGACCTTACTAACTGTGTAACTCTGACCAAGTCACTTAAACCCTCTTTGCCTCAGTTCCTCACCTGTAAAATGGGGCAATGGAGAAGGAAATGGCAAACTCCTCCAGTATCTTTGCCAAGAAAACCCCATGTACAAAATCCATGTGGTCATGTAGACACAACTGAACAACCATTATAGAGCTTAATGTTCTCTCCATTGTGGTGGGGTTCAAATATTGCCTGACAAAAAGTGATGAATCCCAACTTGGAAATTCTAACTTGGAAGCTGGAACTCCTTAGCCTAAAAAGGAAAACTGTGAAAGAGTAGCTAAGAAATCTAGTAACTTTTGAGGTAATGCGGAGGCGAGAATACCAGACTTGAGAAGCAGGTGCCCTGGGTTCTCATCCTGGTCCAGTAACTTTGGTGGTATTATTTCACCTGCCTAGCTCTTAGTTTTCCTTTGCATCAAATGAGAGTGTTGGACTAGGGGGGATCTCTCATGTTCTTTTAAAGCTCTGACATTCTATGTTTTATCATTCTACGAGGATTTAAAGACATACACATGCAACAGCACCATGAGAAATGTTACCTGTTATTTTCCTTCTTCACTTGAGATAGAACAAGAGAATTGTGGGGCTTAAGTTTCAGTAGGAGAATTGCATTTAAGATCAATGAACCTCTTTGAAGGATTGAGGAACATATTGAAAAGACTATCCAAAAAAGCTTATGAAACTGTTGTACTTGGAATTGAAAGAGAAGAATAAGCTTTGCCTTAGAAGACTTAGGCATATAAAGGCAGTAGACAGAACTAGAGAATCCCTTCAGGGTCCTATTAGACCCCTCACCTATATGTTAAAATCAGGGGGAGAAATAATCAACAATAGCTAACATTTATATACTGGATTTTGTTCACAAAGAATTTTTCAGAGACATTAAGTCATTTGGTTTTCCCAATAATCTTTTGCTACCAAGCCTTATCTCTGAGCAGTCAAGTCCCTTGCTCAAAATCACCCAGGTAGTAAGATGTCCCTAGATTTGACCTCCTGAATCCGATCTCCTAAATACCAGGGAAGCCCTCTTTCCTTTATGTCAGTCTATAACCCAAGTAAGAGATCTTAATTGTAGTTTTTCTCCATAGGCTCTGGTATTCCCATCAGTAATATAATTACCCAATGAAAAACTGTTGATGTAAGATATTTTGCTTTTCTGCTTAGCAGTATTAGGGGAGAAAGAATGTTTTTCTATGGGATATAGTCCATAAGTTTGGCCCAAAACTGAAATTTGGTGATGTGGCCAGATTTTCCCTGGCTGGGAAGAATGTACTATATATAGCACAAAGAGAAGTTGATTCCAGAGGCCAAGTGGAATCAACACAGAAAAATAATTTTTAAAGGAGCAGATCTAAGGACCATTTTTCCCCCTCTTTTTTTTTTAAGAGCAAAAAAGAAATAAATTATTTGCCATCATGGAATTTCAAAATAGACATTGAAATTCACATGATTGAAAATTTGAAAACAAGGACAAAAATAAGAAGAAAATGAAATGAAAAAGCATATATATATATATAATTTCCTCATATTTATTAATTTTTGTCTCAACAAGTAAGGTAGTATACTTAATAGTAAAATCAATTAATTTTAATCACGTTTTCTGTAGTTTTAATTCTCTTTCCCTAAGATGTCTATATGAAGTAATTACTTTGTAATTACTAGCATGATTAAACATTAAACAAAAGCTAAATCTTTATTTTGACAACCAGCATCTGCCTATGAGGCCTCTTTTTATTACTTCATTTTAGGTACCACACAGCCTACTGCTGAACATTTGTGCTCCAAGTGTAGGATTTCCATGGTATATTAATAAAATGTCATATTGTACCAGTTACTAAGAGAGCTTCTAATTATTCAAGTATACAATGTCCTGGGGTACAAATACCCCAATAAAAATAGATTCACAATGGAAGACACTGAAAATTTCAGTGGACAGACTCTGTTAATATAAAGCTATGGATTTGGAAGCCAACCACTTCAAGTTCCACTAAGCAGAGTCATATTGTTTTGGCTTCCAGAAGGAATTATATGATAGTTTATATTGATTAAGAGTTAGTTTCACTAATATAATAGTGACCATATTTTCATATCTTATTTTGGAGGAATATTTTTGGAGGAATTTCATATCTTATTTTGGTGCTTTTCTATGAAAGTGTTCTGCATCACCTGGTTATTTTTTTTTAAATCACTGATAATCTGAGTAAATATCTAGTGTTTTAAGAAAACACTTATTTAAAAAATATATAAAAATGTTCCATCTCTTTAAAATGAGAGCCTTTTCTTTCAGCCTAGATTTGGTAATAATTCTTTACAGAATATGTTAAATGGAAGATTAAGGATGGCTTAAACTTTAGACTGAGAAAGTATCAAAAGTAGATCTATGCAGAACCAGGAGAACATTGTACACAGTAACAGCCACTTTGTACAATGACTAACTTTGATAGACTTAGCTCTTTTCAGCAATGCAAGGATCTTAGACATTTCCAAAATTCTCATGATGGAAAATGCTATCCACATCCAGAGAAAGAACAATGGAGTTTGAACGCAGATCGAAGCATACTATTTGCTATTTTTTTCTTTCCCTGGCACTATGCCAATGAACACAAAATATATTTCTCTATAATAAACTTGCCTAGTTTTTGTTTTAGGAAATTCACAGTGAGGAAACTCTCTCTACCAATGTGAGTCTGTGCCTGCTTTACAACTTAAAATCTTAGAGAATGGCTTACAGCAGAGGCATTGAACATGCAACCCAGCCCATAATACTTCTGAAGTGCAGCCCAAACGAATTTAAAATGTGTTTCTTAGCTGGTTTCAATGTGCTGATGTATTAATGGGGAAAAAGCGTGGTTTTCTAAGTCAATATGTGACCTGCAGGGATCCTTATGTACCTTTAGTGCTTCCCTAAAAGTCTGGCCCCTTTTAGTGATCAGACTGTTGAGTAGAGGTTAAGTGTCTTGTGCAGGGTAACTGAGCCAGGATGTTTCAGAAACAGGGCTTCAACTCAGGTCTTCCTAATTCAAAAGCATGCCATCTTTCCACTCCACCACACTACCACTATTGTTTTAACAGAAATATACCATGTTAACTTTTTGGAAATATTATTTATTTTCGGATTCATGTCTACCTCAGAATAATCAACTTGGCTTTAAGGTTCTTTCTTAAGTCATTTTCCTTTGAACATTGGTTCCTTTAGAATACTGAATGCATTTGGTTTTCTTCCCCTTGGGATAGCACATCTCGCCCAGAGCAAGCCTGCAAATAACTTCCAAAGAGGGTGTGATAAAGAGGACATCTGTTTATATGTACTGTTCATATACCTTTGGGCCTGAGTCCACACATTGCTAGGTGCTTTACAAATATCTCATTTGATCTCCAAAACAACCCCGGGATGTCAGTGCTATCTATTATCTTCATTTTACAGATGAGGAAACTGAGGCTGACAGCTGGTAAGTGACTCGCTCAAAGCCATAGAGCTAGGGAATGTCTGAGGCAGAATTTGAATACAGATCTTCCTTCCTCCAGGTCCAGCACTTTATCTGCTGTGCTACCTAGTGGCCTCTGATATATAGGAGATGTGGAAGACTGGGCTGAATACACAATCCCTGGATCATGCTATATACTAAAAAAAGTTCCCTGATATAAGCTTATTTTCTTATAATTCATCATTTTCAATTCAAAGTAGAGTATGTAAAATTTCAATTAGCTGGAGGCTTCTCAGATACTGAGTTCTGGTTAACTGAGGTTTTAGTACACCTAGAGGCAAAATCAAGTGAAATTTGGGAATGATTTCTTGAGGCTTCTGTTCTCCCTCCACATTGGTATTTGTACATTTGAAACCAACAAACCAATGCTATCAGGGCTTAGCTTGCCCAAGATCTGAGCACCATAAATCCTACACCAGCATTAGTAACGTAGACTTTGGTTATGTAGTTTAGCTCTTGTGGAATCAAACAGTTCAAATACAACAGCTGAGAACATTAAAATGACAGAAGGTGCTGGAAGTCACAGTTTATCCTATTCCTTCTCTTTATTTCACACTTTTATGAAAGCAAAAGTAAAACCAACCATTCTAGCCAAGTGCTAATGCAATGCATCATGTCGCATCAAAGACAGAAGAATGACCTTGGGTGGGTCATTACACACCTCTGGGCTGGCTTCAGGACCCTCATTTGTAAAAATGAGAGGTTGGTCCCAGATGGCTGCTTGGTTCCCTTCCAACTCTGAGATCCTGTGATTTACTAAGTCAAGAGATCATCATGTTTCCCTGGCTTTATTGCTTTCTGCACTCATTTTCTGATGTCAATCTCACTTCTCAAAATTCCCACCCCCACCCACAATATGGGGAATGGCACATCAGGAAAAGGATTAAGTTGTTGACAAGGGCAATTTAAACCAACGTGAAGTGAAACTTCTCGATGCCACTGGTGATGAGGACAAAACTGTCAATCCCTAACCCCGTTTTGACTTTGTGAAATCATAGCAGTTATGTTCTAGGGGTATTATTAGAAGTGTAGAATATGTGAATTGGGGTTTATAATATATAGAATTGTGTAGGACACATATAGACATATATGGATGATACACTTATATATATACATCTTCATATATTCACACATATATTATCTATGTTATCTAGGTTTTATAGATAAATCATATATAAGATCTAGACTATATATGTAATATACAAACATATATGTACAAGCATAATGGACATATACAATATAGATGTCTGTAAACACATACACAGGCATATATACATATATGTATAAATATGTGCATTACCAATATACACATATATGGTCCAGGTTTTATATATAATCTATAAAACTTAGGCAATCATATATAATGAATATATGTGTGTGTGTGATTATATAGATGATCATATTAATTACATATATATAATGAATTATACAGATAATTCTATTTATAGATTTTATAGACAATCCATATGACACATACATTACATATATTCATCATCTATGATGATCTAGGTTTTATTTTATGTATGTACATATGTGTATATCATACATGTGCTTATATGCTATACTTTATATGTATTCATTAGATATAATTGTCTACGTGTCATAGATCATATATATGTATATACACACATATGTAACACACACATTTACATGCCCATATAGCATGTTGGTTAAATGGAAAGGATGCTGGATTTGAAGTCAGGAGGCCCGGGTTCAGACCTCACTTCTGCTGCTTACTACCTGGGTGCTCCATCTCTGGCCTTCAGTTTCCTCCTCTGTGAAATAAGGGGGGGGGAACAGTTTTTGGACCAGAAGGCCTCTAAGATCCTTTCCAGCTTGAAATCTATAATCCTAGTGTGTAAGGAAATTGAATTTTTTTTTATTGGGAAAAAAACATTGGCTATAGAGACACAGAACTTCTGAGTGAATTCCCTATATTCTCTTCTTTGGAAGTATATCAGCTAACTCAAGACCTCAAACCAGAAGTCCAGTAGAGGATTCTCACAGGGCAGCTACTAGGTGATGTAGCACCTACAGCAGGGGTGGGGAACCTGTAGCCTCAAGGCCACATGTGGCCTTCTAGGTCCTTGGGTGCAGCCTTTTGACTGAGTCCAAGTTTTACAGAACAAATCCTTTTATTAAGGGGATTTGTTCTGTGATGTTTGAATGTAGGCAAAGGACCACACTTGAGGACTTAGAGGGCCACATATGGCCTCGAGGCCACAGGTTCTACACCTCTGGCCTAGGGTTTGGGGTCAGGAAGACCCGAGTTCAAATTTGGCTTCAGAAACATATTAGCTGTGTGACCTTGGGTAAATCAAATAACTTCTGTCTGCCTCAGTTTCCTCAACTGTAAACCAGGGATAAATAATAACATCCACTTCACGGAGCTCTTGTAAGGATCACAGGAGATAATATTTGTAAAGGCAGCCCCCTTCCTGGAAATGTAAGCCCTCTTCACCATCTTCTCTTGTAACTGAGCCTCAGCTCAAGTGCCATCTTCCCCAGAAAGTCTTTCTTGATCTCTCCAGCTACTAGTGCTTCCCCTGTCTATACATATATCTTTATATACATATGTACATGTATATGTACATAAGCATGTATGCACATATGTGTGTTTATGTGTATGTTCTATGTATGTAAGGGGAGAGGTACAGGGACAGATGCAAAGACTGCCTTACCTGTACAGTCCCTGCCTTCATTGAGATTACAGTCTATTAGGGCAATAGAGGCTCACAGAACCAAAGAATTAGAGCTGGAAGGGTCTCAGAGCCTTCTCTTTTAGCCCAACTCCCTTGTTGTACAGATGAGGAAACTGAGGCTCAAATCAGTTAAGTGACCTGCCCAAGGTCACACAGGTAGAGCCACATACAGAAATAACTATGATACAGATGGATACATTATATATGAATGGGAAGTAGAAAGCGCTAAGCCTCTAGGGCTGGCTTGGGGCAGAAATCAGAGAAGGCTTCATGGGGGAAGAAGCATTTGACCTGGACTTCAAAGGTAAAAAAAGATGAGTAGGAAGTCAGTGTTTTGGAATCAGGGGGAAGGAAGAGCCATCCAAACACAGGGGACTGCATGAAGACAGGCACAGATGTGAATGGAGTAGATATGAAAGGGGGATGGGGATCAGGCTGGCCCAGATTGTGGAAGGGAACAAACACTTATTAAGCTCCTACTATGTGCCAGGCACTATGCTAAATTCTTTTACAACTATTATCTCATTTGATCCTCGCAATAACGTTGGGAGGTAGGTACTATTATTATCCCCATTTTACAGTTGAGGAAACGGAGGCTAAGTGACTGTCCCAGGGTCACACTGCTAGTAAATGCCTGATGCTGTTTTTGTATTCAGGTCTTCCTGACTGCAGGCCAGGTACTCTATGGGCTGTGCCACCAGCTGCCAGATCACATGAAGAGAAGACTGGAAAGGTGGAGTAGTATCAGACTACAGAGCCCTGAATGCCAGAGCTAAAGAATCTCAACTGTCTCTGGCAGGAGACTGGGCAGGAGAATGATAGCAAAGTAAGATGTTCTTATATATTGTGTTCTTCTTCATATAACTTTTCAGTAGGCACAGATATTCCTTTCTGAAATTGCAAATGATGCTGTAGGAACTTAGCAGTCTTGCCCCATAAAGTATTTAGTATTTTCTTCTGAGGAAAGGTAATTGTACCATATAAAAGGTAAATGAGCTCTTTTCTACTCTGAAAAATAACCTGTGAAATAAAATAAAGATAATAATAAGAATTAAATTATATATTTCATTTTCTTAGGGTTTTCTTTTCACTCTCTAAGACCATAATTTACAGAAGAATTGCTAATCAGCATTGGCTGAGAAGTTCCTTATGACAACGAAATCACAGGTCCATAAACTCCACCCCACCCCAATACCTCCTGCTTTAAAAAAAAAAAAGAGGCCATCTGTTTTATCTTTGCAATTATTAAAGACAATAATCTTGGAAGAATGGTACTTGTTTCTTGTTTAATGAAAAAAATAAACTATGAGATTTATATATTTAAAGATACTTTTAGGCAAGAGCTACATAAATGAATTTGAAGTATCATGACAATGGTTAGAAAAATGTAATTTAAATTACTTGGCTGAGATGTGATTGAAAAAAAAAGCATTCTATTACTTAAATGATTCCTTCGAAAAATTTAAAGGGTGATTCAATAACGTTATTGGTTATAAGAATAATAAGTGGACCCCAAAGTTAATAGTGATAACATGACATGCTGGTCTGTTTTATAGAACTAGATCTTAATAATTGAATACTGGAAGTTCAGAGCTGGAAGGGACCTTAGAGATCACCTAGTCTCCTAAAGAAACTGCCCAAGGTCATAGAGTAAGTTCATGGTGGAGTTGGAGACAACCTTGAGATTTGCTGACTCCTGCTCCAGGGTTCTTTAGACTCTATTTTTTTGTTTTGTTTATAGAAGCCCTTTCCCCACATATCTTAAAACATCTTGTATCAAGCCAGTCTTCCAATGGATTCATCTATCACAGTCATGAGTGCTCCTTAGAAATGCACAATCAAAAGATGGACATTTAGTTAAATGACAGTTCACATATAACGAAGACATTTTTGATGAGCGGTAATTGCAACAACAAATGGATTTATATAGTATTTAATATTGGCAAAGTACTTTATTATATTATCTAATTTGATCCTTCTTATATAGCTTGGCAACATAGGTGCTATTATTATTCCCATTTTACAGATGAGGAAACTGAGGCTGAGAAGGATGAAATGACTTTCTCAGGGTTACACATCTTGTAAGTTCCTGACAAGGTGGGATTCAAACACACTGGACTTCATTCTATCCACTGCATCACCTATGAGTTTTCCTCATATTGAGAATGGGTGTGCAGTGATCTATCCATTTTACTTGGTCCTTTGAAACCTAATGCATACATGAATCTGTGGGATGACTAGCTGGGTTTGCTGGTACAATCTGCCAAGTAGGGACTCACAGGCCCTTTGGTGGGAGGTGGAATGCAGAGATCTGGGCCTCTTTACATTGCGTTCTCAGCCCCTGACCTAACTGACTATAGACGCTCAAGTTAATGGTCATTTAATTGCTGCATGTGATTTCAGTGTTCTGAAAGATTTAAGGCAGATCCCCAAAGTACTATGCCACTGCTGAAGCTTTGGAATGTTGTGGCTTATCATCTTGAATTACAAAACTATGGGAATTAAAAGAACCTGGAAAGGTCATCGGAATTTAACTTCTCAATGCACCTAATATCAATCTTCTGATCTCTATTATGGGGACTGCTGAATGAGATTATCTCTAAGGCTCCTTTCTGTTCTGACAACCTATGGTCCTCCATCTAAGCAGGGAGTCACTTTTATTAACTGAGATAAATAAAATTCTAATCCACCTTTAAAGATATCCAGAAAAAGCTGTTATTTGACTTCACTAGGTAATTCCTTATGATAAAAGTAGCTTATTTTCACCTCTAGTGCTTTGCTCACACCAACCCTTTAAATCGAGTTATAAAAATATTAATATTCTAATTGGACAGATATGGAAACTGAGGCATAGAATAGTAATATCTTGCCCAAAGTCATGAAATTAGTCAATAGTAGTTCCAAGATTTGAATTCAGGTTTTCTAATGCCAAGTTCAGTCTTTTTCAATGACATTATGAATCACTCTTTAATATCAAGAAATATTTCCTTTATATCTAAGCTCATGCCTTTCCACAAAGAGTTTGTCAGCATTCATATGAAGCAAATTAAAGAAAGATATTTAGTTCCTTTCCACTTTTTTCTTCCCCTACTCCCCTATTCCTTTCTTTATTTTCTAGACTGATCAACCTAAGGAATCTATTTTGCTATCCACAGCATTCAAGTTAATTAACAGTGAGCTCAAGATTGACTTCTGCTAAAAAACTTTTGTGTGTCTTCTAGGTAGCCTAATGTCACAGAGGCTAGAATGTTGCATCTGGAGAGAGGAAGACCTAGGTTTAAATCCTGTCTTTGACACTTACTAGGAGTGCGACTCTGGCCAAGGTACTAAATGGGGACAATACTAGCACCTAGTAGGTCCTAGGGGACACTTACTTCACAGAGCTGTTGTGATGAGTAAATAAGATAACATATGTATAAAACTTTGCAAATTTTAAAGCACTGTGTAAATACCAGCTATTATTATAAGCACCACTCTGACATTTAGGATTCAGCATGTCTCTATTTGGCATCAGCGAAGGATTGAGAGTCGAATCACACCCCCCCCCAAAATTAACATTCCTGTGTTTCATGGATGTGTATCCCAGCAGAGACCCAGCAGAGATGGGGGTGTGACATAGTGGAAATAGAGCTGAATTTAGAATGAGGAAACTGAATGATCACTGACTCCCTGTGTGACTCTGATGAGGTTGAGCTCTCTCTGGGTTCTGGCTTCTTCTTCTGTAAAAAGGAGATAAAAATACCTGCCCTGTGTCCATCACAAGGTTGCTGGAAAGATCTGAATTAAATATTGCAAACGCTTGTCAAGCTCTTGATTGCTATATGAACTGTTGTTCTTAACAAGCTATTTCCAATCAGCCACCTTACAAAGGGATGCCTTTGATCTCAATAGGGATCAGCTAGGGGTTTACTGAGATCATTACTCTTGGATAAATCACCTGAAGTACTACTGATTGGGGGACAGGGAACAGGGCAGTTGAGAGTTCTTTGTTTTTTTAACATAGCAGTTGAGTTACTTTTTATGTAATATACACATATGTGTTGAGTGTATATATTCACACACAAGAAGATAAACACTTGTGTTCATAGATGTGTACACATGTGTAAATACATAGCCAATTATACAGCTAGTATGTATCTGAGATGGAACTTGAACTAATATCTTCCTGACTTTGAGACCAGCTCTCTCTCATTGCCTAATCCCCCTCCCCTGCAAAAAAAAAAAGAGACCAGTTTTCTATTATTGATGCTATACATATCCATATACACATATAAATATAAATACACACACATACATACATATGTATGGGAAAATGTATGTATATATGGAGAAAATGTGTGTATATATACATGCATATACATATACATGTTTATATACACGTGTGTATATACATGTATGTGTGTGTATGAAAAACAGCATCACAGTTGTGTGACATCCTTTTCCCCTCCAGCTTATGGATGAACATACCAGGTGGCAAACAATTAAAACTTTTGGAAGCCATAATGTTGAAAGTATCTAACAGCTCCCATGAATCCTTCCAAAACTTCTCTAGGAAGGCAAAGGTTGTTAGGTTTTCTTTTTGTTTAGAAATACCCATTTTGCAGATGGGGAAAACTAAAGTCATAAGATTTAAAGGGACAGGCTGAAGGTCATAGGCTGATGCGCTAGAGCTTGGAACAAAACCCAGGACAGAAATCCATGGATTTCAAGTCATCTTAACTCTCTACACAAGAGTTGATTATAGTGATTATTTTGAATGCAAATTAAGACAATACTATAGTGAAATAACAATGCAGGTCAATGATATTCTTTATTACTCTAACTTTTTTTTCTAAAGGGGAAAATTATAGACATGAAACCAATTAAACGACCTTTCTTTCTTGGTAAAGGCTCTTCCTCCACACCCCCAGGAAGATTCCCTTTTTGTGCTTATTGTTTAATGGAGGGAGAGGATGCTTTGTCTCTTAGGCGATGTTGTGATAGGTGCTGCATTAATACTTCCCACTTTCCTTATTTGAATTTTAAAAGGCTATGTTAATATATGATTCCAGAAAGGGCAGTCATAAATATGAAGTCAAATTTTTTTTAAATGAATGTTCAATGAATAGTATCCTGTAGAGGCTAAGCATCTCTAAAGATGACCCCTTGGAAATCTTAGTCAACTAAAGCCTTATGATTAACCTTCATTGGTCTCTACATTTGCACTGCTAGCCTATCCCTCTACTATTAAAATTTTCTACTCCCAAATGGAGACTAATTTATATACCCCCTCAAACTTTAAATAGATTTTCTTGAGTGTGAGGTCCACAAAATGTCTGCCACAAAAAAAATAAATAAAAAAAAATCTTTAGCTTTAGAAGGCTGTAGTGTCACACGTGTATTGTTAGTGTAACTATGGTAACCCTACAAATGCCACCAGTGTGTCCATTTCATACACAAATGAGGGGACAGCTGTGGAGTCCACATGTCTGCCAATAGAATAATAGATGTGAACAGGGATGGCCTGGGTCAGAAAATTACAACTCATTTATATTAATCAGAGCTTTCACATAGCATCCCAGGCTCTGAGCTACAAAATGGAAATGGAAAGGAACATAACATTAGGAGGATAATTTTTAGGCAATAGCATTCAAAATAAGCACCCTCAGCAGTTGCAGGAACATTTTACTAGAGTGTTCCAAAGTCAAAGTTGCCGGGACCCCGCGTAGATACTGAATTTCATAATTTCGTTTTCTGGGTTTGGCTTCATACATTCATCTCAGTAGTGATTTTTAAGGGTATTAAATCCATTCCCTCCTCTCCAAATTAAACTTTGATATTAGTCACATTACTAAAAGTTCCATTTCCAGAAATATTTTATCATCATCTCTGAATATTAGATCTGGAAGACCTGTAAGATAACTTAGTCCAATCTCTTCATTTTTTTCCCCCTGATTTATAGGATTCAATGATGCACCCAAGGTCATATAGCTAAGTAGGGGCATATTCAGTACTAAATGGAAGATTCCTGGCTCCCGGGTCAATGTTCTTTCTTCTAACACCTGGTATTTACCAAATTTTAAACTAGACATCTTACATCTTTCCAGAAAGCTTTAGAAAACTATTTAAAAAGTTAAAACCATAATGGATTCATTAAGGTATTATGTTAATTGTTTTGGTAAATAATAAAGTATAGGATCCCTGATCTGGAAGGGACAGGAATGGTTATCTAGCAGTACCTCAACCACAAATTCCTGAAAAATGATTATGTAGACACTGAGGAAAAGGTCCAGGAAAAAACCAAAATTATCTGAAAATACCTGGGAATAAGTTTAATTGTACTACTAGAGACATAGAAGAAGTATACTGATGAATTACTTTCAATCAAAACATGTACAGAGAAATTAAGTGAGACCAGCTTTTACCATCATTAGAGTGGGCAATTTTCCCCCTGAATCCCTAAAGTATTTAGGTTTTAAGCATAAGACTTAAATGGCATCTTCTTTCTATGCTGCTTTGAGGCAAATGAGACCAAACATATTTAGCTTTGCATGATTTTAACTGCTTAAATGTAATTTCAACTTCATATGCTAAACCTTACCCTAAGTAAATATTAATCAAAGTTCTATTCACTGGTTAAAGATGGTTCCATTGTTTCTAGGAGCTGAAATATGATTCTAAAATGGAATGTTTTATCTCCAGATTGGCTTACACCAAAAATAGATGTTCAGCACCATTTTAAAAAATGTTAAATACAATATTTGAACAACCTTATATTAAATTTCAAAACGAATCAGAGAAAGCCTATTATTTCATGACTTGAAAATGTAATTTTAAGAATGCTTTATGAAAGTCTAAAGAAATGAATTTCATGCCTTATAATTTACCATATTTTTCTTCATGACCGTAAGATTCCTCACTGGCATTTATAATCAACAAATTTATTTTACCAGCCAACTTTGTGAAACTGCAGAAAAATTCTATTGAATTTAATGACCCTTCTTCTAAGGAGTCAACGACCTTGGGTTCAAAACCTGGCTCTGTTACTTGTGTGTGTACTTTAGGCAAATTGCTTCATCTCTCTGGCCCTTAATTTCCTCATCTATAAAATGAATAATTTGGATTCAGTGATCCCTAAGGTCCATTCTGGTTTGAAATCCTATGATCCTAAAAGAAGAATTCTCAACCTATGGTCCATGGACTTGTTTATCATTAATACTCAATAACTGTACTGTAATATGATTGGTTTCCTTTGTAATCCCATGCATTTTGTGCATTTAAAATGATTATTCTGAGAAAGGGTCCATAGACTTCATCAGATTTCCCAAGAGGTCCACAACACAAAAAAAGTTAAGAATTGCTGCAATTAAACAACTCAGCATTAATTACTATAGCTGGTGAGGTTAAAAAAAAGTGACTAGCCTCAACAACAAGGTGCTCTCAGTTCTGCCTATGTCCCTTGATTTTTCAGAATCTCTGGCCTGGCCATTGTTATCTGTAATTATGATTCTGAAGTAGGGCCAATGGATGGATCTAGTTTCATAAATCCTCTTCTGCTTTGTGGGGTGACTTTTCTAACATTGTTTTACCTTTAACAACTTACCAAGGTCAGATTTTTGAACTTCTTTTTTTACTTAATTACATCTATTAAAGAAATGGTTTCTAGAAAATGGGTAGTAATCACAGTTCACATTTATAAAGCATTTTATATCTGTGAGCTCATTTGATCCTCATAAAACTGCCATAAGGTGGGTGGCATGATTACCCTTATTCTATAGATAAGGAGACTGAAACCTAAGTGACTTGCCCAGGGTCACATGACTATTATAAGCCTGGAATTTGAATCCATGTCTTCCTTGCCTCAAGTCCAGCATCATCACCTAACTGCTCTGTAAGGCTAAATCCTAGAAGCAGGTTCTCATTTAAATTAGGGGGTTTGGGTAGTTTTTAAAGCTACTAGAGTTATTTCACAAACACCTCCATTTTTTGGTATTCAACAAAAAAAGCTTATCATTTAGTTTAGAAATGTCAAGTTTATTTCATGTATCTTTTCAGTCTGTAAGGAATGTAGTCCCTATTTTCCCTATGAGCAATCTAGTCTGATTTTTAAAAATTATACATGACATCTCTAAGATACCCACCTCCCTCCAAATGTACACTTTCTTAGATGATTGAGCATTTGTGGACTATAACTTTTTCTTGTTTAAATCAGATTAATTTTTATTTTTTTTTCTCTGAGAGAACCCTGTCTTATGGGTAAAAGGCACTGAACCAGCACAAAATATTTTAAGGAAATGTAGAATAGCAGACTAACATCTGTTGTTTTTTCCCCCTCATAACACTGAACCCTCCAACACAATGCTGTCTTCTTTTTTTTTAATGTCCTTTCAATGAAGCTATAGAATAGTGAAGCAAACCCCTTCTTCATGAATAGAATAGGTCCTTTTACTCTTGGACACTGTTTGAGACCCGACAAAGGAAGAGGCAACTGGTGCTGGCACATTACTAGGTGTATTCATCCAGCCTCACGTGCAGCCCATGCTGCAAACCCTTTGTACCCGATGTTACACAATACCAGGAGGTGAACAGTGCACCGAGTGTTGTCTATCAAGCTAATGTTAGCAAAGATGGAGGGAAGCTTTTGCTTTGTCGTCCCTCTGAATTGCATAATTCTTAACAAACTTCTACAATCTATGGTGCTTACACCTAGACACATACAATGGCCAAGGGACCTGAGAGTGTGGCGATTGTATATCACTACCTATTCTACAGATCAGGCAGTCAGGCATTCATTCAGCAAACGTTTATTAAGTTCATATAAGGTCCTGGGGGTAACCTGTCCTTATGGGGCTTACAGACTATTGGGAGCCTGTGGGTTAGGGAAGATACACATACACATACACACACACACACACACACACACACACACACACACACACACACACAGCAATTTCAAGAGGGAGGAAGTGCTAATAACTGGGGTGGGTTAAGGCAGTAGTGCAATCAGGAAAGGCCCCCTATAGGAAGGACCTGGCAAGCAGGACATGAGCTGTACTTCGGGAGAAGCTAGAGGCAAGATTCTTTTAGCCAGATGGTTAATGTTTCCAGGGAGGTCACCAGCAATGTTAGTAACTACACAACTATACAAAATAGGGATCTTTCCACGTGTCCGTCTGTCTGTCTATCTATCTATTGAGTGTATATGTAGGGATGGTAGAACGTCCTAAATGTTGCCTTTTTTTTTCCATAAAACCTTGTTTGATCTCATACCACACCCCCTGGATGCTCAATTTCCTTATAATGAATGATCATTGCATTCCCAGCACCTGGGACAGTGCCTTACACATAGCATGCACTTAAATACTTGTACAATACATTTAACTAATCTGAAAAAGCAGGTTTATGAAACCACTTCCCAGCATCAAAAGCAGCTTTAAGTGCACATTGCTTCATAAAAATCCATATTTACTGATCCAGAAAGTAATGTCTAAATATTACATGAGATACATTCAGCCAGGTAGGGAGTGAGCTTTACTTTTGAGCTTTTAATACAATAGCACTCAAAGAATTTGGCTCCTGAATAAAGGTGACAGCAAGCCATACAATTCCCAAACAGAAAAACTCACACTGAGCCTTTATTCCCTTTTCTTAAGGACCATTGTTGACTGAAGACTCCTTGTCTTTTAAAATTCCTTCATGTGAATGGATGAGGCAAGACATCTGCCAGGATACACTCACATTTGCATGCAAATCAGAGACTTAGGGACACACATGGTCCTGGTAGCCAAACATCACTTCTACTCTATATTTATGGTGTTCAGACTTCGTTCCTGAACTTACTATTCTCACGATGAACTAATTCTTTAAAAAAAATACAAACTAGTATGGTGGCTAAGCTCTCTAGCATAAGCAGATGATGTGAAATCGTGAGAATATAATGGCTAAACGAAAAACAAAAGTCTTCTTTTTCTCCAGAAAACTACATGTAAAAAGTTATTTCAGCAGAGTAGTTTCTGTTATTGAAATTAGAAAAAGAAATGTTTCTCTCCAAGTCTTGCCCACTTTATCAGGTGAGTTTGTCTCAGCTATTATATTGTGGTCTAAGCCGATGCACTGGCATCATGAGTGTAAGGCTTCACTGTTAACCCTTCGCTGAGATCTAATATACGAGTCAGTCCGAGGTACTAAGCTGAGCCACCAGCGCCCCCCCCCCACTTTCTTGGTAATCATAGACCCTCAGACAGACCCAGTGGATGACATTTATTGCTGAACTCCTTTTTTTTTTTTTTTTACAATGCAGAGACATTGTGATACCTAATCCCACCCAGACAAACAGTTCTTTAGAGAAGGAATTGGAGAGAAAAGAAAGGAGGGATGCTCATTTGGCTCTTTGGCATTCTCTCCTATGCACTTCTCTCCAGGCAGTACAAAGGACACTTGCTGGCAAACTTTCCTTACTGACTTCCCTGATGGAGTGGGGTTGGCAGCAGTGTCCATGCAGCTCCTTTAGAAGATGCTTCCCTAAAATCACAGGCATCCCTAGACTGTGGGCTCCCCAACTACCCTTTTTAGGTTTAGATATTAAGGACAGAGAAAAATGCACTCCAACATACTCAGAATATTTTCAGGTGTGCCTGTTCCGATCCTGAGCTGTTTCGTAGCTGAGAACCTCTTCCCTCCCCATCTCAGCACCTTCTTCCCCCGTGTTAACTAGGGCTGTAATAATGACCTCCCCTTCTTCAAACGCCGGTCTTTCCTTCCCTCATCCTTCCGTCTCTTTCCTTTTCTCAGTTCATATTTCTTAGTAGTTCTTCCCTCTTCAACTAATTCCCTTTCTCTCCATCTTTTCCTTTCTTCTCCATCCTCTGCTGCCTTCTTCACATCCCAGCATCCCCCTTTTCTCCTTATCCCCTGATATTTCCCTCCCCCATCCCTGAAACCCAGTCTTCCTCTTCCCTATTCTCTGCCTCTTTCTTTTCTTCTCTCCGGTTCCACTCTCCCCCTTTCTCTTCTTTAACTCGCAACGCTCTCCTTTTCTTTGCTGGGATCTTTTCTCCTCTCTTCTCACTCCCCCTACCCCCATACATTTTCCTTCTCTCTAATCTTATGGGTATTCTCTATCTAGAACCCCTCTCACCCCTCCTCCGTTCGTTCTCCCTTTCCCCCCGCCACCCCCGGCGTACCACTCTTCTTTTCACCTCCTCTGCATCCCTCAGCAGGACCCACGTCCCCGGAGCCTCCGGACTCCTGCGGTACATTCAGCTAAGTTTACCGCGACTTCCCTCCCCGGGTCCCCAAGGGGACGTCGCACTTACCCAGAGAGGCCCGGCGCAGAGGAGCCCGGCCCGACCCGGCGCCGGGTGTGCGTGGAGGGATGGGGGGGGGGTTTGGAGAGTGGCGGGGGAGGACTGACGGAGGCTGGACTGAGCTGAGCCACCCAGTCCGCAGCAACAGCGCGCACCCGACCCCGGCACCAGAGGCAGGGAGCCCGGGGGATGGCAGGGCTCCGGGGAGCAGCGACACATTCAACAGCTGCTGCACAGGGACTCCTGGAGCCGAGGGGACAGGGCTGGGGAGCCAGAACTGGCTGTCTTGGGGGGGGAAGTGCAGGGCTGGAGGGGGTGGGGCTCCGCGGACACAGCTGCTTCCTTCCCCCAGTTAGGTGACGGCCAAGTCTAGCCGCAGGCTCCTTGGATGGGGTGCCCGCGGTGGCGGGGATGTGACTGTCGTATGCTGCTGGTGCTGCCGGCCCCCGGTCCTTATGCCCAGGCTGGCGCTGGTGCTGACGGGGCCGCGGCTGCCGCCTCGGTCTGCCTGCCCACCCGTGCGCTCGCTCGTTCGCTTTCTCCCTCGGCTTTGTGCTGCCCGCAGCCAGCGTGCACCTGGTGTAAGCAAAACAGGTCAGCTGATGGGCTGAGGGCTGATTGGCTGCTCCGCCGCTCCCCCCCCTCCGTCCTTGTGCCCCCAGTCCCCCGCCCCTTGCCTCCCCCCCCCCCTTCCTAGTCTCAGCGCCCCCTTCCACCTTCCCATTCGCTCACATCAGAGACCCGGGCAGGGCACCATCTGTACGGAGGGGCTGGTAACAAAGGGAGCGCGCCCGGTTGGCCCTGCCTGCGGAGGGCTGGCCAAGCTTGGTCGCCTATGGGGTGAGAGCAGTGAGCTACTCTTTTTGTTCGGGGTACCGGCTCTTGGGGAAGGGTACTGAGTCAGGGGCGGAGGGGGTGGTGAAGCGGAAGGCACTTGAGAGAGAGAGAGAGAGAGAGAGAGAGAGAGAGAGAGAGAGAGAGAGAGAGAGAGAGAGAGAGAGAGAGAGAGAGAGAGAGAACGAGAACGAACGAGAACGAACACGAGGCCAGATCGGCTGTTCCTGGGGAAGAACTTTTTGGCTCAGAGGTCAAGATGTATTGTTTAAAAAAAAAAACACTTTGAAACATATAGGAAAACATACATATGTCAGAGCACGAATTGTCAGCAAGGGACTTGGCACTTGGCTTTCAAAACAAACCAACAGACACTTCTCATGATGCTGTAAGCCGTATGTAAACATACAAACACACATATAGATATATAGATACATACGTATCAGAGAAAATGTACATTTAACGTATGCATTATGTGCATTTGTTTATTGTTCTCAGTGATGATTTGAACCCAGATCTCTTGACTTCAAAGCCAATACTGATTTCACCATGCCATAATACCAGCACCTACAAGGAGACCTTTCCAATAATTATTTAAGTGATTTGAAAACTGGACAAGCTGTTTTCTATATACAGAATAGATTGGCAGATGCTGCTTGATAGACTTGGAGATTAAATAAAAGGGTTGGAAGTAGTGATGATGAGGATGATGATATAAATGCCTTTGGAAGATCAGTCTTTGCCCCAAAAGCAATCTGCATATTAAAGCCTTCTGAAGGCAAAGAAAGAGAGGTGGATTTAGAGCTAGAAGATGTAAATCCAAATCCGAACTCTGCCACTTACTATGTGTGTATCCTTGGGCAAGTTATTTAACCTCTGTGGGCCTCAGTTTCCTCATTTGTAAAATGAAGAGATTGGAATCTGTGACTTTAGAGGCCCCTTTCAGCTCTAAAGCTATGATCCTATGATTTTAAGTTACTTACTCTTGCCAAAACTCAGCTTTCTTTTCTATGAAATGGGGTTCCTAAAATCTATAGTGCCTATCTGTCTTAGTGGAAGGCAGTTTATGTGGTGGTAAAGAACTGACCTTGAAATCTGGGCAACCTAGGGTCAAGTCTATCTTTGATACATACTAGCTATATGACTGGCCAAATCACTTAATCTTTCAATGTTCCAAGCTTTTCTCTAAGACTATAGTTCTAGAATAAGTGCTTATCTGTATTGGAAGAGGGAATTTTATTTTTTGGAGTTCCATATACAAATTAAGTCACAAGTCTGGTTCAAAGCAATAATAATAGCATTTATATGACACTTTAAGGTTTGCAAAGCACTGGATGTAAATAATTTAATCCTCACAAAGATCCTATGAGGTAGAGGTTAATATTATCCCTATTTTACAGGCGAGAAAACTGAGATTAAGAAGTTAGGTAAATTGCCCAGAGCCACAGAGTAAGCAAATGTCAGAGATAGGTCTCAAGCTTGAGTCTTTTTTTTTTTTTTTTTGATAAGGCAGTTGAAGTTAAGTGACTTTGCTCAGAATCACATAGCTAGTAAGTGTTATGTGTCTGAGGCGGGATTTGAACTCAGGTCCTCCTGACTTCAGGACCAGTGCTCTATCTCCTGTGCCACCTCGCTGCCCCCAGTGGCTTGGGTGTTTCTATAAGTCCAGTTCATTATTTGCTACCTCAAAAAAAAAAGTGTCTACCTCACAGGGTGGTTGTAAAGATCAAATGTGATTGTGTGTGCAGAATACTATATAAATGCTAGTAAGTATTATTAATAAAGAGATGTAGACAAACTGTAAGGAAAGAGGGGGGGGTCTGGGAAGTTCCATCAAAGTCAAGGAGCTCACTTGGCATCTGGTATGATGGTGGCTAGAAAAGAATAAACAGAGTTAGTGGTATAAGAACAAGTTAAATGCATTACTATTCAGTGAGATGGTTTCAGAACATGCCTTCATCTCCTTCCCTGCCTCCAAGGAATATAGACAGATGTGTCAGAGGACGGGGATAGGTTCACTGGGAAAGGAGAGAGAAGAAGGCAAGTTAATAGGAAAAAGGAGCCTGGCAATTTTCTTAGGATCTTTCCAACTTATGTTCTTGGTATATAAAAGGAAATTGGAGACCTAATTTCTTTAACCTTCCATTCACTAATTTTCCCACCAAGCTGTGCCATGAAGGAAGCTAAGGATTCTCAAAGTGAGACGCAAGGAGGGAAGGCATTCTAGGCATGAGGAAATACAAAAATTCAGAGGTGGGAGATTCAATGACCTTTAGGCAGAACTGCTAGCCAGCCACTTTGTAATGGAGAATACATGAAGAGGGTATAAGACTGGCAAGGTAGAGATCCCTGAGTACCAGGCACAGGCTTTTGTCTTTTTCTTTAGAAGGATAGTATAATATGATCATAGAATTGGAAAAAAACCAAATCTTCATATTACAAAATGAGATGAGTATTTTAAGAGTTGACCAAGATCGCCCACATATTAAGTTACAGAGCTGGGATTTTAACCCAATTCCTTTGAATCAAGGCATTCTTACTGTGTGACTCTGCTTCCCATCATTCTGTATTCTTTTTAAAAGTGTTTTAACCCCAGAGTCATGTTTTTTTCTGGATCACTGCTTGGTGTAGGGAAAAGTACCTGAAGGTGAAGATGGGGGTCTAACTTTCTATCTTGATGTATTCTGCAGTTCATGGGATTAGATTACACATTAGAATTATCTGTAGGAATTTCTGGTTTGGGCTGCCCCTTTGGAATCTGAACCGTCCTCTGAAAAATGTTGTAATTGGTGGCAGTCCATTGGCTTGATTCATGTGAAGAATAAAAAAGGGGAGATGGAATTTAAGGGAGCGAGGATGTTGGGATAATAGAAGCTGATCAATATTCTGAGGATGTAAGTTTGTCATTTCATGAGAAACTATAATCAAAGAATCTGGAAACCTAATTACTCCTAATTGAAATCTAGATTTCAGAATTCTCAAGATGCAGTTATATACATATATTTTAGAAAATCCACAGTAACTGTTAATCTCTTAGCTTGAGATGCCTTTATAATTGAAATTCATGTTACAGCTATGACCATCGGTAACTTTCACACTAAGCATTTTCTTACCTTGAAAATCCTTCCTAATTTGTGGGGGATTAGGTTTTTTAAATCGACACTATCACTGTAATGGAATATTGTCATCTTGACACCACAAATGAATTTATTATGTGACCTTGCTTGAGGTTTCTGGAATGAGAAATATTGGCCTTTCTATGGAGATCTAAGAATTATACAATCAGCCAATGTATGGACATATAAATGGGTCAATCTAAAACACACACCAAATAGAGGTCAGAGAAAAGAAGTTGGGATGAACAGGAGCCATAACACTTAGTCCTAAAATGTTACAACTGGAAGATATCTTGGAAGTCATAGAGTCTAGGAGTTCTTAACCTGGCATCCAACGTGTTAAAAATGATTAATAACTATTTCAATATAGTTTCCTTTGTAATGTCATCTATGAATTATATATTTAAAAATATTATTCTGAGAAGGGGTTCGTAGTCTTCCCTAGACTGCCAAAGGGGTCTATGGCACAAAAAGCTTAAGAACCTCTTATTTTTTCATATTCTGATAGAGAAGGAAGAAGAGGAGAAGAGAAGAAGGAAGAAGAGAAGGAGGAAAAGGAGAAGGAGGAGGAGGAAGAAGAGAAGAAGAAAATAAAGAAGAAGGAAGAAAAAGAAAAAAGGGAAAAGAAACTACAACCTTACTGAGCGAGCATGCTTTCAGTGAGCTTACCTTACATTCTAATATTTTTATTCAACTATGAGATTATTTTCTTTTCGTACATTCTCAGTAGTCTGTAGGGCATCACATATAAAACAATAATAGTAGGAGAACCTTTTCTATCTGTACTCCATAAAAAGATGAGAATGATTACATAATAGTAATGACAATAATTGATGATGATGATGATGATGATTGCCATCTAAGAGTACATGGTTAACAGGACACAAACCTACTACAGAAGTACTTTTGGAATAAATAGACATCACTGAGAAACTGGAAAGGCTGACATAGGTAGATATCATTAGATTTTTAAAATGTAATAAAAGTACTTTACATCAGATGGATCCTATGAAATGACAAAAAAATGAAAAGGCCTTTCGTGGGAAACACTGACATCCATAAACTCAGATAACTCTGTGTTGACAAAGAAGATTGAACAAATGGCTGAGTCATGCACATTCGTTTGTACAAATGAAATGGATTATGATGGAAAGCCAGGGACAAGCTGGGCCATTGGAAATTATATAATGGTTATTTGCAAGGAACCTGAACTTAGTGGTTGATGAAAGTTTTGCAAGGAAACTATAGAAATGGTGTGACATATCACTGTAGGCTGTAAAAGTTTAGTATTTACCTACCAAGACATGGCGTCATGGATGGAATTCCACATTAGAAGTTCATCCTCTGTCATAGACTGACAGATGACAAATCTTCATACTGCAAATATAGAATTCAAAATATCCCAGTGAGCTCAACCAAAAACCTATGGCAGTTATACTATGTCACGGACCAAACTTTTGCCCACAGTATTTTGAACATAACATTGTTCCACAAAAACTTGAGTAACATTTTTAGTAGATGGTAGTGGTTGTGGTTGTTATCTAGTCTCGTAATCTCCAAGCTACAAGGAATAAAATGCTTTCAAAATCTAAAGAGCTAGCAAAAGAGGTCAAAATCACATGGGAGCTGGATATGTCACTTATTATCCCTGTTCTCAGAGAATTAGCTTACATTTTAGTATGTGTGTGTGTGTGTGTGTGTGTGTGTGTGTGTGTGTATGTGTGTGTGTTCATTTCAGTTCTGTTTGACTCTTTGTGACCCCATTTAGAGTTTTCTCAGCAAAGATACTGGAGGGGTTTGCCATTTCTTTCTCCAGCTCATTTTATAGATGAGGAAACTGATGCAATCAGAATTAAATGACTTGCCCAGGGTCACACAGCTAGTAAGTGTCTCAGGTCATATTTTAACTCACAAAGTTGAGTCTTCCTGACTCCAGATCTAGCACTCTATCTACTCTGCTATCTAGCTGTAATTTAGTTACAGAAAGCAGTTATCGCATCAACCTGGGAAATAATATGTAGAACATTAAATGCAAAGGAATAGTAGCAGCATGCTGATTTGTTCCAGGACCATTTCTATCTGGACATTATTAAAAAAGAATGAGATAACAACAGCAATAATTGGTATATATGTATGTGTAGCTTTAAGGTTATCAATACATGTTATATTCATTATAGCCTTTGACCTTTACAATAACCCTGAAAGGTAGGTACTACAACATGAATGTTTCCATTTTGCAGATGTGAAACCTGAATGCCAAACATTTAGGAAGATTGTTTTTTCCTCCTATCACCCCCCATCCCATTATTCTCTACAGATAGCAGCCTTTTGCCAACCCCATGCATGCCATGACCATGAATTTATGGTAACTTTGCTCCATCATCTTGATTTGGGTATCCAGTTTTTTGTGCTCCATTCTTAGGGCTAAGTGGCCAGCCTGTTAAACCACAAGTCTCTTCTCAATACAAAAATCTCAAGGTCAAGAGAGTTATTGCCGCTGTGCCCACTTTTTGCTTTCTGTCACCTCCTGGGCTTCTACTTGTACAAGGACCATGGGGTGTACCGTGGTAATGAAGACATTTTTGGAGGGAGTCTAAGCTGTCTTTCCTCCAGCAAGACGTCATCTGACCATGACAAAGAGTAATTCAAATGAAAGCTACACATGGTGCGATATGTGGTGATGAAGGTTGGAGTCCTGTACCTTCTTACCAGCAGGTGAGCCTCTTTCTATCTGGTCATTAGCCTGCTTTCTGCTCAGGTAGCAGCCTCTCAGCATAAGGGTATTCCAGGGGCTCTCCCTCCCCACCAGGGAACTTTGTGTCCCAATGCCCATGGTCCCTTCTTTGGGACCCCTCCCCCACTCCCCTCCACTTCCAATGATATTTACCCCAGTTACTAGAATAATTACTAGTTATAAATCTAGGGGAAGTGAGTTGTTCAAGGTAACATAGTAAATTAGATCAATGTTATAATGAGAAGCTGGCTTTCTTGATTTCCAATCCAATGCTCTTTCTCTGACATTATGATTGTACTCACCAATATTCTTACTTTTTTTGCCTTACTTTTGAGCCAAGATTTTTTTAAGTGAAACTTTATTTTGTTTCTGTTTGTTACCTTGTCGAACTTACTCTGTTTTTCAGTCTGAAAGGAGAGTCAAATCACAAACAAAAATGTGGGAAAGGCTGGCTTTATTTTCCTCTATTGAAGGACTATGTTTCATAAGAATTATTCTTAAATGAGAGCCAAAAAATCTATTTTCTTACTATTCCCAGTTCACTTCAGCCTGTATGCTATTAAGTATCATTTGTCATAAGGTAGGCTATTCAAATTCTGTTATAGATTCACCCTTATTATGAACAATGTGTCTGTATATGTGGAGATATACACATATATTGCCTCTGGCTTTTGAAGCTAGAAAATATTAGTTGATCCCAAAGCATTCATTTTTAGTGTCTCTATTCTCATGGATTAGTGGCAAATTCTTTTGTTCAGATTGTTTATAAGGTTCTGGGTACTGGCCTTGCAGATACAATGGACAGGACTCCTAAATGCAGGCTCAAAGAAATGCTTTGCTTTCCCCCTCACATTTCATCCAGCAGCCTCTTTTTCTGTCAATTCTGTCTCCATTTTACTTGTACTTCATTTTATTTTGTAATAGAAACCCTCATATTTTTCATCTCTGAGCATCTTAATGGTCCCTTATGGGTAAAACATTACCCATCTTCCATTTCTATGGACAACTAAGTGCTCACCTACCAGTTCCTACCAGGCTATATATGCATCTCTGGGAATCCACTCTCTCTTTTCTCCTCCACCCCCAACCCTTTACCTCTCATCTTAAATTAGATGTGCAGAGTATACTGGAAGAAGGATCCCTGACTAAATTACACATGAGCCATGGTTTCAAAAGGAGATTTAGTTTAGACTTTTTTTTTTCTTATCAATGATGCTAAAACTCAAAATTGTGTAAGTGGTGCAGCACATTGGAGATGCACCTGGTGACATGGACTGGTACCTAGAAATGAGGACAGGATTCAGTTCCATTCAATAACTACTGAAAGAGACATTTACTGCCTACAAATAGGGAATTTCAGAACTGCAAGGCACCTGAGAGATCATCTTATAACCCAACCTAGTCATTTTAAAGATGAAGAAACTACCTTGAGATGAGATGAGATAATATATGTTAAGTGCTTTGAAAATGCTAAAACTTTATATAAGTGCTAGCTACTCATCGTCATCATCATCATCCCCCTCCACATCCCCATCATTATGTACCATAGCTAATTAGTGTGGAGTTAGGGCTAGAACTCAGGTCTCCTAGCTTCCCATCCAGAGTTCTTTTCACTATACCAGCTGCTTCTCAATAGTACTAGGTAGGGAGGGACATGCAAGAGAAGCATGCTATCTCAGATGAGATTATAAATACACACACACACATATGTATATACATATCTATATGTGATCTATCCATATCTGTACACACATATACATATACATATACATATACATATACATATACATATACATATACATATACATATACATATACATATACATATACATATACATATACATATACATATACATATACATATACATATACATATACATATACATACATATATGTATAATTTATAAAATGCTTTTCAAATATTACCAAATTTTATCCTCATAACAATCCTGGGAGTATGTGCTATTATTATCTTCACTCTGCAGATTAGGAAACAGGCAGACAGAGGTTGAGAGACTTACCTAGCGTCACATAGCTATTAAGCATCTGAAATTTGAACTCAGGTCTTCCTCATTTTAGATCCAGTGCTATATATACTGGGCCACCTATAATGTAAATAAAGGTCTTTGCAAACCTTCTTGTTGTTAAGTCATTTCAATCACGTCTGACTCTTTGTGACTCTATTTGGGGTTTTCTTGGCCAAGATACTGTAGTGGTTTGTCATTTCCTTCTCTTGCTTGTAGATGAGGACCTGAGACAAACAAGGTTAAAGTGACTTGTCTAGGGCTACCCAGTTAGTAAATGTCTGAGGCCAGATTTGAACTCAGGAAGATGAGTCTTTCTGACTCTAAGCCTGGCACCCTATCCAACTGTCCCTTGCAAACCTTAGAAAGCACTGAATAAATGTGAACAATGATGATGATGTTGCTGATGTGTCCCCTGCCCTTGAGGAGCTTACAGTCTTATAATCTTCCTTATTTATTATTCACAGTATATGTATCCAGGTTGTAGATATTTTGGGAGCCTCTTTTTTTTTCTTTCTGTAGCCGACCTTTTTGCTATTTAATAATATGAAGTATGACAAACATGGAAGAAGGGGTTGGAATGGGCATCCCATAAGCCTCTCTTTCATCTGAATTGGACAAAGGAGGATTGAACACAGAGAGCATGATATAGAAATACATTAAACTCATTGAAGAAATAAGCGGTGACAGGGATGGGGAGTAATAGGTTTGAAGTTTAAGAGGTAGGTTTAAGAGAAAAGGCAGAATAGGTTAAGGTAATAGGCATAAGCAAAGCAAATTCTATCCATAGATATGGATAGATTATATATATCAATCTCATCTGAGGTAGCACACTTTTCTTGTATGTACCTCCCTACCTAGTACTATTGAGAAGCAGCTAGTGTAGTGAAAATTAGAAGGCAGTATGAAGGGAGGCTTAAAAGGAAAGAAAGAAACAGTAGAAACCTGTGATCAGGAACTGAGTATGGAGGAGAGAGGAGGGACAATGGAGCAGAAGCATATCTTGCCATTTCATAGGCCACAAGCATTAGGGAAAACCCTTTTGGCCACCTTCTTTATAAAGGGAGAAAGGAGGAGCAATAGAGGAAAAAGTACAAAATGACAAAATTGAGGGAAATTCATAATTAACAGTCATGTCAGTGAACACAAATGGGGTGAACTCACTTATCAACAGAAAAAGATAGCAGAAAAATTAGGAAGTAGAACCCACAACATGTCTACAACCCCCCCCCCACACACACACACACAACAAAAGGCACAAAGATTCACCTAAAGCTAAGATGAGAGTCTGGAGCAGAATTATGCTTTAGGTGAACTGAAAAAAAAAAAAAGAAGTACCACACATGATTTCAGATAAAACTGTAGTAAAAGTACATATCGTAAAAAAGAGATAATCAGGGAAATTGCATTGTGCTTACAGCCATCAAAGATGATGAATCAATGTCAATAATTGATACATATCCACCTAATTGAATAACATCTAAGTACTTAAAAGAAAAGTTAATTGAATTGCAGAGAAAGTAAAACTATAATAATGAGACTTCATTGTATCCTTTTCAGACCTAGAAAATCTAACAAAAAAGATAAACAGAAACAAGGTAAGGACTTTAACAGAATTTTGGAAAAAATAGAGATGATAGGTCTCTAGTGCTTACAAATAGGAAAAAGAAAGGAAATTACATACTTCTCAGCCATGCATAGGACCTTTACAAAGATTACCCATACAATGGGGCATAAAAACATCATAAACAAATACAGTAAGGCAGAGGTACTAAAAGCATCCTTTAGAGACCTCAATTTAATAAAGGTATATTCAATAAAGGGCTTTTTCTCTCTTTTTTTTTTCAATAAAGGGCTTTTAAATTAAAAAAATAAAATTTAGTTGGAAATCAAATAATCAATCCTAAAGAACTTGTAAGTCAAAGAACAAATCTCAGAAACAAAAGAAAATTGCATCAAGTAAGTGACAGCAATTAGATAATATTCAAAGCTTTATGGGATACAGCTAAAATAGTCCATAGGAGAAATTATATCTCTAAATACTCCTATCAACAAAAAAGAAAAGAACAAGTCAATGAATTGGGTAAACAACTAAAAAAAGACTAGAAAAGTGACAGATTAAAAATCTTTAAACACTAAAGTAGAAATTCTAAAAATCAAAGAAGAGATTAATAAATTTGAAAGCAAAGACAAAAACAAAGATATTGTATTTATAAAATTAGGAGGTTAAAACATTAACATAAACAATTATCTAGTGTGATTAAAATAGTAGAAAACCAAATAATTCTTATAAAAATGAAAATATTCAAAACAGATGAAGAGAAAACAAAGGAAACTATCAAAAATTGTTTTGCCTAATTATGTGTCAGCAAAACTGATAACTTAGGTAATATGGATGACCACTTACCAAAATGTAAAATGTTCAAATTAATAGAATAAGAAATAGGTTTTTAAACAACTCAATTTTAGAAAAAAAGAAATTGAACATGCTGCAAATAAATTTCCCAAAGGAAAAAAAAGCTTGTAGAAAGACCAGATGAATTTTCATGTGAATTTTTATCAATAATTAAAGAACAATTAAGTATAGTATTTAACTGTTTACAAAAATAAGAAAAGAGTGGGCCCTTCCAAATTATTTTTATCATGTAAATATAGTCTTGATACCTAAACCAGGGAGAGATGAAGCAAAGCAAAGAAATAATGCTCAACGCCAGTATCCCTAACTAATAGATATAAAATATTAATTAAAATATTAGCAAGTAGACTACAGCAACATATTGAAAAGATTATATACTATGATTATGTTGGATTTATATTAGGTATGCAAGGTTGGTTCGGTATAAGGAAAACTATGAATATAATAGACAATATCAATAACAAAATAATAAAAACATGTGATTATGTCAATAGATTCTAAAAAGGCTTTTGACAAAATGTGACATATTTTTTCTTTTAAATGTAGAAAATATAAGAATAAATAGACCTTTCCTTGATATGGTAAGTTGTGTCTGTCTAAAAAAACAGGAACAACCATTATATGTAATAGAGAAAAGTTAGAAGCCTTTTCAATATGATCAAGATAAACAAGGATACTCGTTATCAATAATCACTACTACTTAACATAGTAAAGAAAGAAGAAACAAAACTTTTATTTACTGTCTGTAAAACTCTAAAAATATCAAGTAAAATTAATTGCAACAATGAATTAATTCACAAGTTTCTGAAGTATAAAATAAATCCCCATACATTATGTAGGATTTTTATATGTTGCCAACAAAACCCAGTGATAAGAGATAGAGAAATTAATTTCAAAATAACTACAGAATACATAGCATATTTTTTAGCCTATCTACTGAGGCTTACTCAGGAGCTGCATAAATGCATCTGCAAAACACTTTACTATAATGAAAATAGCCCTTAATAAATTAGATAAATATTAATTTTGTTTTCTGGATAGGCTGTGCCAATAGGATATAAATGTCAATACCACCCAAGCAAATGGACTTACTTGATGTCATACCAATCAAACTAACAAAGAACTATTCCACAGAGCTAGAAAAAAATGATAATGAATTACATCTCTAAGAATAAAGGTCAAAAATCTGAAGTGAAATAAAGTTTAGAGGTGGGAAAGAAGTAGGTCTGGCAATATTAGATCTCAAATTATGCTTTGTAACAGTAGTTATCCCAACAATTTTGTGCTGGTTGAAAAAAGAGTGGTTGATCAGTGGAACAGATTAGGTACAAAACATACAGAAACAGCAAACATGTCATAGTGTTCAATAAACCCAATGACCCCAGCTTACCATAGCACAAGGACTCATTATAAAATGCTGGGAAAATTGAAACTCTTTCTGACAGAAATTAAGTATAGACCAATATCTTATACTATATACCAAGATAATTTCCAAATGGATACCTGATTTAGAAATTAAAAAATAAAAAATATTGGAAGATCAAGGGAGAAATTATCTTTCATATCTGTGGAGAGAAGAAAAGTTTATAACCAAACAAGAGACAGAGAGGATCACAAAAGATATTAATTACATAAAATTAAAGAGTATTTGCATAACTAAAACCAGTGCAATTAAATTTAGTGCAGGAATTACCTGAATTTAAAATTAGAAACAGTTGATTTGGAAAAAAAATCTTCACAGTAAATTTCTCTGATAAATTCTCTTATTCACAATAGAAAAAGAATTGATTCATTTATAAGACCAAGTTTCATTATCTAAAAGTCCAAAGGATATTAACAGAAAGTTTTCAAAAAAGACATCCAAACTGCTGTTGCTGCTGCTGCTGCTATCTGGCATTTATATAGTTCTTTAAGGTTTGGAAGGCATCTTACATATGTTTCCTCATTTGAAAAGTAGTACAATGCAAATTAAAGCAACTATTTGGTTTTACCTCACACCCATCAGATTATCAGCCAGTCTCCTATACTTCTGCTTACTATCTCTGCAACATTGGGGACCAAAAGGCCCCTCCCCAGATGCTTCTCCCCTGTGTGTATTACCCTTATCTATTAAAATGCAAGTTCTGTGGTGGCAGGGATGGTCTTTGTTTTTCAGTTTGTATCTTTAGCACAGTGCTTGGCCTATAGTAAGTGCTTAATAAATGCATTTTTATTTATTCATTTATTAATTCCAGGGGACACAGTCCAATTCTGAGTTATTCTGGGTTTGGCATGTGCCAAGTATTGGGGATTACTCAGGACAAAACACCTTGGTCATGTTACATTTTTGTGCTCCAAAGCCTTTTGACTCTCCTTTGCCTATAGGATAAAATCTCATCTCCTTACCTTGGTTTTCAAGGTCCTCTGCCTTATGACTCCTACCTAACTTTTCAAGATCATTTCTCACTTCTTCCCTATATAAAGCTTCCACTTCATTCATCACTTTCCAAACATCTGATGTACAACTTCACCCCCATGTCTTTGCTTATCCTTGGGGTAACTTCTTTTCCTCTTCACCTTTTCAAATCTAACCCATTTCTCAAGGTCCAGCTCAACTCCCATTTCCTACATTAGGCCTTCCCTGATCACTGCCACTCACAGTCATCCCTCCTTTCTTTGCAGTCTTATTTTCTGTATCCCTCACCTGACAGGTAGGCTGTTTGCAGCATCTCTTGCATTGCCATCTTTCCATTACTAGGAACTTTCCTCCATGATTATCTCTGGTTTATCCTCTATATATTATTTCTATACACTTGTTTTCTCACTGTCTTCATCATTAGATTTCAGGCTTCTTGAAAGGAAGGAGATCTCCCCCCCCCATCTTTGTGTTACTGGGACAAAGCACAGTTTATAGTACACAATAAATGCTTAATAAATGCTTGTGGAATTGACTTGGCAGTCTTCAATTGATCTTCAGCCTTCATGTTGCTTTAAATATCCAAGTTGATGTTTCATTTCCCTAACTAGACCATAAGCTCCTTGAAGGCAATAATTATGTCCTGAACATATTTGTACACTCTAAATTAGCTGATATGGTATTATGCAACTATTTGTTGTTTCATTCATAATTATTATTTGAATTCAAATGAATGAATGGTAGCTAGTGCTGGACTTCCACAGGTAACTTTCACATCTGAGTCATTAGGTACAAAATGCTATTATCTCTCTCCATCAGGATGGGAAAATATTCATGATTCCAGCTTAATGGCAGTGTATATGTTATGGAATAAACTCTTACAGGCAGGAATAATGGGGACTAAGATTGAGAAGACTATGATTAAAGTCCCGACTAAGTTACTAACTAGCTGTGTGACCTTGAGTAAGTCTTCTACCCTCTCTAGGTTTTCATTTTCTTATTTGTAAAATGAAAGCATTCAATTCAGTGATCCCTAGGGTCTTTCCAGCTGTACAAGTCTATGACTTGTTATTATTAAAATTTCATCCAATCACAATTAGGGGTAGCTAAGTGATGTAGTGGATAGAGTGCTAGGCTCAGAGTCAGGATGACTTGAGTTCAAACTTGGCTTCATGCACTCACGAATATGTGACCCTGGGTGAGCCACTTAACCTCTGTTTCTTCAGTTTCCTCATCTGTAAAATGAAGATAATAATAATAATAATATCATCTCTCAAGGATCAAATAAGATAATAATTGTTAAGTTCCTGGCACAGTACCTGGAACATAGCAAGCTCTCTATAAACAGTAGCTATTATTATTAATGGGCAGCTAAGTGTCACAGTAGATATAGTGCCAGGAAGACCTAAGTTCAAATCTGTCCTCAGCCACTTACTATGTGTGTGACTTAACCTTATTTGCCTCAGTTTCTTCATTTATAAAATGAGCTGGAGAAGGAAATGGCAAACCACTCCAGTATCTTTGACAAGAACACCCCAAATGGGGTCATGGAGAATCAGACATGACTGAAATGACTAAATATTATTATTATTAATAATAATAATATGATAATGATGATAGAATTTCACAGACTTTTAAGTTTGGAAAGGAGCTCTGAGGACATCTGGTTCAACCTATATCTAAACAAGAATTCTCTCTATACCACATGGTCTTCCAGGCTCCAACTGAAAATGTCCAGTGAGGAGGAACCCACTTCCCTCTAAAATGATCCATTCTACTATGAGATAGCTCTAATTATTAACAAGTTTTCTTTGCATGAAGCCAGAATTCTTACTCTGTCCTCCTATTTCTATCCTCTGGGTACAACAAAGTAGAATAAGTCTTATCCCTCATGGCAACCCTTCATCTGGAGACAGTGTTGTATAGCAGAAAGAGCACCAAACTTGGAATTATGGGATCTGAGTCTGAATCCCACCTTTACTGATCACTATGTGTGTGTGACTTTGGGCAGGTCACTTAATTTCTCTGGGCCTCGATCTTCCTCTTATGTAAAAAACAAACAAACAAAAAAGTTTGCATTAGATGATCTCCCTATGACCCTTTACAGCTCCAAATCTATGATCTTATACTCTTCACATTTCCTCCCTTTGTCTTTTCTTTTTCAACTAAAACATCCCCATTTCCTTCAACCAACAATCAATAGAATTTAAAGTTATGTTCTAGTAGAACTACTAGAAGTTTAAATATTTGGGAATGTAAGAGGAAGTATAGTTTGGATTTGAAAATTAGTGAGCTGGTAAAACTATAAGGGCAGACAGAAGGTCACTTGCTTGCTTCTCAAGTGTTAATAGTGATTTATGCCATGGCAATAAGAAAGTATCTTGATTTGTTCATTTCATTCCTTGGGTGATTGTTTGAAGAAGAGCAAGAGTGGCCAAAATTATTTTTTAATAAAAGAGGTCATGTATTGCAGTGGAGGGGGGAAAGACATGATTAGGAGTAAGGTGACCTGGGCTCAAGTCCTGATTTTCTCACTGACTAGTAATGGGACTGTGGACAAGTTAGTTCCTACTCCTCTCTGGGCTTCCATTTCCTTCTGGGTAGCATGAAGTTGTTGAGCTCAATACTTTGCCTGACCCCTTTCAGCTCTTAAACATCTGCAATTCCACTTATTTTCAAATTTGGCTAAAGTAAAAGAATTAAAAACATTACTTGTCCATCTATCTTTCTGTTTATTGTGATGTTATCAATAACTAACTAAGATTTTGAATTTCACACCTGCAGAATATACAATTATATTTCAGTTGAATTCTTTGATTCAGGTATATCAGACCAAGAAATACAATTCATTTGAAAGGAAAAGAAGAAGGAAAAAGAAACAGCATTCAACTAAGCTGATGTGTGAAGTTTATTTTCTTTTTAGGAGAATGCATTTTGGGCTCTTCAAGGGAAGCGTCTTTAAGTTGAAACTACTTGCAGATGCAGTTAAAGGCAAAATGCTGACTGTATTTGGCAGAGCTTCAGATCTGGAAAACTTGAGCACAAAACTGCAAAACTCCAGCCTTACATCACTGAGAGATCCATTTACAGTCTTTCTGTTCCCTACTAGAAATACAATTTGTGCTTCTTGTCAGAGTATCCAGTGATATGAAGAGCTCAAAGAGGTGCCTTATGCTTAGTTGAATATATCTAAATTCAGAGCCCCTTGGAAACGGCAAATTAGGGCAACCATCTTGAACCCTGTGTTTGGGATCTATGTCCTCTCACTCTCCGCTGGTAGGCAATGATTTGAGGAAGCAACCATGCTGGGTGGGATGAATGAGCTAGCAAGGCTAATAGATACTAGGAAACGCCAGACTTACAGTCACAAAGTCATTTCTTCTGCCACCATCAAGGCGATATAACGTGTGTGCATAATTTCTTTTCCCCTTTTGAGTCTGGATCCCCTTTTCTCATGATGACCTCTAAATTTCCTTACTGTTCTAAATCTGTAATCCTGTAATCCATGGATGAAGAGATCTATGCCCAGTAAATAAGGAAGGAGACAAGGAGGGGGAACAGGCGAGATGGACTTTGATTTCTAGCAAAATTATAACACACGTTATTAAAAGGGTGGCCAATGAGCATCTAGAAAAGGAAGCAGTGATCACATAGTCAACATGAATTGGTCTGGACTGTTTATCAATAACTTGTTGATTTCATTGTGTGACTAACCCATCTTTTTTTTTTTAACATTCATTCATTTCCATGACAATGTCATTTACTGTGGTTCTTCATAGCTCTTTATTTGTTATGTATGGCAGCCTGTTCACACCCGCCATGTTCTCCATTGCTTTCTAGGTGATGCTCATGTTTAATTCTGCAGATATTGTGTAAAAGTGCAAAGAAAATGTTCATTTACATGCTTATTTGCATTTTAAACCACCAGTGTTTCTACAGTAGTGTTATACCCATATAGATGAGCCAATATCCTTCTAAAGCCTCCCAGAAAATCATTGCTCTTTAATCCCCTTATCCCTGTTCTCCTTCCACTGTGTAAATCCAGGGGCAGAAAAAGCTGGCACTGAAGGGGACAGATGTGTAATATGTAATGCTAAGTAGGCAGAAATGCTTCTGTTTGCATGATCTGGAAAATACATCTGAAATGTCAAACCTAGCTGGATGAGGCCTACAGTGCAGAAACAAAAACAAATCAACCACACAAAACTGGAAATTACTCACATGCATATCAACCTCTTTACAATTGCTAATTTTGGTTTCCTTAGAAGTAAACATAGGTTAGCCAGTCTGCTCATTCAGGAGATTATAGTATGCTTTACAGATATATATCAGGATAGGAAATGAAAGGCTGCATTTCAAACTTGAGTCCTTCCTGTTAATATGTTTGCTAATTCTTCCACCCATTACTGCATTAGGGAACCAGTAATTTCAATAATAATAAAAATAATAGTAACTACTAGCATTTACATAATGCTTTAAGGTTTAGAAAGCACTTTACAAATATATAATTTTATCTTCACAACACTTGTTGGTAAGTGCTATTATTATCTTCTGCATTTTACAGATGAAGAAACTGAGGCAGAGGTCAATTTACCTGCCCATATCACTCAGCTGTGTCACCTAGCTACCTAGGTAACTAAATGATGGTAAAATGCCTAGCAAGCATCTGGAATATGCAGGTGTGTGACGGCTTCCGATTAAAGTTTTTCTCTTCATATTTGAATCAACTAAACTATATACCCTTGTTACTAAATGCACCAAAAGTTCTGAGAGATAATTATTTTCTCTTTCCTTTGAGCTTTGCTTGGATACTTTCCTGTATAATTTGGCTAAAATTTACTCACACACAGAACTTTTGTTGTTGCTACCCTTAAAAAGAAAGCAATCTTCTATTTGATGTTAGAAGATTACTTGAGGATGTTGCATCTCTGGATTATAAGTACCTATTCCAAATGTGCTTTGTATGAGATTATGTCATGACAAAAATCTGAACATAGGCAAAAGTCCCAAGCAAAGGAAGAAAAGTAAAAAAAAAATGTGGATTGAAGCTTTGATTATATTTCATATTGTGGACCTTTGGGCTACTACCCCAACTAGGATAACTATCCCAAGTTCAAGGAACATTGTCAGCTATTCCTCAAACTCTGTATGAGCCCCCACCTAATTATTTATGTTTCCATAGACTACCACATAATATAATTAACTTAAAGTAAAGGCATTTGTAAGAGCAGCATGAGAAGAGGATTTACATTATAACATTGACCTCCAAACCAAGAGCCCATTATCCCATCAATGTATATACTATCAGTGGAGAGAGTGTATACATATAAACACATACACACATATGTATGTATAATTTTTTTTCTTGTGAAATTCTCATGCCACTTCTAGATAGAGGTAGTATTTCTGCTGCTCTAGGGTCATGGCTTGTTGTTTGGTTGTAATATTTGTTGCTTCCAGTTTCTGGCTTATCTGAAGTCCTTGGAGAAGAAACTGACAGGCTCTATCAAGGAGAACCAGAAACCTTATTCCAAGACCAATGAGATACTTCCCTTGGAATCTTGGTGCTTAGACTTGTCATGTTCTGGGCAGTCAGATAATTAGCTCCAGATACCAAGCTCTCACACATCTGTAAAGGCAGCCCTTTCTACCCAGAAGGTTGGGTGTCAGGAAGTGATGTCCTTGAATTCTTCTCTCAAGCTGTGTGACAACCCATATATCCTACAGTCATATACGCCTGCTACAGAACACCATTGCCAGTGGGGAGTGATTGCTCATAGGTGTCTCCTTTGGGACCAAGAAGAATAAATCTAATGCCTCTTTCACATGACAAGGGTCATTTAAATGCTTGAAGACAGGTATGTCCCCCTAAGACTCTCTCCTACAGACTCAACTTTCCCAGTTCCCTCTATTGCATCTCAAATTAATTTCATGGCATAGTTCTCAATACATAGTAAGCACCATATAAATGTTAGCTATCATCATCATCATCATCATCATCCCTATCATCATCATCACTATCACCACCATCATCAAAAAGCATGACCTCAAAGTACAACCATCTTGGTTGTCATCTGGACACTATCTTACTGATCAATGTCTTTCTTAAAATGTGGAACCCAGAATAAAACACAATATTCCAGATACAATCTGATAAAGACAAAGCATTTTGGGACTGTTGCTTACAGTCTTTCTCTTCTGGAACCTCTGTTGCCTTTAATACAGCCCAATATCATACTGATAATTTCTGGATTCCCAATAACATTTTAAACTCATAATAAGCTTTTAGTTGAAAAACCCCAGGCCTTTTTCAGATATACTACTCCCTGAACATGTTCCCCTCATTTTGAACTTGTGAAATCAAGTTCTTGAACCCAAGGAGAAACCTTTCCATTTAATCCAACTCCATATCATCTTAGATTCAGTCCAGTGTTCTAGATCCTTAAGATCTTGGATTCCAACTGTATCATGTTAGCCTTTTCTTCCAAGCCTTCTATCATCTCCTGATATTGCATACTCCTTATGGTCTTTTTTCATATTGGGAGATGGGGAGGAGCAAGCATTTATTAAGCACCTACTATGTGCCAGGCACTCTTCTAAGTACTTTACTACTATTTCATTTGATAACATAACTCTGGGAGGTACGTGCTGTTGTTATCCCCATTTTGGAGTTGAAACTGAGGCAAATGGTAATTAAGTGACTTGCCACACTTATAACTAGTAAGATTTGAACTCAGGTCTTCTTGTCTCCAGGCTCAACACTCTATTCACCGAGGCACTTAGCCCTTTCATTCTACAGTTAAAGGTGAGCTTGAGATGACCACCACCCCTGGGAGAAGTTTTCTTGGGCCCCATATGTATTCTGCCTCGGGCATCTTCCTGGATCTCATGGTAGACTTGACCAGTGTTTGGCTCTCAGCTTCTGCCATCTCCCAAGGTCCAGCTTCTGAAACCGCATAGGTTACTGAAATTATGGTCTCTCTCATTTCTTATATCTTAAAAATAAGAAAAGTGAAATCAATGGAAATTGGAATCATTATTACTGAAGCATTCTGGCTCCACTATTCAGGAAGATTTGCTTCTATTTACTTGAGGGGAAGAGAAATATTTTGGTGGGGAACAGACAGTGAAACTTACTTCTTTCCTCCCAGCAGAGTTTTAGAGTTCAGGTTGGAATGAAGCAAATGTCAAGCATCTTCATTTGTGTTTCTTAATTATACATACTGTTGTTGCATTGGAAGTTTGTATCGGGGTGGAAGAGGTGGGGAGGAATACCATTGGAAAGTCAATTAGCATTTATTGATGTTGGAGTCACAGCAATATGTAAAAAAGGGCATCAATAAAATATATTCTCTACTCCTCCCCTGCTCTGTACCCTCAAAAAAAAAAAGATTTCTCTGAAGTAGAAATGACCATAGATTGAAGAATCTGTGTTTGTTGTAGGGCTTTATTAATGGCCTGAGATGGTACTAGACAGGCTGAGAGTTTTGTTCAGGAAATCCCCAAAGAGATTTCTGAGGCAGTGGGGTGGGTAGGAGGATATAAGCATTTCTATAGTGCCTACCATGTTCCAGGCACTGTGCTAAGTGTTTTTTTTTTCCCAAATATTGTCTCATTTGATCCTTATAACAAACTTGGGAGGTAGGTGCTGTTATTATCCCCGTTTTATAGATGAGAAAATTGAGGCAAGCAGAGCTTAAGTGACTTGCCCAGGTTAGCAGAGCTAGGAAGTATTTGAGGCTGAATTTGAACTGAGGTCTTCCTGATTCTAGGCCAGATGGTCTGTCATAGACTGTATATCTACACCTCTGTTCCCAAACCTCTGGTCATCTCAGCATCAGTTTGCTAAGAGTCCCATTTGCTGGGAATCCGATGAAAAGTTCCCATGAGGTGACATCAGACTTAGTTGCTTTACTATGGTTCTCAGAAGGCATAAATATGCATGTGGGCAAATAGGAAATACTAAGTGTGGCTTATTTTGATTTTTTTTTAAAGGGGGCAGAGGGAAGGAAGGGTGCTGCTCTGTGATTTCACTGGTGTTGGATAGTACAATGTTCAATGACTCATCCACCATCTCACAACCAGTGTGGAGCAGAGGCAGTCTTTGAGCGCAGGGCTTCCTGATTCAAAGGCTGCTCTCTCTCTTACCTACTGAGCCAAGCTGTGTCTCTAGCCTTTGGCTAACTGCTTTAAAAATGGAATCATTCTGGGATTGCAAAGCCTGTTTTGGTGATGACATTTGTAGAGGGTTTTTAGGTTTACAAAAGGCTTCCCTCACACATATCCTGTGGAGTATTATTATCTACAGATAACAGACGAGGAAACCGATGTCTCAGAGAGGTTTGAGTGAACTGCCCAAGGCCACAGAGCTACATGTGTCAGAATGGGGACTTAAAGCCAGGTCTCCTGACACCGAGGGAGCCCCTATGTTTGTAGTAAGGAAATGATTTAGCAATCAAGAGAAGGGAAAAAATGGGCCTTCACCAAGTATCTCAAAGGAGAAAGAACTGGAGCCAGAAGCCATCTATTGTAGAACATCATTTTATAGGTAAGGAAACTGATTAAGTGTTAACCAAATTAAGTGGTATACCAAACATCACATGGGCAAAAATAGCAAAGGTAGAGTTTGAACCCAGATCCTTTGGCTCCAGAGTAGGTGTACTTGAGTTCTGTATTGAGGTTCCTCCACCTCCTCCCCCTGCCCTCTGACAATGCTGGTGACCCAGAGACTTGCCTCCTTCCCAGCAGAAGGTCCTGTGAGGTTAGCTGCGGGCCAACAAGGAGGGCCACAGCTTAAAGGCGGAAACATCACCTCCATGTCCTTGCCAGAGGGAACCAGGAAGCCTATTGGTTCCCCATTCTCCCCATGATCCTTCCCCTGGCCAGTTTTCCTCCACAGTTCGTGCCCCAAAGAGCAGTGGACATCCCCTCTGCCTTGCTCTATACCTGGCTTGGGGCCCTTTGAGAACATCTATCAAGCTGATCTCTGCGTATTCCACATCTCTGCCTCCTCCTCAGCCCCCTTCTCTGAATGATTTTCCCCCCAGCTGCTATAACTCCTCATTCTAGTTTGGATGGAGTCAGTGTTAGGACGGATCTTATCTAACGTATTTATAAATTATCTGAAAGTAGGCATTCCTAGGGAAATTGTCCAGGTTTACAATTCACAGTCTCGCAGAGATGGAAGGGATATGATGACAGGACATCTGATCCAACCCTCTCATAAAAAAAAAGAAAAAAGAAAAAAGAGGCTTGGAGAAAGAAAAGAATAGGGTCAAGGTAACCTGGCTAGTTAATGTTAAAGCTGGGACTGGCACCCAGATCACCTACTTGCCAGACCAGTGTGTGCGTGCTTCTTAATGACATTTGAGCATTCTTAGAGGGTGGAATGTTAAGTAGGTTGAGAGTAAATTGAAGGATGATCTCATAAGGCTGGGTGAGTGGGCAGAAAAGTCAGAGAAGAGCTTGAAATATGGGTGAGTATCAGGCAATATGTCTAGGGGAAAACTGTCCACAAAATGCTTATAGGAAAAGGAACTCTGAGCAATCTGGCAAAAGAAGCAAGAATAGGCCTGATTCCTAAAGACAGTCATCAGAAAGGCTAACCAGACTCCAGATACCAGGTCAGAAGGCCTGGGATAAAATGTGAGCACAGTCACTTACTGGCTATGAGACACTGTGTGAGTTACAAACTATCGGAATCTTAGCTTTCTCATCTGAAGAATTGGGATGATTGTATTTGAGTTTCCCAACTCATGTTGGAGCTATGAGGAAAAGGACTTTGTAAACCATCATAGAAATGTGTTATCATAAGAATTACATATTGTTGTAAAGCATTATCATCATGATTTGTTATATTATGGCACCATAATAGAATATAGAGTTATTATAAGAAGCAGCATGGCCGAATTGATAGTAAGTCACCCAAAGATTTGGAATGATGTTTTCAGTCATGTCTGATTCTTCATAACCTCATTTGGGTTTTTTTTTAGCAAAGATACTGGAGTGGTTGGCCATTTCCTTCTCCAGTACATTTTACAGATGAGGAAACTGAGGCAAACAGGGTTAAGTGACTTGCCCAGGGTCACCAAGCCAGTAAGTGTCTCAGGCCAGATTTGAACTCAGGAAGATGGGTCTTCCTGACTCCAGGCCTGACACTCTATCCACTGAATGATCTGAGTTCAAATCCAGGTACTACCACATATTGAATATGTTATGCTGGACATCCAATCAGTTAGCAAGCATTTATTAAGGGCATACTGTGTGTTGGGGCACTGTGCAAGTCACTTAAACTTCTCAGTGCCCTAGGCAACCTTCCAGGATTATAAATTATCAAGCAGGTACTGTTTTTCATGGGTAGGTGGAGTTTATTCAATGGAAGTTCCCTATGCCCATGAAATGCCAGATCTGGCATAAAAATTGTTATAACCTCAACATTATCTAACATTGTTTTACAACAATAATATAGCATGATGCCTCATTATAATAATAACCCTGTGTTATTTAACATTTTTAATAAGTGACTTTGACAAAGGAATGGACAGCATGATTGTCCAATTTGTAGATGAGGAAGTTGGGAAGGATAGCTGACATGTTAAGGCCTGGATGGCAAATATTCAATAGAGTAGAAAGATGGGCCAAATCTAAGATGATGAAATTAAATCGATAAAATGGGAGGTAGGATGGTGCAGTGGAAAGAACGCTGAAAGCGGAGCCACTGGGCATGAGTGCCAATCCTGGCTCTGCCACTTACTATTTGTGTCATCCTCAGCTAGTTTCAATCTCTCTGGGCTTTAGTTTTTTGATGTACAAAATGAAGAAGTTGGAAAAGATGATTTCTAAGGCCCTTTCCTATTCTAGCTCTGTGATCCTATCAATGAAAAAGCATTTATTAAATGCCTCCTGTGTGTCAGGCACTGTGCTAGATATTCAGGATACAAAGGAAGAACAAAAGAACAGTGCCTGCCTTCAAAGAGCTTACATTCTATGAACCCTTAGGTTTAAAAAACCAATTGTATAGCCATAAGAAAATGTGGCTCACTAATAGCTCCTATGAAAAATATGTAAGTGGACAACGAGCTAAAGATGAGTGACGCAGGAGCCAAAAAACTATTTTTATCCTTGACTGTATTAAAACAGGAATGAAGTCTACCATGAGGGCAGTGATTATTTATTCATCTGTAAATGAGGAGGTCATACCAGAAGCCCTCTGCGGATTCTTTGAGCTCTGTATCCTATCCTATTAAGGCAGCTCTGCTATACTCTGTCCTGGTGAGACCACAGATCTGGCATACTGTGCAAAATTCTGGATGCCACATTTCAGAATATACACAGACAAGCTCGCATATGTCCAGGAGGTAGTGACCAGGTTGTTGAGAGGACTGGACCCCAAAATGATAATTATAGCTAGAATTTCTATAACGCTTTAAAGCTTGCAAAGCTCTTTATAGGTGTTGTGTGGTTTGATCCTTATAACAATCTTGTAGGGTAGGTACTACATATAACCCCATTTTGTATATAGAGAAACTGATATAAAAAGAGGTTACTTGACTTGCCCAACATTATATAGCTAGGTGGTATAGTGGATAGAGTGCCAGGCCTATGGTCAGGAAGACTTATCTTTCTGAGTCCAATCTGCCCTCAGACACTTACTAGCTGTATGACCTGGGCAAGTCATTTAACTCTGTTTGCCTCGGTTTCCTCATCTGTAAAAGGAGACGGAGAAGGAAATGGCAAAGCACTCTAGTTTCTTTGCTGAGAAAACCCCAAACGGGGTCATGAAGAGTCAAACAGGACTGAAAAGACTGAACAACAATAGTGATATAGCTAGTAAGTGCCTGAAGCATGATTTGAACTGATGTCTTCCCGACTTTGACACCAACATTCCATCTACTGGGCCACCTACCTACATTATAAAATGCTGTGTGAAGAGTAATTGAAGGGACTGGAGTTGTTTAAGGAAGATTTGAAGGGGAAAAAAGGGGGCATGGTAGCTGTCTTTTAAATATTTGAAGAACTGTCATTCAGGAAGAGAGATCAGATTTGTTCCGTTGGCCACTGGCCATCTGGGGGCCAGATCCCACGACCGTAGATGTGGAGCTGAAAGGGACCTCAGAATCCGTTGATTCCAACCATCCCATTTTATAGATAAAGAAATGGTGGCACAAGTGATGCTTCATTGGCTCACCTAGTATCACAGATGCTTAGTGTCTGAGGCAGGACTTGAACTTAGGTCTTTGTGACACCAATGCTAGTGCTTTATCTCCTATGCCACTCAGCAAAAAATGGAAATTGGATAGGGACAAATTTGGGTTTGGTCTCAAGAAAAACTCCCTGGACTTTCATTTTGTACCAAAATTGATGGAATGCTTCAAGAGGTAGTGGGTTCCTCCTCACTAGGAGTCTTAAAGCAGAGATTGAATAATTTCTTGTCATTAGAATTGTATAAGACATTCCCACATAGATATAGGTTAGATGACCACTTCTCAACATGTTCTAGAAGGCGGGATACATGACCTTTGAAGGCCCTTCCAACTCTAAGATTCTGTGCTTCTATGCCCACCCACATACTGAATCATCCTTTCTGCCTTCCCAAATTTCCATAGCGTCTATTGGTTAGAATCATTTTTCATATTTACTTTGTGACGGTTCTCATCGTAAAGCCTTATTTGGATGTACCCTTATTTTGATTTTCAGTTTTGCTTGCTAGACCAAATTGTATGTTTCTTCTGGACAGGGATCATATTTTATACTTTGTGTTATGCACACAGCCTGATGCGGTTCTTTGCCTAAAGTAAGCTTTCCATAAACATGTAACGAATTGTTTTTGGATAGTTCTCTGTCCTTTCTTATTCACTGCTAACATGTTCAAGTCTGGATCCCAAAATCACTGAACAAACCGGAAGGATGGGCCAAATCTGTGTAAGCATCATGTTCAATTTAACTGCTGTGCCTTTGCAAAGTTACTTTGGGGAAAAATGTAATATTTGTGCTGCTTAGCTAATAAAAATGACAGATTTGGAAAGAAAGGAGGAATTGCTACAGACCCTGGTATTTTCCACTTCAAAGACAATTATAGCTGTAGAGCAATTGATTGATGGGAAGGGTGGGTGTCGGGTGGGGAGAAACAAACAACTTAAGTGTATGTTTTACTTGCCACATTCCCCAAATGTGTTTATGCTGCTTAAATTTTCTGAACTTCTGAAAGGAATCATTTTCTTAAGAAATATGGCTCCCTCGAGGACTAGACAGCTTTCAGCCTGACTTCTATAGGAAGGTAAGAAAATCCTGTTTGCATTGACTATTTATGAGATGGGCCTTCACACTGTCAAGTGACCAAAGGCGTCTTTGCTTTTAAGATCCTGCAAATGAGAAAAGTATCATTATTTTTTAATGTAAAGAGGATGATTGTGAGTTCTGCAGTGCAATATACAACCTCTGCTGTCATGTTCTCCATGGAATGGGTATTAATGCTATTCATTTAAGAAAGTAGTAAATTTGATACTATATTTACAAGCATAATGTTTTGACACAAAAGCAATATTTTTTGGAAATAAGTCAACTGCTTGGTTGAAGAACATGATTCAATGAAAAATACCTTACTGTTTTAGTGAATCCTTTGGCTCTAGACTTGTAGGTGTAATTTTTTCCCAAGTAAAGTGGGTCTTGTTCCCATTTTTTCTCCTCAATCATGAAAGCAGCTTTTTTGTCTGTTGCTAAGGTTCCCTTCATCTGAAGTACAAGGAGAATAAAATCAAGACTTTCCAATGATCTTTAGTCAAAACTGAGCAGCTAATCTCATGGTAACTGGTGTATTCTGTAACTGGGGTTAGGGTGTGTATGAAAAGTGTGACAAAATGAGCTTTCTGTTGCTTATCTGAAATAATTCAGTTGCAATTAGGTCCTTCTTATAAAACATGAAAATTCATTCTTAATCATCCACTCTGAGCTCAGGTTAAGGAGAGTCTAGAATTGTGTTGTATTGTCTCTGGATGGTACCAGTTCCATGTTCTCCAGAGATGATTTCAACACCAGGTTACTGGCAATAAAAGTTTCTAGGAGCTGGTTGGCCTTCTCATGGGATGCACTTGTCCGATTTGTTTGAGAGTAATAAGATTATCATCACATTCCCTTTTTCTATTCCTACAGATTTTCATCATCTGAGTACTGATGTGGCCAAACACTAAACCTTTTATTCCCTTTGCCCTCTATCAGTGAGTCATTTTCTTTCTTTCTTTCTTTCTTTCTTTCTTTCTTTCTTTCTTTCTTTCTTTCTTTCTTTCTTTCTTTCTTTCTTTCTTTCTTTCTTTCTTTCTTTCTTTCTTTCTTTCTTTCTTTCTTCTTCCTTCCTTCCTTCCTTCCTTCTTCTTCTTCCTCCTTCCTTCCTTCCTTCCTTCCTTCCTTCCTTCCTTCCTTCTTCTTTCTTCTTTCTTTCTTCTTTCTTTCTTTCTTTCTTTCTTTCTTTCTTTCTTTCTTTCTTTCTTTCTTTCTTTCTTTCTTTCTATCTTTCATTTAAAAGAACTCACACATAGCAGGTGCTCACATGGTGGTCAGAAGAAGCGATAATTTTAAGGTCTCTCTGATGAACTTTTTTATCACTTGTGAGACGTGGGAGACACTGGCACAGGATTGTCTAGTATGGCATGCCTGTATCAAAGAAGGCGCCGTAGTCTATGAGCAAAACAGAATTGTGGTAGCTCAAAAGAAACATGAGATGCACAAATTTAGAGGCATCCCACTCCTAAATGGTCATATGAGCCATTTGTCCTTGACCTGTGGTAGAGCCTTCTGAGCCCATATTGGTATGATCAGGCATAGCCAGACACACTATATATTGACCCCAACATTGTGGTGTCATTTTGATACTCTTCAAGCACAAAAGACAAACAACAACAACATTCATTCAACAAGCATGCCATAGTGGAAAGAGCATGAGATTGAAAATAAGACCTCAATTCTAAAATTAGCATTGCCGCTAAATACAGCTAAGTCTCAATTAATATGAATAATGAGTACTCTGATTTTGCTGCATCTATTAGTGTTTGTACTATTCAAAGTTATAATTTTATAAAATAAGATAATTGGTTGCAGCCCAATGGAAATGTGCAGTGTGAATTTGAATAATTGTGACCATGTCATAGGATTCATTATTTGCACGATTTGGGACCTATTTTAAGCTATGGTGACCTTGAGAAAGTTCCTTATTGTTTCTGGGCCTCATTTTCTTCCTATATAAAATAAGTAAGCTGGTTAAAATTGAAGCAGATTTAGGTTTCATGCAAGGAAATACTTTCCAACAACAAAAATTCTAATAGGCCACCTGAAGAGGAAGTAACATCTCTCACTAGAGTTCTTCAAGCAAAGGCTGGCTAAGCTCTCTTTTGTAAAGGGGATTCTTGCTGAAGTGGATTGAATGGCTCAAGGTCTCTTCTGACCCTAAGGGCCTGCGATTCTGTGATTCTCACCCTACTGCACTAGGAAAGAGGGCTCAATTTGGAACCAGGAGACAAGTATAGTAGTGCTTGCTGACCAACATACATTAGGGAAATCACTTAATCTACCTGATATAGTTTCCTTGTATCTAAAGTGAAGAGATTAGACTAGACTATGTTTAAGATATCTTCTAGTTTTAAATGTATAATAATAATAATAGGAAAAAGGAGGAGGATGAGGGGGAGAAGAAAGAGGAGAAAGAAGAAGAGAAGGAGGAGAAGGAGAAGAGGAAGAGGAAGAGGAGGAGGAGGAGGAGGAGAAGAAGACAAAGAAAAAGAAGCTGCTAACATTTACATAGTGCTTATTCTGTGCCAGGCACTGTGCTAAGTGCTTTACAATTATCTCATTCAATCTTCACAACTATGGGAGGTAGGTGCTATTATTATCCCCACTTGACAGATGAGGAAACTGAGGCAGACAGAAATTAAGTGACTTTCCCATTATTACAAGCTTGTAAGTATTTGAGGTCATTTTTGAACTTAGAGCTTCCCAACTCTAGGACCAATGTTCTGTCTGCTGCACTTCCTAGCATCTTTTCTTTTTTTAATTTTTAAATTTATTTCATTTTTAATTTGTGGAATAAAACAAGCATTTCTGTAATATAGGATAATGAAAAAGATGATTATAGAAGAAAATACAAATTTATTATGTATAATCTGCTGTTCCTTTTAGATATATAATAAAGTTATCATGCAAATGTATTTTTTTCTTTTTTCTTCCCTCTCCCCCCCCTCAGATGGCTACTATGAAACACACACACACACAAACACACACATGCGAACACACACGTGTGTGCATGCGTGTGTGTATGTAAAATTATTCCATACTTTATTTATCAGTTCTTTTCCCAGATGCAAGCAGCATCTTCCTTCACATGTCCTTTGTAGTTAATTTGGTTATTTATAATAGTCAAAATGACTTATTTGCTCAAAGTTGTTTTTAAAACAATATTGCTATATCTTAAATGTGCCTTGTGCTATGCCAAGCACTGAGATAAGGATAAAAGAATTAAGGACATGATATGATCCCTGCCTTCTAGTGTCTAATAAGCTGATGAATGAGGTAAGATATATGCAAGAGATAGAGAAATAACAATGCATGATGCAAGGTCATTTGCAATTAAGAGCCAACAACAGTGGTAAAGAGGAACAGTCTCAGGAATTTAGAGAAAGGATATGCCTATGTGTCCTGGAGAGGTTGGAGAGGATCATTATCATGAAGGAGATCGCTGCCTTTTAGAAGGCACTCACATTTAGAAGAACTCACATTGGTGAGTTCATAGTCTTTCAAAGAATCACCTCCATGAAGTACATTCCAGGTCATTACTCAATTTCCCAATCTGTAAAATGAGAATATTCATAGCATTTACCTTACAGGGTTGTTACGAGGATAAAATGATATAATGTGTGAATATTTGTGTGTATGCATATATGACATTTTGTAAATCTTGAAGTACTATATAAATGTGATAATAATAATAAAAATAATAGCATTTACCTTATGAGGTTGTTATGAGGATAAGATGATGTATGGATATATGTGTATAGGTATATAACATTTTGTATACTTTAAAGCACTATGTGACTATAATAATAATAATAATAATATTTACCTTACAAGGTTGTTATGATATAAAGTGATATAATGTATAGATATGTGTATATACAGATATAACACTTTATATACCTTAAAGCACTACGTGACTATAATAATAATAACAGCATTTACAGGGATGTTATGAGGATCAAACAAGATAATGTGTGTATATATATATATATATACACACACACACAGATATATATATAGATATATAGATATCTATATATCTATATATATCTATATATCTATCTGTGTGTGTGTGTGTGTGTGTGTGTGTGTGTGTGGATACATATCAGTTTGTAAACCACAAAGCACTATATAATTGTAAATTATTATAATGGTTTTTATTACCCTTACTTTGCCACACTATTTGCGGTTTTGGAAATAGTCTTATGAAGTAACATGGGCTGGTAGCAAGAACGCTGGAGGTGGCATTAGGAAGACCTGGTTTCTCTAACTGCTGGGGGACACAGTGTGGTATGATGCCAACACCCTGGCTCTGAAAGCAAATCCTTGGCTTCAAATCCTGCCCCTGACAGTTTCTGCCTGTGTGACCTTCAGCAAGTCACTTAGCTTTCCTGGGCCTTTGTTTCCTCTGCTACAAAATGGAGGCATTGGATTAGATGGAATCTGAAGCCCTTTTCAGACTTAAACTATGATCTTACTAGCTGTGTGACCATAGTCAAATCAATTAACCTCTCTGAGCCTTGGGCTTCTCATCTTTAGGATACCTATGGTTACCCAGGGCTGTGGGGAGTCTGTAAAGTACTTCGGAAAATTTGTAACTTCCTGTAAATGAAACTATTATTTCCCACTGCCGTGTTAACCTTTATCTTGATTTCAGAATTAAGGATTTGTTGAACAAACTGTTCTTTAAATCAAGTATTTGGAAATACCTCATTTGAGTTGAGATCTATTATTTATTGTAGTGAAGGAATATTTAATACATAAATGCTTATAAGGGTAGGCAGAGCAATTTAATTTCTAGCTTTGATGGTAGAATCTGATCCAATAGGATATGAACACAATATATGTCATCAAACAGCTTAGAGACATTGGCATCAACTTCTGTGTATGTTCATTGTCTTTCTCCTTAGATTGTAAACTCCCTGAAAGCAGGGGATTCTTTTTTTCTTATTTTTATCCCTGATACCTAAAATAGTTCCTGATGCACAGTATGCACCTGATAAATGTTTATTATATTATTTTTGTGTTATGATATATATGTACTCTCTCTCTCTCTCTCTCTCTCTCTCTCTCTCTCTCTCTCTCTCTCTCTCTCTCTCTCTCTGTCTCTTTCTCTCTCTCTCTCTCTCCTCCCACCCCCGTGCACACCCACCTGCCCACACCCCATCATACACCTACATCTACAAAGTATGTGAGAGTGGAGAAGTGGAACTAAACATAATAGAAGGAAGACAAACTCTGAGTAATTTAAATACCAATGGTAGTTCAAGAAAATAGATGATGAAGCAAATATCACTATTCTTGCTAGAGTAGCAGTAAACTACAAAGTCAGAATATTGCATCCATTGCCAGAAGTGATCACAGTAATGGTGAGTTCACATATATGTATAATGAAGGTCTCTCTTGAATCTAAAATCAAAGGATATCACAGGTTATAAGGACCTTAGAAATCACTAAGCCTAGCTTTCTCATCAAATGATGAGGAAACAGATACAGAGAGGTGAAGTGATTTTGCCCAATACAACTTTTCTATAGTAGGGCATAGGTGAGAATCCTGGCTTCCTGCCTCCTGTTTCTAAAATTTGATTGTTTATTGCAAAAAACTTTAAAGAGTAATTTTATTGATACCCCTCTCATTTCTGGCAATACCTACCCCACCCCCACCCTTCACAAGAATTGAATCCTTCCTTATAACAAAACAAAATGGAATGGAATTGAGCAAAAAGAGTCAATACTGTACACAAAATTCCCTGAATTTCTGCCAAGAGGGATGATGTTTGTTCCATCCTTTGTTTTTCAGGACCACTGTTGGTTTTTAAATAACCTGAGTTTGGTTTCCTCTTCTTCATGCTTTCCTTTATATTGTCAGTCATTGTGGAAGTTGCACTTCCGGTCCTCTGTATCAGTTCACTTGAATCTCTCCAAGTTTCTCAGAATTCTTCACCTCCCTCATTTCTTCCTGCGCAATGATATATTCCATCACCTTTGTACGACACTATGCCTTCTCCAGACCTTCCCCAATTAAGACGTAGCCATTTTGTTTCCACTTTTTCGCCATCACCAAAAGTGCCACTGGAATATTTTTGGTATGCAATAGAATTTAGTTCTTGCCTTGGATCTCTTTGAGGCATACATGCTATAGTGGGATTGATGAGTCAAATGGCATGAAAACTTTAGTCATTTTCCCAATACAATTCCATATTTTAGTATACTTTTATTGTTTGATTTGTTTTGTTGGCTTAAATCAGGAGTTGGGAAGTTATGGTCTGTGGAGTATGAGTATGAAAAACAAGCAAACAAACAATCAGTGGGCTGGATTTGGCCTGTGGGGGGGTAGTTTGCTGACACCTGGTTTAAGTCATTGCAAAACAAAACATTTCAGTCTGTGATTCCTGACCTTGCAAGAATTATACTCCTAAACTCCTACACACACACACACACACACACACACACACACACACACACACACACTCATATATATATAAAATGATATGGTGGTGGAGGCCTTAAAGAGTTTTTACTTGAGCTTTTCAAGAGTGCATAACCAACTACACTTTGCCTGTACCAAAAATTAGGCCAGTTTTTAAGCTCTAGTAGCCATTAAATCATGTCAATTATTCCATAAAATAACGATAGTCTTGTAAAATTAATTGCACAAATAAGTAATAAGGAACCATCAAAGTATATTTCCCTAATCAATCTTTGGACAAAGAAACAGAACTGTCTTGGAAAGAGAGGCTGGACAGAGTGCCCTTTTGGGATGTCAGACTCAATTACCTCATCTGTCAAGTGGGTCTATCCTTTATTGGCTTTACAAGAAAAATTTTACATCGTTCCTTTTCTCAGCCCTTTTCTCTGTCTCCTGCCTCTTTCTTCCCCACCCCACCCCTGAATATATGCTCCTGAAGGGCAGGGGTGATTTCACTATTATCATTGTATCTTCAGCACCATGTGCAGTGACTGACACATGGTAGTCACGCAACTGTGGTGTTGCAGTGGCTAAGAGCACTGGATCTGGAGTCAGGAAGTCCTGAGTTCCAAATCTTATCTCAGATGCTTACTAGTTACATGGCCTTGGGTAAGTCATTTAACCTCTCTGAGTCTCAGTTTCCTCCCCTGTAAATAAGGATGATAATAACAATCAACTTCACAGGGCTGTTGTTGGGACCATGTGAGATAATATATGTAAAGTATTTTGCAATTAAAATACTATATAAGTATTGTAATAAAATACTATATAATTATAATAATACTATATAATATATACTATATAATTATAATAAAATACTATATAAATATTAGCCACTAATAATAATAATAATAATAAATAATTGAAATTGACTTGATTAATAATTAACATGTTAGGAATTTCACAGCTTGTCCACCCCTAAAAAACCAAAACCAACTCCCTGGTATTAGAATTAATGTAGGATAGCATAGTGGGTGAAAAGTGGAGTATATCAAAGGGCAGGGAGGAAGCCAAATTATAAAAGGGGACCATGGGCTGGGAGATTTATCTGCTACCAATGTGCATTAGCCACTGAGTGATTATAAAACACTCATAAGTGCTAAGTACTGGAAACCCATTCAGGGCTATACCAGCTAATACTACAAGAAGGTCTGTCTGTTTTATTATAATGCCATCTGTCAATCAATACCAACTGTCCCCCCTTTTATGTGCAATTTGGGGTGGTATGAAAGGGGGGATAATGAAAAATAATGGGATGGAATTAGCCAAATGTACATTTAAAGCGTATGAAGGCAAAGCCTTTGAATGGTGTGGAGCTATTAGGCAGTGAAAGGCTCATTGCTCGATTCATTTACAATGAGATTAAGCAGAGCACTAGAAACGCAGGCGTAAGGAACAATTGAGCTTTGGCAGGAAGATGGATGGGATGAATGAGCATATCTTTTCCATCTCTAACTTTTCTATTTCTATGGCGCAGGATGTTAGTTCATCACATACAGTCCTTGGAATATTGTTTGCTTAAGGAAAATGACTAAGTGGTTAGCAATTAAAAACCAACATCCTCCGATGTGCAAGGATATCTTGTGTACAGAACTGATCTCTACTGCTGGCTGGCTCCACTGAGTGCCTGACTCCAGAGGGCTTTGGTAGAGTGAGTTGAAGGGAAGTTTTCAATCCAGCTTTTACTTATCTTACACATGTGAGGCTGCCAAGGACCACTTTAGAAAGTGGACCACCCTAATTTCCCTCAAATGAAAGCATTTGGCTTGAATTGGGGGCACGGGAGAGAGCTCATGCGATCTTTTTTCACTTGGACCTTTACCAGACATTTGATGCCATTATTTTCTGCTTCTGGTCATTAACTATCATTCTTCACTTCACTGTAAAACTACTGAGTTATCTATCTGGAAGGTTACTGGCAACTGAACTGATATAATGCCAACTATTTGAGAGGTGGGAGAGAAAAACAGATTTTAAAGCCATTGAACATCAGTGAAAACTAATTTCTTCTTATCCGTTCCCTACATATTTGGCTTGTGACATCATTAAATGTCACCTTGTGTTCTTCTCTGGCCCCATTATTTATGGCCAGCCGAGGCGAAGGTTTACCTTTCTGTGATTGACTATGTGGGAAGAATGGCAGCTATTTTATGGAATTATTGTTTAACTGTGGTCTTTTCTGTGTATTATTTTATAGGAGTATTTCCCTCTTCAGGAAATAAAATGGCATACTGAATGCTGCCATCTGAGTTGGGCCTCACATGGTCCCCACAGCCTCCACTGAGTGAGGGAATGACATTTCATTGGGAAACATGGTCGTATGTAATTTGTTATCTCAAGGTGGCTTTGGTCTTTTAAAAACATTTATCTAGAATTGGGAATCTGAGCTAGATTTTAGGGGCTCATCTTATCTGTGTGGAGGTTCCAGAGTATATGACTAATATCCCTTGGCCCTTGGCAGAGGCCAGTGTCTCCATTAGATACTGACATGTGGCAGCAACTGGAGCTCAAGGTTTGTTTCTGCTCTTTTCCTCACTTGCAATTTTCTCTCTTAGCTCAACTGATATTCAATCCCTGTGAGTTTCCCAAACAAAGAGGAGCAATTATGGGTTCTGATTAAAAAGCCTTTCCAGCCGTGATGTGTGCACATGAAGATAAACATTTATCTGCAACTGTTCTCCTCATGCCCACGGGGGCTTAAGCTCCTCTTTGGTTTGGGCTGCACCAATATTTGCCCTGAAAATGCTTTCTTAGGGCTGGGTGATTTCAGGGTCTGCAAATGAAGATAAGGGCTGAAGGAAAGGCTGGGTTTTGAGGTGGGGGAGCTGGTTGGCAGTGATCAGCAGATAAGCTCTGTGTGATTCCCCGGTATTAGTTAAGGGGAACTGTCCTAGGAAATGATTTTTTTAGTCTTTTGTTCTCATTTTGACAGGGGATGTGGTTGCCTAGGCTAGAGCCAACCTCAGTATCATGTTTCCAAGAACACCTGTTGGGTCATGGATAGAATGACAAAAAAGTGACAACATGGGATCATTCTGGGGATGTCCCAAAAGCACCATTTGTGGATCTGTATGAGCCAGTCAGGTGGTATTAGTCTGTCAACATTCCTATCATAAACTCCTGCTACCCCTAGACCTTGCAGTATCCAAGCGGTTAATCTTCATTTAAGCTTAAAGCTTCATTTAGCTTCTTGCAAAGCTAAAAAAAAGTCATATTTTTTTCTCAGCACACAACATAATAATAGTAATATAGTCAATTCTAACATATCTCAGCCATTTAGTGGAGAAGAGTGATGGGTAACTCTAAACCATCAGTGGTTCACAAATTACTCAGTTTGCCTATGACCCCTTTTCAGCCTTGACTTTTCTATTAGTCTTCTAGATTCTAGAACATAGCTGAAGATCAGTAGAGGAAGCTTCTTGAATTTGTGGATAATTCACTCTCTGATCATTGGTTTTATACACACACATATCCATATACATGTATGTATGTATATGTGTGGTGTATGTGTATGTGTCTATGCATATACACCGACACTTTTTTATTTCTAATGGAATTCATGTTTCTTAAGAGCATGGTCAGTCTTGTTTCAGCACAACTGATGCTATGTAAATGCTTGCTGAATTGAATTGTCATAGTACCTTTTCTCCTTCCCCTGCAACCATCTCTACCATCCCTACTGCCACTGTTATAGAGAATTTCAAAATTACATTCAAGTTAAAATCCTGGCTGTGTAACTTACTGCCTGTGTTATGTGGCCTTAGACAAATCACCTCACTTCTTTGTACCTCAGTTTCTTTATTTGTAAAATGAGAGAGTTGGATAAAAGGGCATTTAAGATCCCTTCCAGTTCTGAACCTATGATTCATAGAAATATAATAGGAGTTCATATTCATATATAGCTTTAAGATTTGGGAAAGTTTATCCTTACAGTAATCCTGTGAGGTAGATAGGGCAAACATTGTTATCCTATTTTTCAGGTGGGGAAAGAGAAGTTCTGAGGGGTTCTGACTTGTCCATTACCACATAAATAGTAAGTAGCTCATGTGGGGTTTGAAAGTGGATCACTCGATCTATATTTTTCTAAAATCATCCAACTCATCATTTCTTATAGCACAGTAGCATTCCATCACAATCATATACCACAACTTGTTTAGCTGTTCCACAGTTGATGAGTATCCCCTCAATTTCCAGTTCCTTGCCACCACAAAGAGAGCTGCTGTAAATATTTTAGGACATATTGGTTCTTTTCCTTTTTCCATTATCACCTCGGGAAATAAACCCAATACTGGTATTGCTAGGTCAAAGGGTATACACCAGTTTTATAACTCTTAGGGCTCAATTCCAGATTGTTCTTCATATAATCTTTTTTTTTTTTTTTAAATGCATCAGTAAAGATGATTAGAGAGCTGGCCTCAGAGTCAGGGAGACCTGGGTTCAAATCCCAGCTTTTCCACATTTCCTGGCCATGTAACCCTGGGAAAGTCACATCTCAGTGCCCCCAGATAGCTCTCTAAGAGTATGTGGCAGAAAATTTGCCAGTCTCCACTGGGGGTTCTTGATCTTTCTTTGGTCATGGACTTCTTTGACAGTTGTTGAAACCTACGGACCCCTTCTCAGAATAACGTTTTCATATGCACACAATAAAATCTATAGGATTACAAAGGAGAACCTATTATCTTTAAATATAATCTGTCTATCCATCTATCTAGCTAGCTATCCATCTAGGTATCTAAACAAATTCATGGGTCTTAGGTTAAGAGCCCCTTCCTATAGGTAGTATCCTATGCTAATGAAATCACAGGTCAGGATCAAAAATAGATTAGGAAACTGAGGCTCAGAATGTTAAATGATTTGCCCAGGTCTCATGACTAGGAAGGGGTAGATTGAGGGAACTGAATTCTGGTCTGCTTATTAAAATCCCATGATATCTTCATAGCAGATATCTGCAGTGAGGATGAATGAGTAGTATTTATTAGCCTTGAAAGAAATAATTTATAACCCTATGTTATTTCATCTAAAACAAAAGAGAGATTCTCAAGCAAATAATATTGACTGCCCTTGTTTTACAGGAATTTTAGAAAGTTAGGATTTTAAAGATCCCTGCCTCCCTACTCATGCTGGCTTGGCTGAAGTCCTGAACATCAAAGGATGTTGAAGAGTTGTGGGAGGGGGCATGCAAGCCCTTTGTGTAAGACCTTGAGGAAAGCAATAACTGGGCTCATTCCCAGCTTCACCCCAGCTTTGTTATATAAGTGTATTATGGTCTTTTCACCTTTCTGGGACCTCAACAGCTCTGCAGCTGTAGGGGTGTTGTGGAAATGAATTTTCAACTGCTTTTGAAACCTTGAGATGAAAGATGTGCAAAAGAATGATCACAGGCATATGTGATGTTAGAATTGGATGCAGCCGTGCTTTGTGCTCAGAGATTCACAGCATCTCAGAGTGGGAAGAGACCTCATAGGCCATCCAGACAATCTGTACCACAACAAAAATCCCCTGTACAATATACCTGGCAGGTGCTAATATAGTCTTGGCTTGAAGACCTGGAATGAGAAGGAATCCACTTCCTCTCAACCTGTTCTGTCTTTGGATAACTTTAATTGATAGCAAGGTTTTTTTTCCCCCTGACGTCAAAACTAAATTTGTTTCTTTCCAATCTTCATTCATTTTCCTTTGTTCTGCTCTGCCCTCTGTGGCCCAATAGAACAGATGTTATCCACATGACAGCCTTCCAAGTACTGGAAAACACGTATCAGGTTACCCATCAGCCCTCTTGTTGCCAGGTTAAACTTTCCCAGTTCCTTTAGCTGATCCTACTATGGAATGATCTGGAGGTCCTCCACCATCTTGGTTATTCTTCTATGGATACTCTACTGTTTATCAGGCATTTAACTTCTATGGACCTCAGTTTCCTTATCTATAAAATGAGGTAGTTACACTATATGACCTCTAAGGTTACTTACAGCTCCTAGATCTGTGATCCTATGAAGAATTATAAGAGCTCACACTGATACAATATTTTAAGATTTGCAAAGTTTTATCTTCACAGAAACGGATAATGCAAATGTTATCCTGTTTTTCAGATGAAGACCCTAAAGCTTTGAAGGACTGTCCTGACAGGTAGTCTTGAGCCTACCTTTGTTTCCCTCTTTTAGTTTTGCTTTCTGGGTTAAATTCCCCTCCTTTTCTCCCTTGATCACTTTCTCTCAACATAGATAGCCCAGGAAACTAACAAGTACACTTCTCTTTGACGTCATCTCTGTCTATTTTCCTGTCTGTCTGCCTATCATCTCTCTGTCTATCTGTCCATCTCTTTTGCCAGTTCTTTGTTTCCCCTCTATCTTCTACATGTGACCCAGGTAGGAAGATAGATAGCCAATAAGAAATGATCAGCAGGCTAATAATAATGGTGATGATGATGATGGTGGTGGTGATAATTTAGATAGTGCTTTAAGATTTGTAAAGTGCCTTATGCTTATTATCTCATTTTATTTTCAAAGCAAACCTGGAAGATAGATGCTATTATTGTTTAGATAGCTAGATGGATAGATAGATAGATAGATAGACTATATTTAAAGATAATAAGCTTTCCTTTGTAATCCCATGGATTTTATTTTATGCATATGAAAACATATTTCTGAGAAGGGGTCTTTAGGCTTCAACAAACTGCCAAAGAAGTCCATGATCAAAGAAAGAACAAGGACCTCCAATGGAGATTGGTCAATTTTCTGCCACTTATATTCTTAGAGAGCCATCTGGGGGCACTGAGATGAGACCATTTTATCAATGAGGAAAATAAGGCAGACAGAGGTTAAGTGACTTGCCCAGGGTCACATGGCCAATAAATTTCTGAAGCAGAATTGGAACTTAGGCTGACTGACAGAAGCTTCATGAGCCTTCTTTTTAAGTGGGAGAAAGATTTTCCTTAGCCTAGAATCCCATTCTTTGAGTCTTGCCATTCCTCTGTTGTGTGTGTGTGTATGTGCGTGTGTGTGTGTGTGTGTGTGTGTGTGTGTGTTTTAAGAACCATGCTCTACATACCTCTCTGTGTTACCTTTATCTCACTGAAGATATATTACACAATGTAAAGAATCATAAAATTTTAAAGCTGGGAGGGACCTTTGAGATTATCTCATTCAAGCACCTCTCTTCTTCCCGCTCAATTTCCAGGTGAGACAGCTGAGATTCAGAGCAGTAAAGTGAATAACCTCAGGTTGCACAGCTCATTAGTGGCAGAGCCAGGTATAGAATCTGGTACCAGCTAGCCCCTTTTCCCTGTTACACTCCACTGCTCTACTAAATAATGATGGCCTGCCCTGGGAACACAATGTAAATTATAAGGGAATGATGTCCACAAGAAAGACTTTTGCAGGTTTCAGTTTCATGATGAAATACCCATTCTATTCAGCTCAGCAGGGTCTGAAATTTACTAAAGCCAGTTTCTTCCCCATGGAATACAACTGGAGAGGTTGAGAACAATCCATTTTTATATATACTCTAAAGCAGTGCTTTTTTTTTTTTTATAAAAATGATTTAAGACACCATTAATATGATAATGTTTCATATTCAGGACACATCCATCTACAAGGCCTGTCCTTTTGAAAGCTTAAGCCAGTTTGTAATTAAACACACTTCAGAACTATTGCTTTAATTTATCATGGAGCATCACAGGATTTGAAACTTTGACATGTGTCCCCTCCCCTTCCTACCCCTTTTCTCTCAGCCTGACCAAAGAAATATTTCCTAGAACCTTGTTCTTGCTTTAAAAAGCCTTCAAAATAATGCTCCCCAAATTACTGAATATGGGTGTTCCATCTCATGTTGATTGTTTTAGATTTGTAGATTCAAAGATTAAGAGTTGAAGGGACCTTAGAAGCTCTCTGAGCTAATCCATTAATTTTTTCAGATGAGGATATTGAGACTTAAGAGGTGATTTCTTTCTAATTGGTCTGAATAGAGTCCAAAATTGCATTTTCCCTTGTTATTTCCTCAAGAGTGTGAAAAATGAAATGGTCATTGAGGCAAGGTAAGAGTTTAACTGCCTTGGCAGAGAAAGCTTCAGATGATATTCATGTAGGTGAAATCCCCAATCATTATAGGATGGGCTAGACCAGAGGTGTCAACCTCCCTTCCTGCAAAATTCCAAGTGTAGCCTGAACTTGGTTAAAATGTAATGGGGAGATGTTTGACAAAATTTATAAAATTATAATACAACACAGATAATGTTGATTTGTGGTTTTCTTTTTCTTTTCTTTTTTTTTTTTTGGTGAGGCAATCGGGGTTAAGTGACTTGCCCAAGGTCACATAGCTAGTGAGTGTAATGTGTCTGAGGTCAGATTTGAACTCAGGTCCTCCTGACTCCAAGGCTAGTGCTCTATCCACTGCGCCCCCTAGCTGCCCCTGATTTGTGGTTTTCTAAGTCAATATGCAGTTCATTGGGATCAATTTCTAATTGAGTTTGATACCACTGGACTAGATGGTCCCTTCCACTCTAAATCTGTGATTCTATTAACAACTAGATCCTGCCTTTTTGCCAAGTCTGTACCCTAATTCTCAAGTTCTTTGTCTATTTCTTCCCACTGTATAAGTGGTACGTTATGCACCACTTTCCCTCCTGTTGATCCTCATCCACATACTCAACACCATGCTTTTTTCTTGTTCTGCTTCTCAAATTTCCGCATGAGTCCCCCTTAGCATGTAGAATGCTACTCCCCCTCTTCCACCCTGCCTCCATACCCCTATGTACTTCTGCTCTGCAGGGAGAGCTAAAAGACTAAAACATTCTCCCTCCTCTAACAAGAAGAGGTACCGAATTTTACCTCTTAAAAAGTAGTAACTTAGGGGTATTCCAGTAGTGACAAACCTTTCCAATGGGTACAACTACCAGTTGACTAGGGATAGTAATATAATTTTATGGCTGTATTAACATAAAGATCATTGCTTTCATCAATATAATTAATGGATTTTGGAGATTTGTATTCAAGGTTATGGAATCTTTGGGTACCATACTCCTTTGAACCCTGCAATGCTTTTGTTTTTCCATGCACAAAATTTATGGTGACCAGATATAAGTTCAATCAATCTATAAACATGCCTACTACGTGCCAGGCACTATGATAAGTGCTAGGGATACAAAAAGAACAGAAGACAGTTCCTGCCCTCAAGGAGCTCACAATCAAATAGGGGAGACAACAAGTAAACAAACATATAAAAAGCAATTTCACTCACATCATTGGTTCTGGAGAGAATTCTAGGTAAAGCATCTTATTTTTTTCACTAGGTGCTTTAGGTGTGTTACTGTCTTCTTTGGCTTTGAGTCTTCATTGCGGAAATACAACTTTACTTAACACAGAATAAATTTCAATAGGCCATGGGACCAAGGAGGGCCCAACCCTTAGAACATGCACAGATTTTCCCTTCCTGGTAGTCCATAAAGGTCTCATACGCTATCCCCTCCTGGTTTTACTACAACATGTGAAGACTTGCTGAGACTATTTCTGGCCATGATAGTTTGAGAGGCTGGTTCTATGGTGGTGAAGAATCTTCTAAATAGTCTTCCAGAATAGCTGGAATGAGGATACATACAAAAGATGCAACACAACATTCTCTTGACCTGGCTATTTTCAATTGAAAAGGAGATGTTTGTTGTGAAATTCTGGTAGAGAGAAAGAGTGGCAGTAACTTGGCTGCCTTATTTCCTTTCCTCTCTACCATAAGTCCCAGGGCATATGATGCCTCTGTCTTTTATCTTTATTCATTCCTAAACTTAGGTGAATGAATATCTGTAGACAGAAAGTATTAAGTTATGATCTTGTGACTTTCCAAAGGTCAGAATAGCCTTCAGAGATTACTTCAGCAATCAGAATTGGTAATAGAGACCCCCAGGACCAGCAACAGTTGTAACTCAGTTTAGTGAATAGTCAGCCCTTAGAATTGCTGTGTTTGACCCAGCCTTGCAATGGATTAAACCATCAGAGGAAACGCTGAGCCCTTCAAGGAGCCAGCCCAGTTGAGCAAGGTAGTAACTCAGAGGAGTTGCTATAGAATAAAAAAAAAAATCAAAAGCATTTCTCATTGTGCACCTTCTCCACATCTCCTTCTCCTCCACACTTGCCACTGTGTTATTTGCTAGGGGGCCTATCTACTTTGCCCACCCCTAGAACTGATGATGATTATAGAACCAGGTTCCATAGCCATGTATAGGAGGAATAACAGAAAAAAAGTTCCCAATCTGATCCAATAAATATTTAGCAAAATGTTATAGGTAATGGGGATCTAAAGTCAAAGTGAATGGTAGTCTCTGCCTGCAGAATACTTACATTCTTTTCAGTAAGGTGGGTTTGGGAGAGTACACTGACTTTGAGTCTTTCTGGGCTACAGAAATGGCCAAGGATTGGGACTGATGAAAGTTAAGCCTAGGAGCCTTCCAGCTGATAGAACTGACCAGAGGTAACGTGTCCTTCAGGGGTTAGGGAATGGTGTCGGAGAGGCCATTTTGCCTTTTTCTCATGTCAGCCTAGGATTGGAACCCTCTTGTACTTTGATAATGAAAGAAGCTTCTGCATATTCACTCAACAAACATTTTAAGATCATGCTGGGTAACATGCAGTCAAATATGGGGAATGCAAAGATAAAAATGAAACAGTCTCTGTCCTCAAGGAATTTATATTTTCCTGGGAGGAAATAACATATACATAGGATTGATAAATACAGATTACAAAATTAGTATAAAGTAGTTTAAAGGAATGGGGTGTGGAGCATTGATAATTGGGCAAATCAAGAAAAGACCTCTTAATGGAGGTAATGCTTCGGTTGGAAGCCTGGAATTCTAAGACATGGAAGGGAGGAAGGAGGACGTTCTAGAAATGGGGTGTGGGAGGTAGCCTGTCTCCTCTGGGGAACAGCAGGTAGTCCAGTTTGAATAGATTGTAGAATAGATGAAGGGAAGTAATGTTAAATAAATTTGGAAAGATATGTTGGATCCAGACTGTGAAGGACTTGAAATGCCAAAGCAAGGAGTTTTTATTTTATTCTAGCCTCAATAGGGAGCCACAGATAGACACAGTGAACTTCCTTGCATATGGAAATGAATGCCTATGATGAAAGGCTCATAGGCAAGGAATTGGCATTTAGCTTTTCTTTCTGACTCACTGGCTCAAACTTGTCATCCAGGCTCTTCACTGGGTTCTCATTTCATCGCACATGGTATGGGCTGTGTAATTTCTATTTAAAAAAAATGTGAATTTCCCTTGGCTCCTTTTACTTTTCCAAAATATTTACCTGAGAATGGTCAATGTTGAATTAAGTACAGAAAATAAATCATCTGTAGGATTACATTTCCATCTCTTGACACAGTTTCATCTGTTTTAAATGCTAATGTGGCAAATTCTAGTGGCTCAGCTTTCCAGGGTACCACCTTTATATTGCATTCATGATTTTCCTTCATGGAGTAATGGCATAGACAGCTGATTCAGAAATTACAGGGCAATCATTCCCTGTAAATTGCTCGTTGAGATAGGATACCACATTCTGTATCTCCTGACTTGTATCTCTCATTAATAAAATTATATTCCATTATAAACAGCCCTGTCCTTAGCTGGGGTTAAGGAGGGTACTATAGAGTAAAGAAAGGTAAGGAAGTAAGTAGGAAGAGGATGTGATGATGTTCATTTTTAAAGGAAGATCTGTCAACAAATATTTATCAAGGGCTTACTCTGTGCCAGGCACTGTGTTAAGCGTTAGGGCTACCTATACTACAAAGAAAGGCAGTTCCTGTCCCCTCAGCATAGGAAAAACATTTATATGCAAAGAAGTAGGATCCTGGACAGGGGTGAAGTGAAAAGTGTGTTGGATTTGAGATCAGTAGATCTGGGTTCGAATCTTAACCTTGCCACTTACTATCCATGTGATCTTGTGTAAGTTACTTAACTCTCCCTTTTCTCAGTTTACTCAACTGTAAAATGAGCAGATTAGACTAGGTGACCTCTGATTCTATGTCCTTTTTTTTTTTTTAACTTTTGAGGCATCCAAGTAATGCAGTGGACAGAGTGTGAGGCTTCAAGGAAGAAAGCATTAAATTTAAATCCTGCCTCACATATTTCCTAATGGTGTGAACCTGGGCAACTCACTTAACCTCATTTGGTGATAACAGTAGCATCAACCTCCCAGAGTTATTGCAAAAATGAAATGAGATAATATTTATAAAATACCTTGCAAACTACATAAATGCTGTTGTTGTTATTCTGAAGTTTGGTTCATCTCTGAACAAGGTAAAGGTGGGAACGACCTTACTCTAGTACCTGTGCAGGATGGAACTACTTGGAAAGCAACAAATGGGAAATGTTTAAATAAAAGTTGTTACAGTTAGTTATTAAAGGTTAACAATCATTCATTCATTCAATGAGTATTTGTTGTTTACCATAGATAATATTCATTTGGTGCTTTCAGTCTGGCAAAGTGACATACACATACTATTTCATTTAATTCTCAAATGATCATGAGAGATAAGTGGTATTATTATCTTGATAATTATCATTATTATCCCCATATAGTAATCCCCATATAATAATAGCTAGCATGTGTGTATTGCTTTAAGGTTTCATTTGATCTTCATGACAGCCCTGGGAGGTATGTGCTATTGTTATGCCCACATTACAGATGAGGAAACCAAGGTCCAGAGAGGTTAAAAGACTTGCTCAGGGTCACACAGCTAAGTAAGGGACTAAAAAGCATTTTAAATCAGGTTTTTCTCATTCCAAGTCCAGAATTTTGTGCACTACTGTAGAGAAGATGATAAAAAACCAAAGATAATTATAGCAAAACTGTGACTGTCCATGGAGAGTAATATGGATTCCCTGAACCAGGGGAGGGATGGTGATGGAAAAAACTCTAGAGATATTAGATCATGAGGGAAGGTGAAATAGTATATGCCTTTGGGAGCAAACTTTTGAGTTAAGGCCAGAAGGAGAGGCTATAGAATGAAAAAGAAGTTCAGAAGCCAGGAGTCCCCTTCTTCTTGATAGGACATGAATAATGCCCAGAAAGCAGAAGCAATGTAGTCTTTATCACAAGTGGACACTTTTGGAGTAGGGCAGGAAGGAAAATGATGAGATCTAGTATAGGATAAGGAAGATGTAAGGCAGGCAGCTGGGTGGCACAGTCACTAGAGTCTTGGACCAGAAATCAGGGAACGCCTGAGTTCAAAACTTGCCTCCCACATTAACCAGCTGTGTGACCTGCCTGATAACTGGATATTGATATTTAGACTCTTCTGCCTAATAACACCTTGTTGAGGACCAAATGAAGTAATCTATGTGAAGTCCTTAGCAAACCTTAAAGAACTGTCTACATTCTATCTACTGAGATTATTGACCATATAGACCTTGATTTATCAGAACCTTCAGCTTAGGAGAAGGCAGCTGTTTATGAAGGCAAGCATGGAGAAACCTTTGTAGGCAACTGCTGGTTCCATCTGGGAATTTCCTCTCCTGCTCCTAGTCTCCCATTCCCTACCTGCCCACCTTACCTTGCCCAAGGGGAAGAGAGAGGATAGGCATAAAAAGGAGAAATAGTATATGTATAATTAGGGGTATAGAAAGCACTTAGGATAAAATGGCATGATGCTATAAATACTTTAAAACATATAGGTTCTTTTCCTTTTCCTCTTATCATCTTTGGAAACAGACCTAGTAGTGATATTACTGGATCATGTGATATATAATCATGATGGAATACTAACTACTATGCTATAAGAAGGAATGAACTTGATGATCTTAGAAAAACATCGGTAGACGTACGAAATAATGAAGATTGAAATGAGCAGAACCAAGAGAACACTGTGTACAGTAACAGCAATATTATTTTAAGAACAACTTTGAGTGACTAAGTCATTTTGACTATTATAAATACGCAAATTAACTACAAAGGACCTATGAAGGAAGATGCTGTCTGCATCCAGAGAGAGAACTGAAAAATAGAAGTATGTATGGAATGAATTTACATATATGTGTATACACATACATATACAAACACATATATATGTATGTGTGTATACACATACATATACAAACACATATATATGTATGTGTGTATATACATACACATACAAACACATATATGTGTATGTGTGTGTGTGTGTATATATATATATATATATATATATATGCATACACACCTTTGTGTCTAATGGTAGCCATCTCTAGGGTGGAGGGGAGGGGAGAAAAAAAGGAAAAAAAAGAAATGACAACTTTAATATATATATATATGTGTATATATATATATATATATATATATATATATACATATATATATATATATATATATATATATATATATATATATTTAAAAAGCTGTTCCATAATAGATTTGCAGTTTTACATGCAAATTTTTTTTCTACTCTACTGTTATGGAAATTCTTGTTTTATTTCTTAAGTTCAGAATAAAATGAATTTAAAAAAATGAAAACAAATAAAATGACATGGTGGAATATAGAAAGGTCAAGACATTTGGGGTTGAATCTTCATTCTCAGAGTCACTAAAAGGGTGAGCATGGGCAAATCACTGAACTCTTCTGGGCTGCAGTTTTCTCATCTATAAGTGAAATTTGCACTATTCATTTCAAAAGGTTGTTATTGGAAAAAAAACCCTCTGCATATCTTAAAGTGCTTTGGAAGTATAAGTTATCATCATTATTGATTTCTTCCTACTCTACCTCACCCCTGGAAAAGTAACATCCTTCGTGCAGTGGATAGAGTGCTGGATCTGGAGTCAGGAAGACCTAATTTCAAATCCTACCTCAGATACTTACTAGCTGTGGGATCTTGGGCAAGTCACTTAATCTCTATTTGCCTCAGTTTCTTCATCTGTAAAATGAGTCTAATAATAGCACTTATTTCTCAGGGTTGTGACACTAAAATGAGATAGCTGTGAAGCGCTTTGTGAAGCTCAAAGTGATATTTAAATGCTACCTATTATTATTAGTCATACTACTACTACCACCACCACTACCATTACTACTACTATGACTACTGACTACTACCACCAATTCCTTGGCTATCCTAATCATTTTTGATAAAATATTTTCACTACAATTGGCCGCAATGTTTATTTTATTTTCTTAGCAGTTGTGTTTAACTTCATGTGAAAAAAAAATTGAGTCATGGATGCAAAAAAAAAGAGAAAAATCAACCACTAATGCACAAAAATGCCTATAATAGATGAATAAATAGCATTCAGACATGACACACGAGCTTAGATATGAAACAAACTACCTCTAGTTTAGAAATGGGAATGAATTTGTACTTTCTAGAAACTCTACTTAAAATGTAGAACTGATATACAAGAAAAATTACTTTTCCAAAAAGTTTATGTTGCTAATCCTCTCTGTGGCACTTGGTCGCTCTTTTTAAATATTTTTGTATTAACATTGAAATTATCCATCTGGGTGGCTTTGGCATCTGCTTGAGTATGAGAGTCTGTTCTGATCTGTCTTCATTAACTGAGGGACTGCAGGACCAAGAATGATTGGAAAATATTAAGAGAGATCACACCCAAAGGTTATGGAAGTCTTGTAAATTTGCTGAATGTGCTACCCTAATCATATGCAAATAGTTGTGGTGTTTTTGGGTTTTTTTGGAGTGAAGTGGTAAAGAATGTGGCCATGTGTGTCATGGTGCAAGAATGGATGTGCCCTAGGGTGCTAACATCTTGGTGGAAATGCTTCCTTCCTGTGATGTCCAAAATTCTTATGTTTCTTGCATTCTTTCATCAGCCTGTACTGCTCGTTGGCGCAGTGGATGGAGCGCTGGGCTTGAAATCAGGAAGATACATCTTTGTGAGTTCAAATGCAGCCTCAGATACTCACTAGCTGTGTGACCCTGGTCAAGTCACTTGACCCTGTTTGCCCCAGTTCTTCCTCTAAAAAGAGATGGAGAAGGAAACAGCAAGCCACTCCAGTATCTTTTCTAAAAAAACCCCAAATGGGGTCAACAGAGAGTCAGCCATGACTGAAAAGCGACTCAACAAACAATAAGAACAACACTGCTCATTAACTGCGCCACTAATGCCAGAGAGCTATTTCTGTGACACTCCTCTCCCAGCTGCTCAGAACATGACAGAACAGAAGGAGCATTGTATACCAACACTAGATCTAACACTTACCACCTATGTGACCTTGGACAAGTTACTTAACCTCTATACGCCTCAACGTTCTCATCTTAGAAATGAATGAATTGGACTAAATGGCATCCGAGAGGCTTCCTGGCTTTAAAATCAGTGCTCTGTCACTTGCCAGCTGTGTGGTCTTGGATGAGTTCTATAAACTCTCTAGGCTTCTACTTCTTCCTCTGGAAAGTGAGGGGCTGGACTTGATGACCTGTGGGCTCCCTTCAGCTCTAAATGAGTGATCCTGTGATCCCCTCCCCCATATCGTGAGGGCTGGGCAGTTCACCCTCCTACTGGTATCACTGCCTGGGCAGTTGGACTGTTCTCTGAATTTCTCCCTCCCCTGCTTTAAATAGAATTAATTGTCCCAGATTAAAAAGAAATTTCTAGTTCCAACTCAAAAGATGACCAAATTCTTATTCTCATCAATGACAAACGCTGCATTTGAGAGAGCTTTTATTCCAAAATAGCCCTTTACTGTGAATTAAGAGCTCTGGGCTTCAGCGCAGTTACTAACTAGCTGAATTACCTCAGGTAAGCCATTTACACTCCCTTTTTGATGTCAATTACATTGGCAATATGAAGGGATTGGGGCATATGACTACTACTGGTCCTTCTGTCTCTGACATCTGGTCATTCTATGATTCAGATAACCATGACACAGTCTCAGTCCTTAATATGTGCAAGATACCGTTCTGGGTGTTGTGGTATAAACAGAGTTGAATAGCACATAGCTTCTGCCTCCAAAGAGTTGACAATCTACTTACAATTCAGTTTGATAAGCCTGTATTAACCATCTAATATGAACAAAGCACTGAGAATCCCAAAACAAAAACCTATTTATAGTCACTACCCTCAGAAAGCTTAAACAGTAATCAAGGAAGATAACATGTAATAGAAAATGATGATAGAAGGTAGAATTTAATGAGGGCAAAAAAAGATACAGAGGAAGGTCCATAAGAACTTATAGTCAATAGTTAATAAACATTTATTAAACTCCTGTGATGCACCAGACACTATGTTAAATGCTGGGGATACAAAACAGAAAGAGAAAAGAACTTGTGAGGGGAGAGAGATCACTTTAGTCATGCAAAAAGATAACTAAAAATGCAAAGTAACTAAGGAGAAGGAAGAATGAGTGTGGCAGATGTGAATTAAACACCATAGAGAGGTATAGTTAAACTAGTACTGAAATGAGAGTTGGGAGAGCTGAGTTGTGCTTCTGTCTCTGTCATTAAAAAGCTATGTAACTTGCCCAAAGACTAAGCCAAGCCTACCAGCTGTTAGTCAGCCTACCTTACCTGTCAGTCCATCTCCCAATTCAATGGGTCCACAAGTCCAGCTTTCCATCTCCTCTACCACAAAGGAGGCCTTGAGCTAAGGCGTGTCAACTCAGTTATTGGACAAAAATTTCATATGGAGGAAGAACACAAGTAAGTTAATGCTTGTGAATTGTCTAAAAATGGCATCATTCTTAACAGCCTCTGGCCCCTTTTCTGTTATTTTCATTGTGAAAGCAGAACACATGATGTAGGACTTAGCATAATTTTGGATTTTTCTTTGTTTCATGTGTTTCTGTGGCCAAGTGGTCAACCTATTGATGAAGAACAAAATATATGGTTATTCATATGTCAATAGAAAGACATCAAGTGGAAATAAAATAGGAGTAATCATATTATCCAATTGTGACTTATATAACAGAGTTGGAGTAGGGGAGTGAACAGCTTTGTTCACTATTCCCATTTACTGCCCCCCAAACTATGGATTCAGATCCTAGATGAATTTCCTAGTATACATTCTTCTTAGTTCTAGGAAGTTGTATGAAAAGATCTGCAATATACATGCACAAATACACATATATATGCATATATACATATATGTATATACATGTATACACACCACACACACACATATTCCCCCCCACCCCCAGATGAGCCCACAGCCAGAGACAGTGCTCTTACAAATTACCCTAGTGTTAAATCTCTGTCTCTTTTCTCTGGGGATTCTGCCCCCTTGATTATCTCTTTTTTATAGCATTTCCAAAAAGTAGACCTAGATTAGCAAATGACGTAAACTCTGCTGATAAAGATAGAATAAATATTTATAAAAAGAAAGGTAAGCCCACTTTCCTTATAAATAGAGGTGAAGGACACAGACTTCCAGAGGGTTTCTCAAGGGGAGAAAGGACATACAGAATTATTGCCCTGGGATCTGTAATCCATGGGGTTTCAGCCCATACCTTCTGTCCCAATACTCCTTGTTCTTGATCAGTGTGGGAGCCTTGCTATGAGAGTCTTGGCACCACTCCTTGTGAAGGCTGCCTCTGCCCACACGTCAGCCTTCCCAGCTCCAAGATGCTTCTTAGTTTCCCTGCTCTGGCTCTGTGCTTTTCCAAAATTTATCACATTCTATTGTCTGAATTAAATTCTTGTCCAGGCTTCTGTCCTCTCCTTTCCTACCTTTCCTGTCCTATCCCACCCTATCCTATCCTACCCTGTCATATCCCACACTGTCCTGTTCTTTCTTGATATTATTTTAAGCTTATCCAATATCTTTCCAATTTCTGGCCCTACCAGTATTTTTTAAGTAATGCCACCTCCCTCACTTTTTTGGAATCATTGCATCAGGTGATGGAATTTCTAAAGATGAGTGTGTATGCCTATATGTGAAGCGTCTTTTGACTGTATTAAATTGGAGCCCTGTGTCCTGGACTTTTGCTGAGCTTAGCTCCTCATGATTGGATATTAGGGGGGAAATCAATAAGGAAGATTTATCTTGCAAAATAACAGAATGCTTTGAAAAATGCTTTGCACCTAGAGACCAGTGGGGAATATCTAATGGAACATATGGTACAGTCCACTTTTTTTTTTCATCGACTTTGTATGAAGTCATTTATAAGGGTTTAGCAAGTTCAAAAGGATTTTAAAGAGCTTTAAAATAATTTTGAAATTGATTAATTTTTTTAAAAAATCAACAAGTAGGGTGATAGTTGTTTTGAGCCTATATACTTTATGGTATATAACAAATATATCTGACAAGAGACTTGCATAATTATTTTGTTGCCTGCATCTTACACTGAAGTCATTTTCCCTTCTATTTATTTGGAAGACTTTAAATCTAAAAATGTGAAGGTACTTTTTACATTAGAGAAAAATGGGTAGACAGAGATATAATAAATAATGGTAATCTGCTATTTAGAGACATCTTAAGTGCATACATAGTTTCGAATGGAGGAAAATTTGACAGAAAATAGCATTAGGAGAAAATAAATATGAAACATACAGGCAAGTCAAGGCTACCTTTGAGATGTCTGACAATTTTGTTTCTTTCCTGAGGCACCATTCTCAGATTAGAAAAGGGTCTTGCAACCTCAGAAAGGAAAATCACCAACCAGCTCAAAGCCCTTTAGCATAGATTCTCCCCAACCATCTGGGCTCCCTTATGGGTCCAGTAGGCAGAAAGTCAACTTTCTGCTCCTTTGCACAGTTTCTATTTTCCACCTTTAGACTAATGTGAAAGTCTTTCTGTTGTCATGGAGAGAGAACTGAGGGTGCCTTTGATAGAGGATTGTTCATTTCTACTAATGACTCCTAATTATTAGTCCCCTGGTATGTGTAGAAATGGGAAATAATGAGCATGTATACCTAAATTGACTAATAAAATCCCCTCAAATATTACAAAGGAAAAAAGAAGGGTCTCTCTAGTTCACTTCCCTTGTGGTATGATAGCACTGTGACTAGTGGAAATCAGAAAATCCATTAATTTATTCAATTAATAAACATTTATTAAGTCTCTACTCTGAATAAGGGTCTCTGTTGAGCAGAGCTGTAACTTGGAATTCTGGTGCTCAGGGGCAAATTCAGTATGTTGTAGTTAAGAGAAGTTGTGGCCTGCCCGCAAAGTATATGACTCTTACTGTCATACTCATGATGAAAACCCCCAACTCCTAATTCCCAGGACACTTGGTGGGGTATGGTGATGTGGGAAGGCAGATCTTAGGAGAGGGGGGGACACTTAGGGATCCAGCCACAAGATATGGAACAAAAGAGGGACCCCTTAAGGGTGGAGCCAAGAGATACGGTCTCAGCAGAAAACAGTGAGGTGGGAGGTGGTCAAGATAGGAGGCCACAGAAAGGAAGAAGCGTGCTTCAAGATCATAAGATCGTAGACTTATAGGTGGAATTGACTTTACAGGCCTTCAAGTCCAGCCCTCTAATTTTACAGGTGGAAAAACTGAGGCAGAGAGACTCAGTGACTTGCCCAGGGTCAAACATCTGCCAGTGCTCTGGGCCAAAATCCCACTTAAACCATAGCATTGATGTTAACTCCTGGGGGCATGGAGGAAGGGGCAGCGGATGCTACTAGCATTCTAATGGAGCTCATTAAATAACTATTATACATAGGGTGTAGGGCTAGACTGAAATCTAATTTCAAGCAAAAAAAAACATCTGGGCCTCAGTTATTCCATCTGACAGCATTTATTTAAGGCCTGATTATTGTCTTCCCTCTAGCTTGGAAGCTCCTAGAGGGAGAGGACCATGTTTTTACATCCATTTATACATCCAGTTTTATCTAGAACCATGAACAAATGGATGCAAAAACATAGTACTCTCCCTCAAGGAGCTTCCAAGCTAGAGGCAAGTTAGATTATGCAGAAAGGATTATTTATAAGGTTCTAGGGTAATCCAGACAAAGTGAGGAATGAGTCATGAAGTCCTGGAGGCCTGCAGAGGCTGGGAAAGACTTCATTGAAAACACTGAGCTGGATCCTGAAGGAAGAGCAGAATTTAGGAGTGAAGAGAAGAGAAGGAAATTTCAGGGAGGGAGGGAGGGGTCCCTGTGAGAAAAGGCCCAATAATATTAATGCAGGAACCATTGGGACAGTGAATGGAGCACTGGGCCTGGAGTCAGGAAGACCTGAGTTCCAATGTGTCCTCAGACACTGACCAGCTGTGTGACCCTGAAACTGAGTTCACTGGAGAAGGAAATGGCAAGCCGCTCTTGTATCTTTTCCAAAAATACCCCGTGAACAGTATGGTCCATGGGGACATAAAGAGTAAAACATGGAGAAACAACAATGGTTACATTTACATAATGCTTTTAGGTTCTAAAGGGATATGTATGTATATATACATATACTCATTTAAGCATTCACAGGACTATTTAGGCAATTGGTGTGAAGTTGGTATGATGGTAAGATTATTCCCATTTTATAGGTGAGGAGACGGGTTTTGAGATTTGGTGATGGCCACATGGCTAAGCAAATGTTAGGGTCAGGATTTGAATTCAGGTCTCCCTGACTCCAAGTTCACCAGTCTATCCACTATATTATCTTGTCTTGTGCAAGTGAGGATATGCATAGTATATAGTTGCTCATTGTGGTCGACATTTATATAATATTTCAAGGTGTGCAAAACCATTTAAATTCATTAAGCAAATAGGCACCTTCACTAGAGCAGAAAGAGAGATCCTGTAGGTTACTAGTGGGAGGTAAAATTACGGGGGCCAAATATTAGGGCCTTGAATACTAGGCTTGAGATTAGACTTTTCCCACGTAAGAACTGAGAAGCCAGTGAAAGCTACTGAGCAATTTCTCTAAGCAAAATGGGCACAGTCTGCTCCAGAGCCAATCACTTCAGACAATCTGGGATTCAGCTTTCTGGGACTTTTAATGCTAGCAATGATTGTCAGGTGACTGAATCATTTGTAACCTTTAACAAGAGGATTCAGTGAAGAATTGGCTGGCCTAATTAAAGGAGAATGGAAGTCATCTCCTTTTTTTTTTTATCTCACACCTGAGATTTCTTTTCTGAAATTTACATGTGTAAGCCTTTGACAACTCCCGAAGGGGTTTATGGTTTGCCCCAAAAGATAGAATCAATTTTATTGACAATTAGTCGCCTATTCATTAAAGACTCATTTTGGGTTTTAGATTTGACTGTATTGGTGTAAGAATCTCAACTTGGTCTCCAGGACTGTTTCAGAGAGTGATAGCATTGTCTGTATATAACCTTGAGCAAAATTACGCCTAGCTCTTAAGGGGAACACAAAAGAAAGAAGTAGCTGGAACCGAAGATTCTTAACATTTCTCCCTCCCTATTTTATAATGGGATCTGAAGGGCTGATTCATTTCGAAGAGACAGGCAGCACTTTGGGCCACAATTGCAGAAGGTTTTGTGGGAAAGAGTCTTTGTACAGGCTGGTAGCCAATTTAGAAAGGGTTCCAAGGCATTGATTTTCAAACGTCAAAAGGTTATTTGTTTATGGTTTTCGATTCTTTCTGAAATCCATGTTCTCCGCATAATGCAGCTTTTTGTGACTCCCATATATGGGCCAGAGACAAGTTGTCTCTGGCAGAAATTTCTCATTATAGAACATTAAAAGGGGAAAAACATCTCAGAAGTGAAAAGGAAAATTCTAGTTGTAGGTAACTGGCCTAATATCACTGCTTTAGTTTTATGAGATGTAAAGTTGAAATTTAAAACAATTCAAACTACAAAAAAAACCCCCACCGTATATGAGTAAATGAGTTTAGGGAAAACTGGGTGAAATTACTTAGGGCTTTACAATCAGTGTCTATATGTATGTACTCATGCCATATCAGCAATTATTTTTTAATATTGTATATTTAATACCTCTCATCAACAAAGCATTCAAATAAGTAAAAAAAAAACACATACAAAAATAAACTCCAAGTTGTTTTCTAATTTGTTAGAGAAAAAAAAGAATAGATATATTAACTTTAATAAAGTAATAGCAATAACATCATATTTGGTTCTATGTCTTCATTTCTCTTCTTCTTCTGAGTACATTATCAGATTTTATTGCTAGTATTGTATATTTTTAGGTCCCAAAACCCCTTACTTCAAGGGTTCTTTCTCATTTTCCTTGCTGAAATTTGCCTCCACCCAGTCAATATCAGTGTTGATCACTCTCTCCTCTTTGTTACTCTCTTCCCACTTGGTTTTCAGGACATCACTATCTCCTGGTTCTCCTCCTACCTATCTGACCATTTCTGCTCTGTCTCCTTTCCTGATCATACCCTCTATCAGTAGGTTTCCCTCAGGGTTCCATCCCTTGGGTTCTTTTCTCCCTCTATACTACTTCACTTGGTGATCTCATGAGCTCCCATGGATTTAGTTACCATCTTTTTGCTGATGATTCTCAAATCTAACTTTCCTACCCTAATCTCTCTCCTGACCCACAATCTTGTGCCTTTCAGACATCTGGAACTAGATATCCAACAGACATCTTAAACTCAGTTTGTCCAAAACAGAACTCATTATCTTTCTCTCTAAACTTTCCCCTGCTTCTGTTTTCTGTAAGGGGCAACACCATATTCTCAGTCCTTCTGGCTAGCAACCTAGGAGTCATCCTGTATCACCCCTTTATTCAAGCTGTTGCCAAGGCTTGCAGATTTCACCTTTTCAACATATCTTGAATACTCTCACTTCTTTCCTTTGATACTGTCACCACTTTATTAGATTGTAAACTCCATGAGGGCAGGGCTTGTTTTTTTTTTCTTTTTGTATCTGAAGTGCTTAGCACAGTGCCTGGCACACAGTAGGTACTTAATAAATGCTTATCGCATTGAATAATGCAGGCCCTCATTAGTTCACACCTGGATTATTGCAATAGCCTGCTGGTTGGTCTGTGTATCTCCAATCCATTCTCCATTCAGCCTCTAAAGTGATCTTCCTAAAATGGCAGATCTGACCACGTCACTCACTTCCCTACTCAGTAGACTACAGTGAGTTTCCATTGCTTCCAGAAACAAATATAATATACTGAAACTACTGAACAGTAGACAAGATGCTGACCTCTCTGTGCTTCATTTTCTTCATCTGTAAAATAAGATTTGATGGTCTCTAAGGTCCCTTCTACCTCTCTGTTATAGTCCAATGATCCTCCTCTCCAACTTGACCAAGAGTAGTCAATAGCTCCATTTACAAGCACACATGCTTACAAGGCTAAGATTATGAATAATTTACAAATTCATAGAATCATGTATCTAGCACTGTAAGCAATCCTGGAGGTCATCCAGTTTAAACCCTCATTTTACAGATGAAAAATGAAATTAGTGGATGGTTAATGACATGCCTTTGAATGCAAAGAAAGTAACAATATCGCAGGAGGATCAAGAGTTCTCCATAGACTACCTAGTCTCAGTCATAATACAACTCTGGGTATATCTCCAGTGGAGGGTGCTCAAGGTTTGCTTCCCACCTTTGAGGTCCTTTCTGCCACACTTTTGCACAATGTTGCTTATTTCCTGAAGGTCTCCTCTCCGCTCTAAGCAGGCATTACTGGTCAATGTTCTCCACTCTTGCTCTCTGTCTCCCCCAAATGTCCTTCCTGACATTCTACAGCTTCTTGCAACTGGAGATCCTTCCATTCTTCTTCCCTTTGCAGCCCTACTTCCTGTAGCTCTCCTTGTTGAAGTTCTTCTTGGTTGGTTCCCTTTCCATCAACTCTCCTCAGCTCTCAGGGTACTCTTGTTTTCCCTTCAGGTCAGATCATTCTATTCTAAGGTATGCTATTCTCAGATTCTAGCAAGTAGCACTCATTACCTGTCCAGTGGACCCTTGCTTATAGGGAAGAAATCTCCTGCATGTTTATAACCTGCAAAGATTACTAAAGTATGTCTATAACATATATTAATAGATGTATGTATAAGCATATAGCTATTTGAAGTGTTGAACTACACATATGTACGCAGTATTATAGTTTTAGAGATGGAAGGGAACTTAAAGGACAGCTAGTTCATTTGCAGATGAGGAACTGAGGCAAAGAAAGAATTGATTTTGCCAGGGTCATATATCTAGTAAAAGTCAGAGGTGGGATTTGAACCCCAGTCTTCTTGGCTGCCAGTCTAGACTTTTATCTAGTATGCCATACTATTTCTTTAGCACGTGGTCCCCATATCCTCAGGCATATTACATAATTTTTGTTTTTCCTGAGAGTTTAAGAGGATACTCTTTCCTTTCATCTCCCAAATCAACCTTGGTCTACAACCTTGTGGAGACTCATGGTGACTCATCACCATTTGATTCTACTCTCTTCTAGCATCCAGAAAGCATATTCCCTACTCATTTGAACACTTTCTGTGGTGTCTAAGGGTTCTGAAGTAGTGACCTGTCTCTCTCTGTTCCTCTGTCCCACATCTTTCCCCTTTGCAGCTAGCCTCTGTTACTCAAATTGGAAGATGGTGCTGCCACTGGCTCTTTTGGGCACAGGAAGTCTCCCATTTGAGAGAGGAGAAATCTGTAGTTCCCCTACCCTACAAAGCCACAATCAATGTGTATATCCAGGTTGCCACATTTAAACTCAATAGTCATATAATATCTATTACAATAATGGATGGGTCATATTGGTACTGTCAATTCCCTTTCTTCTGATTGGCACACGTGGTCTCAAACTAAAGTCAGTGTTCTAAGCACTTTAGGTCTTCTCATGGTTACTTTTAGGATGAACACGCTTCTTGCCTTCCTCTGTTGATCATCTCTCCTCTTCCTCATTTCTTTTCTTCATATTTAACCACTTCAAAATTTTTCTTCCAAAGCTCAAAGTGGGAGGTTAGATTTGATACCCTCTAAGGTTCCTTCCAAGTGTAAGAATCCCCAACTCCAGAGCATCACATTCTCACCACCTCAAGCTTTCCTGAAAATAATAATGTGGAAATGCTTAACTTGTTATCTCTTCTAAATAACCAGTTTCTTAAAATCATATAATTTTAGAGTTGGAAGGAGCTTGGTGGCCATAAAGTCAACCCAGTATATTCAAAAGAGTCTTCACTATAACATACTAAACAAATGCTCATCCAGCCTTTGCTTAAAGACCTCCAGAGAGATGTAGCTTGTTACCTCCTGAGATAACCCATTCCATTTTTTCCATAATTCTAATTGCTGAAAAGGTTCCCCCTTTAATGTAGGCCTCTTTACAACTTCCAGCAATGACTTTTACCTTATGGGGCTAAATAGGAGAAGTCTAATCCTTAAAGATAACTATCATGTCCCTCTGCTCCCCTCCTCCCAGTCATCTCTTTTCCAGGTAAAGTATCCTCAGTTTTCCCCTCAAAATGTTGCTGTGATGGTAGGGAGGGGGAAGAGCAAAGTGAGGGACTAGAGAAGCATGGAGGGTAGGTTGATGAAGTATCAGTAGAGAAATGTTCTAGGTGGATAGAGGGATCACTCTTATAGCTGAATGCTAGATCCCTCCCTGGGATCATTCTTTATATCCTCAAAAGACCTATACTTGGATTATTGGGATTCCAGCCCTCTATCTTTGGTATCAGTTAGTCTCAAGGTTCTCTGGGACCCTAAGATACCCTAGCTCAGCTGATCTGGTCAAGAAATAGAAACCTTTCTTCCTTAATCTTGATGAGACATCAGCTGAGATAAAATAAAATTCCTTCATAATTCAAGAGAGAAATAACATGAAACAAGAACTGAGGCAACACTTACGTGGTTAAGTTTGATTTAAACCTTTCTGATGATGGCTATTAGTCCCAAGGTAGTCCCACTTTTCACCCCTCAATTCATCTCTACTCACATCATCAGCCACCCTTCCAAAAATGGTATGAGAGAGAGCAAAGAAATTCAGAATACTACTTCTTGCCTCCACTAATTTGACAATTGAGTTGCTAAATTCCTAATGGTTAATACTAGGCCAGGGAAGTCTAGGTCTTACCTTCTCTAAGGGTGCATTAGGAATCTGGGACATTAACTTTTATAGGATCTTGAATGGAAAGAGACATTAGAGATTATTAGCCCACCCCCTTCATTTTATATATATGAAAACAGAGCTCTAGTGAGAAGTGACTTGTCTAAAGCCATACAGGTAGTAAGTAGTGTATCCAGATATCACTGCCATCTCAATTTATTTTCCACTGTACCATGTTGTCTTTCATTACACGTCAAACATCCTGGCAAACAGCCAGGTACCCTGCTGGTGGCCTGAGGTGCATGAGGAGCAGAAGGGAAAGAGGAAAATGCAGAAGGGGGAAAGTCATGCTTTCATAATTTCAACTGCTTCTATTCTGGGCTATACTTTTCTTTTGGAGTTGATGAGGGGACCAGGTTTATTATCACACCTCAGTTCTCCCTTTATACATTACATCTCCAAAGTGCCTTTGTGTAAAACAGATAAAATCATCTTCTTGGTGATTCACATTAATGTCATTTATAAAATGTTGTGGGATAGACTGCAGTACTTAGTAGACTGTAATAAAGTTGTATCTCTATTGATTAATGTTTAATTAAATGCACAATTACAAGGCATTTGTGTCTTATTACATGCATTTAGGAAACTACAAACTCTTCCCTACCTGCTGTCAGAGCCCCAGGAGAAAATATGAACCACCTCTTCCCTTAGATATTTCCAGAAGCAGACTCCAGTAATTTGAATAAACCCAGCCAGATATCCTGGAGGAGACTACCATGAACCAGGAGACAATTAGAGTGAGAGTGGACTGCTCTCCTAGTCTCCAGATGTTGAAGAAATGCTGATAGAGGTGGAAGAAGCACTTCCTACATGTTGGGCAACATAGCATAAGATGGTAATGTTAGGATGAGTCAACGTGGAATTGAGCAGAGGCATCCACTTATAAGATACAAGGGGAAATAGTTCCAGTAGGATGATGCTAGGACTTATGGGTGTTGGATAAAGATCATTGAGATTACTATATAAAAGAAAGCTTTGAAGATGGAGAAGAATCATACTGTGGGCTGAATGTGATCACAATAGAGCTGTCCAATACGCAGGTTGAAATGTGACAAAGGAACTTGGGAAAGAAAAGATGGCTTAATATATAGATCTAGTAGTTATCTGCATAGAGATGGTTGTGTAACCCATATAAGTTGATGATATCACCTAGGGAGGGTGTGGAGAGATAGGAAAGCTGAGAGCAGAGGGCTGGAGTACCCCATCATGGATGATGGTCATCAAAAGAATACTAAGAAGGTTTATACAGAGAGGCAGGAGAACCAGAAAAGATAAGCATTGTGAAAATCCAGAGAAAAGAAAGTTCCCAGGAGAAGGAAGTGAACCACAGCTTAATGTAGTTCAGAGAGGTCAAGAAGGAAGAGAAATGAAAAAAGGTCGTTATAATTTAGACACAAATAAATCTTTATTTACCTTGTAGAGAAATTTTGATTTGGCAATGGGAATAGAATATAGTTTGCAAGAAATTGAGAAGTGAGTGGGAGCTAAGAAAATGGATTTAAGTGTAGGCATTTTTCCCCCCTAGGAGTTTGTACATGAAAGAGGAAGAAAGATATGACATGATAATTTGAAGGCATGGTAAAGCCAAATAAAGGCTTTTAAGAATAGGGGAGATCAAGATATATTCAAAGGTTAGAGCTAGAGTAGATGATTGAAAAGGCAAGCTCCCAGAAGAGATGAGAAGCAATGTGATCAAGGGCATAAGAAGAGGAGTTATCATTGATAAGGAGAAGAGATGCCTCTTTCTCTGAGGCTGAGGCAAGGGAGGAGAAAACAGGGTATAGCATTGAATTGTAGAACTGGGGAAGATATGAGGCTCAAGTCTGGAACAGATTCTGTGGAGAGTGCAATAGAGATTTAATGATAAAGCAAGACTGAAGATCTGCTTGCAGCAGTGAGAGTCTAGTTAAGATTAAACAACCAATTTGTAGTGGACTCAGGGTGGTGGTGTGACTTCATATGTTTAGGTAGTATGTGAGCAGGAGAAGAAAAGGTTAATGGTCAGGGCAATCTAGAGTTGAGGTTGAGAAAGAGATCAGCAGTGATAGGACAAAAGAGAAAGGGACTCAAGGATGGAGTATAGTATAAGATTCAACCTGTTACTATAAGGTCAAGATTCTGTTGGAAGGAAAATGAGGCCAGGGTAGAGGTAACGGCTTGGAAAAGCAGGGAAAGGTGGAGTGATTGGATGTTATGGTGAGTAGAATGGAGAGTAGATTTAGTGTGGACAAGGGACAAGAAGAAATGGAAAGCTATGGGGCAGGTAGAGGAATTTCAGAGTTATGGATTATGGAGGTGGAACACTGGAAGGTAATGGAGATATCTGGAATATGACCATACCTATGTGTAGTTTTAATGGCATAAACGTGCAGATCATAAGGACTGATGAACTAGAAAGCAAGGGTATTTGAGGGCATAATAACATGCAAATTGAGGTCCCCAAGTATAATAGCAGGAGCTAGGGTATGGAGAAAGACTCATGTACTGAAGTCCTTTAAGAAAGGTAAGAGAATGTCTAGCAGGTGCTACCACCAGAATTGAGGATTGGTTAATTAATTTTTCTGGATAGAATCAATCTTAAAGGGGAAAAAGTTGCTAATTATGAGTTCCTGCATGTGTATGTGTGTGTGTATGTGTGTGTGTGTGTGTGTGTGTATACATCAATATACATGCATACATATACATACATGTATATACTTGTATATTTACATATATAAAGTTTATAATGGATATTATTATTTTGTAGAAGTAAGAAGATTGAAAAAGAAATATCAAGTCAGGTGAAATTAAATGGAGGGGAGAACATTATAAGTGTTCACCCAATCCCAATTTGTTGAATCTACAGTGTTTTGTTTATATGGGGGGGCAGGGCAAGTGTTTACTCTATACATTCATTGAATTAACAGTGGATAAATCAAGGAGACAAGTATTTAATAAACACCTACTATGTGCTAGGCATTGTGTTAAGTTCTGGGGATACAAAGAAATGCAAAACAATTCTTGTTCTCTCAAGTAACTTACAGTCTAATGGCAGTTATATATGAATAAGATATAGACAGGATAAATTGAGGATAATCAATGGAGGGAAGGCACTAGCATTAAGAAAGTCCAGGAGAAAGTTTCATCATTCCACATTTCTTGATGGACAGGAAGATGTAGATTCCTTCCCAAAATGTGAAAGTTGAGATCCTGGGGACATTTCTTGACTTTTATTTATAAAACCACAGAATTTTAGGACTTTTAGAATTTTAGGAGAACACAGAGAAGAGCAAATCTCACTTCATAGTTAGGGAACTGAGACTCATAAAGGTCACAGGACTTCATCAAGGTCATACAGATATCTCCTAACCAGAGCTGTAACTAAGGTAAGAACACTGGGGCTTTGTATCAGTGTGCCAATATTTAGTAAGCACACTTCCTTCATATGGAGATTCTTTGTCCTGACATGCCTTATGTTCCATGATACCAGTCATAATGAGCCATTCTCTCCTGAGGACTCACTTTACTTCACTGCCATATCTGCTTTTAGGAGGAAAATGCCTCTTCCACTCCTGTTGGCTCCTCTAAGGATTTGTGGGTTCTAGAGATGGGGCCTAGTCTCTCCATGGGCCCAAAGCATCCCCTCTTTGAGAAGACTGCAGTTGACTGGATTGTCATCTGTGCCCTACCTCAGCTTTAGTGCTTAACTGAATTTTTCGTGGCACCACCTCAATTGTCCCCGCCCTAGTTACAGCTCTCACCTTGACTCCCATTCCAGCATCCTTTTCTGTATAGCATGCCTGCTTCCCTATCAGTCCTTCAAAATTAAGGAGCTAAATGACTACTTGCAGCCCCATAGCAATTCACCTCCATGAGCATGGCTAGGTATGGGGTGAAGGGAGGAGAAAAAGCTACATGGTAATTAAAAGCCTCTATTTTTCTGTGTCAAAGAAGATGCATTGGGACCTTGGCAGAATACTTTAACCCTGTTGAAGTTAATTAGGTCCACAATATTTAAAGTTTATTCCTTTACTTTGGAGGACTTGTTCAAAGTGATTTTGACCTTTGATAGGAAGGGATTCCTGTGCTCATATTAAAAGTAAGCTATTTTTTTCCACATATATTCTGTCCCTTGGTAAAAACCAAGTTGTTGTGGAAAATCTTACATCTCTTAATGGTTGAGAGAAAATTCCCTCTTCAGGCTTATGCTTCTTATTCTGCCTCCTTTTTTAAAAAATCGTTTTAATGGATAACTTTATTCCTGGCTCTGACCTTGTGACTCAGCCTTGATTCAAGGGGGGAAACCACACGATGCTGGTGACTGGTACAGTGCAAGAGAGCCATCACCACACTTCAGTTCTGGAATATTTTTTGGTTTGTTTTATTGATGACATTTGTTTCTTATACCATGGTTATTCCTAGATAGTACCCTACTTCATTTTCCATTATTATACTCCCCATTCCCCCTTCACAACACCTTGAATTGTTACAGAAAAAAAAGTTAAGCTGACCAACAAAATTGCCATGTTTGACAGTGTATATGCAGCTTTCCCAACCCATAAAAGTAGCTCCAATCCCAGCCCCTCTACAGGGAGGAGGACACTGCATTTCATCATCTATCCTCTGGGACCAAGACGATAGTTACATTTAATATGAGTTCATCTGCCTTTTAGCATTATTTTCACGTACATCATTGTAGTAAAGTCATAGAAATATTCACTAAACACCTGCTATGCCCAAGACATTGTGCTAGGGGAAACAGACCAAAGGAAAAATAGCTGAAGAAGTTACATCATATGGGGTGGGGGTGGGGAGAGAGGATGCATATACACAAATGCATGCAACCCAACACAAAGCAATTTCAAAGGAAAGAGCAAGTAAGCAACTGGAAGGATTGGTTGGAAAGGTCCCGTGGAAGAGGAGTCTCAATTCTGTTTCAAAGAAGGCTAGGATGCTAGTCATCATGTCTAATAATCCATTGATTTTCCTTCTTTGTTCTGAATCTGTTGACACAATCTTCTTGGAGTACCGTTGTGAAAAGCAAAGCTATTCACCCTGGAGAGCTCTAGTCCTGCATCCCTGGAGGGCAGTTAGGCATGGACTCAAATTCCAAGTAAGTCCCAAAGAGATGATGTCACCTGGTTATTAGTTTATTGGACACTGCGTTGGCTTCTCAGAGAGGGGGACATTAGTAGAAGATAACACATTTAACATGGGGCTAAGCTCTTTTCCCTCTTTGAATCTAGATTGGCTTCCTAGCAGAGGTGAAATTCCATTTCTTCTTTTAGTGAGATGAACAAACTCTCTTTCTGACCTTCCATATCAAATCTCTTTAGTGCCTAGGGAAGTATTCAATTCAATTTAATTCAACAGATGGCTATTTGCTAGCTATTTTAATTGATTTAATGAATACCTACTTTAGCTTTTAATAGCTATTTTAAGTGATTAAAGCTTAAAGCTGCACTAAGACTTTTGGAACACCCTGTATATACATACATATACACACATACATGCACACATCAATACATATGTACACATATACACAAACATGGAAACATACATGCAAACAAATATTCATAAATTCATATGTACGTACTGCATATTTAGAGTGGTGGCCTAGAAGGGCTAGTTTGGTTTGGAAAGTTGGTAAATAGAGGGAGAGGAAAATTGATTGACATATTCTTTCCCGGGGCAAGGACAGAGTTGATTTTATTCCAGTTGGGTATAAGTGTGGGTGTGGCAAGGGTTCTGGTAAGAAGATGTGAAGGGAGTAAAATGAAGCATGGCTAGAGCCAGGCGTGGTTGTAGTGACTGATTATTGTTTTTGGTGCTCAGTCATGCCTGACTCATCGTGACCCCATGGCCATAGCATGCAGTATGCTTCTATCTTCCACTATTTCTTGAAGTGTATCCAAGTTCATGTTCTTAATTTTCATGACTATCTATCCATCACATCCTCTGTCATCCCCTTTTCCTTTTGGCTTTGATTTTTCCCAACATCAATGTCTTTTCCAATGAGTCTTGTCTTTTCATCGTATATTCAAAATGTTTAAGCTTCAGCTTTAGTATTTGATCTTCCAGTGAATTAATTTCTCTAAGTATTGACTAATTTCAGCTCCTTGCTATCCAAGGGACTCTCAAAAGTCTTCTCAAGCACTGCAATTTGATAGTGTTGATTCTGCGGTATTCAGCTTTCCTTGTAGTCCAGTTTGCACAACCATACATTACTACTGGAAAAGTCATAGTAGTTACTGAGGCAGCCCCCCAGTCATGGCAGTGGAGCTCCAAGGCAGGAATTGGGAATGAAGCTGGGTCAGCCCTCCACGGCATGGTTTCTGGTCCAGGCAACACAACTTGCAATGGAGAAGATGCCCAGCAAGTGAAGTCAGTCATGTTTGGAGGACTGGAGCTACCTGGCAAGAAGAAGACTGTTCCTAATGTCAGGGAATTTACATTCTACTAGGAGGTATATACTTCTAGATAAGGATGATACAAGATCACCTTGAAGTTTTCTTCAAGGTCTCAGTCTACTAGGAAAAGAACTTGCATCCATGGCAACATAATTCAACTTTTTAATTTTCCAGGACTGAAGATAATTGGCTCCTTAGAGACCTAAATACTTATACTCTCAACACAGAAGTCAGAGACAATATCTGCTAGTTATCAACAGATCAGCTCCCTTTTGGAGTTGGGGAAAAAATTAAAAAAATTAAAAAAAAAACAGAAAAAAAAGTTTGCATGTAGCATTTTGCAAGAGAGGCCCATTAGGAACCTAAAATGCTTTACAGACCAGACCCAACTCTTCTTATCTTTGCCTGCCAGGTGAGTCAGGCAAAGGTTTGTGTGGAATGTGGGATCAGACAATGAAACCCATTGAAATGCAGTGGAAAACAACCCAGGCTGTTTGTCTAGAATCACAGTCTGTTTCATACCCATTGCTTCTATGGTCATCAGGAAGCATTTAAGTGAAGACAATGTTGACTTTGTCGTGAAAGCTGTGGCTTCTAATCTGGGTTCCCTGGTTGACTTGTTTTGGGCTTCTGATAAATCTGTGTTCCCTGATCCCAAAAGTGGAGTAAAATACCTATTATAGAGAATAACTCTCAGTCTTGTGATGAGGAATTATTATAAGATTAGCTTCATAAGGGTCAAGGAGTTTGTGAAAAGATTAGTATGGAAAATACATGGAACAGGAATGTGGAAAATAATCTACATATTGGTTTACCTCATATAAGGAAATAACGTTAGAAAACACAGGAGCAAGGGACAGCGGGGTGGCGCAGTGGATAGAGCACCGGCCCTAGAGTCAGGGGGACCTGAGTTCAAATCTGGACTCAGACACTTAACACTTACTACCTGTGTGACCCTGGGCAAGTCACTTAACCACATTGCCTAGCCAAAAAAAAAAAAAAGAGAAAAAAATAAGAAAACACAGGAGCAGAGATTGGAATGGGAGGAAACATGGCACAGAGAATGATGGATTTAAAATAAGATGGGTTCCACTTGTGTGGCCTTGGGTAAGTTATTTAACCTTTGTCAACCTTCATTTCCTCATGTTTAAAATGGAAGAGTCAGGCTAGATGACCTCAAATGTTCCCTTTGGCTCTAAAATTATGATTCTGTAACTCGTGAGTTTTTTTTTCAAATCTAAATATATGATTTTGTGATGCTATATGTGGAAGGAAAAAGCAGTGAGAAACCCTTTCCAACACTAATAGCCTCCACTTGCAGGCCTCTGGTGAGGGAAAAGTATCTACCACCCCACCCTGATCACCCATTGCATTTTGAGGTCCCTGTAATTGTTAGGATGCTTCTTCCTGTCATCAGACCTAAATCTATCTCTCTGTAATTTCCACCCCTTTTTCCTGTTCTGCCCTCTGGGGCCAAGCTGAATAAGTTGAATCCCTGTTCCATTGCAGCAGCCCTTCAACTATGTAAAGGCACAATTATATACTAGTCTTTAGAGTTTTTTTAAAAGATGTTTTTATTGTTAAATAATCATTTTGACTTCTCTTATGGAATGATTCAAAAGGAACCATAGGGAGTCAGAAAGCCCTGAGTGCAAATATTCCTTTAGACCCTTTTTAAAAGCTGTGTGACTCTGAATAAGTCACTTAGCCTCAGTTTTCTTATCTGTCATATGAGGGAGTTGGACAAAATTCTCTAGAAGGTTCCTTCCAAAGAACCTTATTCAGCTTCAAAGTCTGTCAGCTTTCAAGATTTGGTAACATTTATGCAGTATGTTGTAGCCAATAGGAGGCTGAACTTGGAGACAGGTTCACCTCTTACCTCTGCTGCTTACTTGGAGTGCTGACTGTGAGCACTTCTCTCTACCTCAGTTTCCTCATCTGTAAAACCATGTCCCAGAGTGGTTGTGAGGCTCAAATGAGATTGCATATCAAAAGTATTTTGTAAAATTTTAGGTGCTAAATGAATATCAGTCAATTCTAGAATTGACCTAAAGATAAATACTTTTTTCTGGAGTTGGGTGCACTGGAATGAAAATGGTTGTTCAAAGCTGACTCTTTCAGGTAAGCTTCTGTTTTAAATTACATTCTATTTTTTTCCAATTAATAAACATTTATTTTTCTGTCTCTCTCACTTGAAAAAAAAGAAAGAAAAGAAAAACCAAACATTTGGAACAAAAATGCCAGCTAAGAGTCTTAGGTGAGGCCATATTAATCAATTTGCCCTGTCTAAATTATTTGTGAGCTCACTCATTCTTTGGTGGGATTTGAGTGGTAGAATCTTAAGATTCCTAAATAGGGCCAAGTGGCAGCCGGGTGCTCTTCAGGCCACTCCTCACTTTCTTGGACTTTCTCTCCATTTCCCCCTGTTAGAGTAACTTCATCTCCCTCCCTCCCATCCTCCATTCCCTGATTTTCAGTGTTTTTTTTTTTCCTTCTGCGTTGTATTCCCCCCATAGAATGTAAGCTTTTTGAGGACAGGAGCTACCTTTCTTCTTTCATTTGTATTTCCAGTGCTTAGCACCATGCCTGGTACACAGTAAGCGCTTAACAAAAGCTTATTGACTTGACTTGGGTAAAGAGCTAGACTCAGCTGAGTGTGTGATGCATGCTCCTGGGGAGGCTGAATCTGATGCATTGTTAGAGGTTGGTCATTCTGAGCTAAAGTTGATGAAGTATTCACACTGAGTTCAGGGCCAATGTGATGAGCCCCCAGGAGTGGTAAACCTGCCCACAGCAAAAAACAGAGCAGGTAAAAGCTGTAGGGCTGCTCAGCAGGGGGCCGTGTCCATGAGTAACCACTGTATTTCTACCCTGAGTGATATAACGAGATGCAATCTCTGGAAGAAAAAAAAAAAGAGAAGTACTGGCCTCAGGAATTTCAAGTCTTGACTCAGATATGCATTGGTTATGTGACCCTGGGTAAGTCATTTCAAATTTCATTGCTCTAGGCAACCCCCTAAGACTTGAAATTGTCGAGGCATTACCTGTTTGCAGTGGTGGATGGGAATTTCCTCCCAGAGATTTCCTTAGACCAATAAAATAATAAATCTGGTTGTAAAAAGTACAAATATGTAGAAGTGTAAATAGGACTGGATCTTGAGCCACACTGCTATAGGCTGGGTAGGAGTTCAGGCTGGTGACTTGGTCAAAATTTCCTTAAGGCCTAGAGATGTGAAAGATGACCTCCTCTCCCTAAATATTAAACCAGCTGCTTACTTCTTCCCGAGCCCCTCTGCCTAAGTACCAGCCCTAGATGGCAGGAGCATGTGGGCAACCTATTTTAGCAGAGAGCCATGACTTCCCCCACCGGCTGTGGGGAATCTGCTGGCTTCAGGGACAGCAGCTGCTAGTATTGTTATGTCCCAAGTGGCAGAGGTCTTTATTTTCTCTTTTCTGTCTTTCTCCCCTCCAGCCCCCCTCTATCCCCCTGTCCTGTTGTGTCAGAAGGACTCTTTCCCCCCTTTACAACCAGGTCATTGCTGACAGCAGCCTGCTCCCAGGCTGCCCAATACCGGCTTCTCCAAGTGACCCTTTTGTTTGCTTCAGGTCACTGGGGCAACCTTTCCCACGGGAAGCCAGAGAGATTGCTCATTACCATGAGTTGGCCTTGTGGGGAAAGGGAGCAGAGAGGCTGCTGGAGAGAAGGCTGTGAACAATGTTAACCGACCTTTAGAGCCGTCAGCTCCAGGACAGCTCTTTCAGCGTTCAGGCTGCAGAAGCCAAGTCCTTGCCAAGTTATTTAAATCTTAAAAATTCAGTCATTAAATAGGCCAGTTATTATGCCAGATTACAGGCTACAGAGGGAAGACCTTATGTCTCTCTTCCTCCCACCCCAACCTTGCTCCATCCTTTCCCTCCTCTACCCAAACTTCCTTGTGAAGGCATTGCCATACTTTGGTCACATGGGCTTGAAACCTTGGAGTCCATTTTGCGTCTGACCTCTTCCTCATACCCCAATGCTAATCACTTGCTATGTTTTATTTATTCTACTTCTATATCCCTGTCTTTCCACTTACACAGTCACTACCTCAGGTCAGGTCCAAATCACCCCTCACTGTGACTATTCTAATTACTTCCTAATTGCTTTTCCTACCTCCCTATTCAAACCCATTTTTAGAGTTCCAGATCAATAAATCAACAAGCATTATTTAAATATCTATCTTGTGCCATACGTTGTGCTAGCAGCTGGGGATACAGAGATAAAAAAAAAAGATGAAACAGTGCCTGCCCTCAGGGTATTTACAGTCTATCTGTTCAGTTCATGTGTATATATTCATCTATTTAGAACATATACGCAGTAAATGTAAGATCATTTTTAGAGGGAAGTCAGTAGGAGCTGGGAGTGGCATCAGGGGCATCAGAAGGCTTCCTGGAGAAGGTGGCTCTTGAACTAAGTCTTGAAGGATACAAATGATTCTAAGATGTGAAGGTGAGGTGGGAATGCATTCCAGGCACTAGGAATACAAAAGCATGTGGATAGGAGTGGGAGTGTCATATGTGAGTAACAGTAAGAAAGCCAGAAAATTTGGCTGGATCATAGCATAATGTATCTCAAGACTGGTAGATTGGGGTCTCAGTTTATAAAGGGATTTAAATTTCAAGCAGAATAATTTTTGTTTTCTTCTAGAGGCAATCTGGAGCCACTGGAGTTATTGAGTAGATGAGTAACAGTCAGATATATGCTTTGGGAAAATCAGCACAGAGAATGAATCAGAGCAGGCAGAGCCTGGTATTAAAACCATTTAGGTCTATTACAACCACTCACATGGGAGTTGGAAGCAATATCAGAGGCCACGTAGAGTAGGAGGAAATGGTATTGTGCATGGCATAAGCTAAATTTTGAAGTGGATTAGGTTTATATTCATGGCTCTGAGCCTCCGCCTCCAGGTACCAGGTACTCTACTTTAGATGCAGAATATTAAAGTTGGAAGGAACCTTTGATATCACATAATTCAACCCTGCCAATTAGCAGACGATAAAAACTGAGTACGAAAAAGTGAAAAAATGACCTGGCATAAATTCATATAATTATGAAATGATAGAACCTGAATAAGGACTCAGGTCTCCTGATTCCTGTTTCATGGCCCTTTACTCTAAACCATATTGCTTCCTCTTCTCCCCTTGTGCCATAAATTACTGTCAGAACGGCTCCGGTGCCAACCATTTGCACATTGATCTGCATGCTAATCCATGGGTTTCCTCTCATAGAAGTGGTTGCAATCTCAATTTCACCTCTAATTTTGGAATGAAAGGGCTAGGTTGTGCAATAAACAGAGTACTGTGCCTGGAGTCAGGAAGATCTGAGTTCAAATATGACCTCAGACACTTACTAGCTGTGTGACTCTGGGCAAGTCACTTAACCTCTGTTTGTATAAGTTTCCCAATTGTAAAATGATGATCCTGATAGTACCTACCTCACAGAGATGCTGTGAGAATCAAATGAGATATCTGTAAAGTGCTTAGCACACAGTAGGTGTTTAACAAATCTTGTTTCCTCTCTATTTGCTAAAAAAAATTCTAGGCATTGTCTGGCAGGATTGTGAAGTATTTGTAAGCAAAAGGCCATCTTGACACCTCTAAAATCACCCTCTTTGGGTTGATGCCTATACAGACCAGCATCAAGTCCATCTCCTACAGGAAAACAAACAAAGAAACAAAAAAGACAGAAAGTCTGGGGTTTCTAGGCTGCCTTCAAGGATTTCTAAATTGAAGCTGTAAACATAAGAATGGTTGAAGAAATGGTCTGAGTTTCCTGAATGTATGCTTATTGAATTTTGAAAGTGTCCCCAAGTAAACCTTTGTTCTTATTTACTATTTATGTTACTGTTCATATTTAAATCTGACACTAATCTAAGACTAGTATCACAGAATCAAAGAATCTCAGAATTAGAAAGAAGCTCAGTTGTCACTTATCTCCAAGAGAATCCTGACCTGGGCCATGCAGGCTTTACTCAAAGACCTCCAATGAGGAGGAACTTTCCAAGGCATGCTATTCCGCTTTGGGACAGCCCTAACTGACAGCAAGTTTTACTTTATGCCCAATTGCATTTGCATTTTTGGGGCTTTCTCACCCATTCCTCCTGCTTTTGCCCTCTGGGGCCAAATACAACAAGGCTAATACCTCTTTCACATGCAAGATGTGAAGGTAATTGAAGACGTCTTGATATCATAGCAATTTTCTCTTCTCAAACTAAATATCCCAGCTGCCGGTAATGGATATTCATGTTCCATGGACTCAAGGCCCTTCATTATTCTGCTTGCTTCTTTCTGGACACTATGATTTTATCAATGACTTTCCTAAAATGTGTTGTCTAGAACTGAAGAGAAGAGTGCAGATGATTACTTCTTTATTTCTAGAAGCTATTCTGCTCTTAATGAAGCCCAAGGTGGAGGAGCCAAGATGGCAGATCAGAGGCAGCAATGTAGCTGAATTCTTTTAATGTTACCCTCCAAACAACTTTAAAATAATGCCTCAAATCAGATTTTGGAATAGCAGAGACAACAAGAGGTTAAGATGAGACATTTTTCTGGCCTAAGAAAACTTAGGAGGTCAGCAGGAGACGTATTTGGGTGGCGGCCTGTCCAGAATGCACATGGGAGATAGTAACAGTTGTGACAGCATCAGTAGTAGCTTTGGGACCTCTCAGACCAGAGGGGGTAAGGGGGCCAGATAACTGGTCAGAAAGAGATTACAGGGGACCATTTGCTGGCACTGGATATAACTGCATTGATTTGCAGCCCTATTGCCACACACAGTTCTGGGTTATAGTTTCAGGGCAGAGAGGAATGCTGGTGGTCAGTCACAAGGGAATATAGGTTCAAGGCAAAGAGGAGCACTAGCACTTGCGGCTGCAGAGAACCAGGGCCCTTCCTGAGTAAAACCAGAGTACAGACCAGGAAAGCAGCGAGCATAACTCCCCCAGGATCATAGCACCAAAAACTTGCTGGTCCCCAGAACTAGCTCTGAAAACAGTAGCACAAAAAAGCCTGAAGCTTGGGGGAATGCCTTCCCACCTCTATATGAACAATGCCTAGATTTAACATGAAGTTCAGATTCAAGAAATAGGCTTCAAAAAATGGGCAAACAATAACAATATCAACAACAACAAAGAATTTGCCCATAACAAGCTGCTACAGTGGCAGGGAAGACAAAGCCTTAAACTTGAAAGAAGACAATAATGTGAAAACAGCTACAAACAGAGCATCAAAGAAAAATGCCAATTGGACCAAAGCCCAACAAGAATTCCTGAAAAAGTTGAAAGAGATAAGAGTGGTAGAGGAGAAACTGGGAAAAGAAATAAGAGCAATGTAAGAAAATTATGAAAAAAAGAATTAATTTCTGCTGCCAAGGTGGCAGAGTGAGGAAGGAACCTTTTGAAGCTTTCCCAAATTCCCTGCCAAACAATTAGAAAACCATATCAGAATTTATTTAGGAGCAGGGAAGCAGCTTAGTAGCACAGCAGAAAAGGTCTGTCTCACTGGGGTGAGAGGGCAGCAAGCTCCAAGAGCAGCAGCAGCAGCAGCAGCCAGCCTCACAGCAGGGAGCCTGCAGCAAGGCTCCAAGTCTGGAGCAGTCCACCACTAAGGGCCCACCCTCCTGCATTTAAACCATCAGCCCTCTGGGCAAGTGAGCAATCTGCGCAGCTCAGCAAGGGCCCACCCCAGCAACCCCACCCCTAGCATAAGCCACCAGCAAGTGTTGGTCCCTCATTGCTGACCAATGGTGAAGTCCCACCCTGGGGCTGACCAATAGTGAGACCTCACCCCTGGGGCCAGCCAGCAGAGAGACCCTATTTCCATAGCAGCCCAGAAGCAGGGTCCCACCCTGAGGCAGATTAGCAACAAGATTACTCCTCTAGAACCAGCCACCAGAAAGACTGTGTTACCATAGTAACCCAGTAGCAAGGGTCCACCCCTGGAGCAGGCCAGTAGCTAACCAGTATACCTAGGGGAAACCAACGGGGAGGCCCCACTCACCCCCCAGCACAAGCCAGAAGGGAAGCCTACCTTCCAGTGAAACAAGCAGCTAAGCCCTGAAGCCCAGTGAAAGCCAGCAGTAAGACCCTGATACCTAGCACAAAAAGCTTGGGACAGTCAGGACCAGAGCCCACTTCACATAAAAGCACCAAATCACAAAGATGACAGAAAAAATGAGCAAAAATAAAAAGAACTTGACTATAGAAAGTTACTGTGGTGACAGGGAGGATCAAGGCATAAACTTAGAAGAGGACAATAGTGCCAAAATGGCTAAATATAAAGCCACAAAAAATGTAGTTTGTCTCAGGCCCAAAAAGAATATCTGGAAGAGCTTAAAAAGGACTTTGAAAACAAAGTAGAAAAGTCGAAGAAAAATTGGGAAAAGAAGGGAGAAAAAGCAGGAGAATTGTGAAAAAGAAAAATCAGTGCCTGGAAAGAGATAAACAAAAATTTACTGAAGAAAATTACTCACTAAAAAATAGAATTGGCCAAAAGGAAAAGGAAGTACAAAAGGAAATAATTCCTTAAAAATTAGAACTGAGTGAGTGGAAGCTAATGACTCTATATCAAGATATCATAAAACAAAATAAAAAAGTTAAAAAATACAAGAAAATGTGAAATTTTTCAGTGGAAAAAAAACTGATCTAAAAATAGATCCGGGAGAGGTAACATAAGAATTATTGGGTTACCATGATAAAAAAAAAAAAAAAGCCTGGACAGTATCTTTCAAGAAATTATCAGTGAAAACTACCATGATATATTAGGGCAAAATACAGAGGGCAAAATAGAAATTGAAAAAATCCACTGATCATTGCCTGAAAAAGATCACAAAGTGAAAACTCCCAGAAATATCATAAGCAAATTCCAGAGCTTGCAGATCAAGGAAAAAGGACTGCAAACAGCCAAAAAGAAACAATTCAGATATCACGTAGCTATAATCAGGATTGCACAGAATTTGGCAGCTTCCACATGAAAGAACCGCAGGGCTTGGAATATGATATAGTGGAATGCAAAAGAGTTAGGCACCCATCCAGCAAAATTGAATATAATCTTTTGGAGGGAAAAATGGACATTCAATGAAATAGAGGAATGCAGAGTTAGTTCAATATTAGGAAAACTATCAGCATAATTGACCATATCAATAATAAAACCAACTGAAATTATGTGATTATCTCTACACATGCAGAAAAAGCCTTTAACAAAATGCAGCTCCTGCTCCTATTAAAAACACTAGAGAACATAGGAATAAATGGAGCTTACCTTAAATGATAAGTAATATTTATCTAAAACCCTCAGCAATCATTATCTGTAGAAGGGGTGAGCTAGAAGTCTTCCCAATACAATCAAGGGTGAAGCAAGGATACCCAGTCTCACCTCTATTATTTAATACTGTACTAGAAATGTTAGCTATAGCAATAAGGGAAGAAAAGGAAATTAAAGGAACTATAATAGGCAATGAGGAAACAAAACTCTTTGCAGATTCTATGATGTTATACTTAGAAAATCGTAGAGAATCAATTAAAATACTTGAAATTATTAAAGACTTTAGCAAAGTTGCAGGATACAAAATAAACCCATATAAATCATCAGCACTTCTATATGTTACCAACAAAGTCCAGCAGCAAGAGATAAAAAGAGAAATTCCACTTAAAATAACTGTAGGCAAGATAAAATACTTGGGAGTCTGCCTCCCAAGACAAACCCAGGAACTATATGAAGACAGCTATAAAACACTTTTCACACAAGTAAAATCAGATCTAAACAATTGGAAAAATATTAATTGCTCATGGGTAGGTCAAGCCAATATAAAAAAATGACAATTCTACCTAAATTAATCTATTTATTCAGTGCCAATCCAATCAAAATATAAAAAAAATTCTAGAACTTGAAAAAATAATATAATTCATCTGGAAGAGCAAAACTCAAGAATATCAAGGGAATCAATGAAAAAAAATGTGAAAGGAGGTCTAGCTGTACCAGATCTCAAACAGTATTATAAAGTAGTAATTATCAAAGCAATCTGGTACTGGCTAAGGAGCAGAGTGGTAGATCAGTGGAATGGGTTAGGTACAAATTACATTATAGTAAATAACCATAGTAATCTGATATATGATAATTTTGGGTGCTAATTAGCTCACAGTGGATATAAATAGCAATTACTTCTGTTTTGTCCAGAAACCCTGAGGATCTTTCCCTTCCAGATTGCTTTTTTTTTTTTTTTTGGACTAGGTAAACAGGCCATTTTCTGTCTCTTTTCTTACCTAGCCTTAATCACTGAATGGGCATTACCTCAGTCAAACTGAGATCAGTTAAAGACCTTAGCCTAAAAAAGTCAAGGTTTCTCACTGCATCCAAGGCCATCTCCAGTCATCCTGATCTATACCTCACCCCTGCACCCAGGTGGCTCTGGAGGAGAAAGTGAGGCTGACTTTGCACAGCCCTCCCTCACTTAAATCCAATTCACTTGCATGTCATGGCATCATCTGCCTGATGGAATGGTCCTTCTTGAGAGTGAAGGACAAACAACAACAACTCAAAGATTCAGACTTTTTGAACAAAAACATTTGGGAAAACTACAAAACAGTTTGGCAGAAACTCAGTAGAGAGCAACATCTCACACTATATATCAAGATAAGGTCAAAATGGGTACATGATTTCCATATAAAGGGTGATACCATAGCAAATTAAGAGAGCATGCAATAGTTTATCTGTCAGATTTATGGATAAGGGAAGAATTTAGGACCAAAGAAGATATAGAGAGCATTACAAAATGTAAAATTGATAATTTTGATTATATAAAATTAAAAAGTTTTTGCACAAATAAAAGCAATGCAACCAAAATTATAAGGAAAACAGAAAACCGGGAAAACATTTTTTTTTGCAACAAGTACCTCTGATAAAGACATTATTTCTCAAATATATAGAGAACTGAGTCAGATTTATAAAAATTCAAGTCATTCCCCAATTTATAAGTGGTCAAAGGACACGAACAGGCAGTTTTCAGACAAAGAAGTTAAAGCTATCTATAGTCATATGAAAAAAATGCTCTAAATCATTAGTGATTAGAGAAACACAAATTAAAACAACCACCTCACACCTATCAGAATGGCTAATATGACAAAAAAGGAAAATGTTGGACGTTGGAGGGAATGGGGGAAAATTGGAACACTAATGCGCAGTTGGTGGAGCTGTGAGCTGATCCAACCATTTTGGAAAGCAATTTGGAGCTATGCCCAAAGAGCTATAAAACTGCATAATCTTTGATCCATCAATATCACTGCTAGGTCTATATCTAAAAAACACCCCCCCCCCCAAAAAAGGAAAAGGAACTATTTGTACAAAAAATATGTATAGCTGCTCTTTTTGTGGTGGCTAAGAATTATAAATCAATGGGATGCCCATCAATTGGGGAGTTGCTAAACAAGCTGTGGTTTGTGATTGTAATGGAATATTGTTGTGCTACAAGAACTGACAAACAGTATGATTTCATAAAAAAAAAAAACTTGGAAAGACTTACAGGAACTGATGCATAGTGAAGTGAACAGAACCAGGAGAACATTTTACATAGTAATAGCAATATTGTTCAATGAAGAACTGTGAATGACTTAGCAAATCTCAGCAGTACAATGATCCATGACAATCTCAAAGGACCAATGATGAAGCATACTATCTGCCTCCAGAGAAAGAACTGATACTGTTTGAATACAAACTGAAGCGTGCTATTTTTCATTTTTTCCCCTTTGTTTGAGTCTTCCTGTACAAAATGATTAATATGGAAATGTTTTACAAATGTTTCTAACCTATATCTGATTGCTTACCAATTGCTTACCAAGGGATAGAACTTGAAACTCAAAACTTTCAATAAAAATGTTAATATGAAAAAATAGAAAAGAGAATTAACAGCTTGGTAAAAGAGGCACAAAAAACACTAAAGAAAGAAACACCTTAAAAACAGAATTGACCTAATGTTAAAAGAATCACAGAAACTCACTGAAGAAAAGAACTCCTTAAAAATAGAACTGGGAAACTAGAAACTAATGAGATATCAAGAAAGAAAAAAAAACAAAGTCAAAAGATAAAAAAAATAATAGAAAAAAAGGGAAATAATTAATTGGAAAAACAACAGACTTGGAAAAAAAAGGTCAAGGAGAAATAACATAAGAATTTATGGACTAACTTAAAACTATGATGAAAGAAAGAATCTAGACATCATATTTCAAGAAATTATCAAGGAAAACTGCTCTGATATCTTAGGTCCAGAGAGTAAAACAGAAATCGAAAGAATCCAACAATTATCTTCTGAAAAAGATCCCAAAATGAATACCCCTAGGAATATTATAGCCAAATTCCAGAGCTCCCAGGAAAAAGAGAAAATACTTCAAGCAAAGAAACAAGCAAACAAAAACAAGCAAAGAAAATACTTTTCAAGAAAGGAAAACTTAACTATTATGGAGCCACAGTCAGGGTCACGGAAGATTTAGTAGCTTCCACATTAAAAGAGTAGAGATCTTGGAATATGATATACTGGAAGGCAAAGGATCTAGGATTACAACCAAGAATAACCTACCCAGAAAAACTGAGTATAATCCTTCAGGGGAAAAATGGACACTTAATGAAAAAGAACTTCCAAACATTCCTGATGAAAAACCAGAGCTGAATAGAAAATTTGATATTCATACACAAGACTCAAGAGAAGCATAAAATGGTTAACATGAAAGAGAAATCATAAGGGACTTAATAAGGTTAAACTGTTTACATTTTCATATGGGAAGATGATCCATCTAATTCCTAAGAACTTTATTGTTAGTAGGGCAGATAAAATGAATTTATGTAGACAGAAGTCATGGGTGTAAGTATGTTGGCATGATCTCCAAAAAATGAAGGGGTGAGAAAAAGGGATTCAGTGGGAGAAAAGGGAAGGAAGAGGTAGAATGCAGAAAAATTTTGTTACATAAAAAAGCCACGCAAAGAAGAGCTTTTAAAGTAAAGGGGGAGAGGTGGCCAGGAACCTTAAATCTCAGTCTCATCAGAATTGGTTCAAAGAGGTAACAGCATACATACACGCTTACAGGAGGCCGTGTTTAGAAGCAAAATAGACTTTTGACAAGAGACAGGAAGGAAAGAGAAAGAAGAAGAAACAGAAGAAAATGGGAGGGATGGAAAAACACAGTAACCATAACCAGGACTGCAAATAGGGTATTCTCATCAGTTGGGGAACAGTTAAGCAAGCTGTGGCATATGATTTGATGGAGTACTACAGTACTGTAAGAAATGATGAGGGTGGTGGTTTCAGAAAAAACATGGCAACATCCATATGAACTGATGCAAAGTGAAGTGAGAAAAAGTGGGAGATCATTGGGCACAGTAACAACAATGTTGTAATGATGATGTACTGTTAAAGATTTGGCTACTCTGAACAAGCCAATGATCCTAGACAAATCAAGGGACTTATGGAAAAATGCTATCAGCCACCAGAGAGAGAGCACTGATGAACTCTGAGTGCAAATTAAAGCATAATTTTCTTACTTTATTTTTCTTGCTTTTTGGGAAATATGCCTAATACAGATTGATGTTTGCATGATTTCACATGTATAATTTATATCATATTGTTTGCTTTCTCAGTGGGTGTGGGAGGGAGTGGGATGGTGGGTGAGAATTTGGAACTCAAAATTTAAAAAGAAAAGAATGTTAAAAATAAACAGAAATAAACAATAAAGCCTAAGATAGTATTAGTTTTTTTAAGAACTTCCTGCATTTAGACAATTCCTTCTCCACTTTTGGCCTGTGAAATTAATTTCTTGAACCCAAGTGTAAGATTTTCTATTTAGCTTCATTGAATATCATAGTATCAGATTAATTTCAATGCTGTTGTCTGGCAACTGTCTGGATTTTGGCACTTTCATTTTTCATGCTAGTGATGTCTTCTCCTTCCCCTACCACCCAATCCCAGTCCTAGTCCTCATTCTCTTTCCTATTCTGTCTGTGCCTAGGGCCACATATCAATATGTGTCCGAAATAAGACTTGAACCCTGGGTCTTCCTGGATCTGAGGCCAGATCTCTCTATCTCCAACATCAATCTGCCTCTTCCAAGAAATCTAAGGACAATAAAAGGGCTGTCTGACCTTTCAAATATCACTGACAGCGTTCACCAATAACATCTGCTAGTTTATTATACCTGAGTATGTGCTTCATGTCAAGAGATGACTTGAAGTCACCCAGAGCAAAGGGCTCTCTTACTATGTCTGTCCTGTCCTATGTTTGTCTGCCAATGGGCCACCAACTATTTTTAGGTTGTCCTTTTCTAGTTCAAAGGCCATTCTTCTTGGCAGAGAAAACAGAAGTGAATTGAGTTGAACAGCTGTACCTTCTCTTCTCTCAGTCATCAGTCATCATCCTCCCATCCAGCTTGGGCATAAGTCCTATCCCTTCTTTGATCTTCCCTGTTGAAACTTAAGAAAAGCTTTTATTGTCCTTAGATTTTCCAGAAGAGACAGACTGATGTTGGAAACAGAGATCTGGCCTCACATGCAAGGAAACCTGAATTCATTTCCCATTTCTGGCATATATTGACTGTGTGACCCTGGGCAAGTCACTCAACTTTTTACTGCTCTGAGCAAAAGTCTAAGACTATAAGTTTTATGGAAAAAGCTGATCCACACTGGTAGAATCAGTTTTGTTATTCAATAATTCTCTATAACCATGAAATAACAGGCTCAGTGCCTCTGGCCTTCCTTACCAGTCTAGTTCACTCTGGGCTTTAGCACTGTGGACACTATTTTTATAGCACACTGCCACATTTTGGGATCATATTCTGTTACTTGTTCTTGCTTCCATATTCTGCACAGATCTTTAAAAAAAAATCTAAGTTGATTGCCAAGTTCTCTGACACCCAATTAGTCTCTTCAGGTGATTTCCATTTGTTCCTCCTCATCAGCATGGTTTTCCTTTTAGAAACAAATGGAAAAACTTTCCCTTTATGAAATATGCATACAATATCCCAAAGCCCTACAGAGGAATTTCACACTAATAGGGCCTGGAAAAACTTTTGTTTGTTTGTTTTTATCAAGGCCTGTAATTTCATCAGAATGCGAAGCTCCTGGTCCTGCCATGAAAACAGAAAACTCCTCAAGCTTTAGCTTTAGGGGCGCAGAGCAACTGAATGATTTGAACGTGATCACAGACAGTATGTGTCATGTCAGGACTCAAATGCATGTCTTCCAAAATTAGTTAGCTATCCATTGAACCACACTGTTCCAGAGAGTTATGGAGTAGAAACAAAAGTAGAGAGAGGGTACCATTTTCCATCCAGCCACTGAATGGCTGTGCTTTAATTAGCATTTGCCCAGCTAGTGACAATTTTAATAGTTGTGCTAATGCTGCCTGGCCTGATGCTGATGTCAGCATAAGTAACCATTAATAGTGGATGCTGCAGGACACTTGATGCCAGTTAACTACAAGAAGAAGGTCCCAGGATGTATAGTATTCTCTGCTGTTTCTCATACTTGTGCTCTATCTCCCTTACTACCTACAAGAGAAAATGGGGGAAGGAGAAAGGGCTTAGCTGGTGGAGAATAAAGTGGAGGGACAAATGGGCCCTAGTCTCTCCACAAATGCCCTTGTGCTGCTGTACAATCCAAACTAGTAAACATGTGTTAGTGCCATGCTAGGTTCCAGGGACATAAGAAGAAAAAGAACATAATTGCTGTCTCAAGAAACTTATGCTCTCCTAGAATGTATGTTTTGGATGCTATCAGTCAAAAGTAAACATACTTGTGTGAGTGGAATTTAATTATAGGGCATCCAGTCTTCAGATTTTCATTCCCAAAGAAATGAACTGCCAAGGACATGGACCATGTGGGACCATGGTGTCACCAAAGTGCGTTTGTAAGTGTAAAGGACCCCAAACCAATCATCATTAACGTGTTCCAGTGGCCCACTGTTTGGAATTTGGATGGGAGCCTTTACTTGTCCTCCATGAACAACAATGTGGAAAAGTTCAGAATAGGGAGCCCAGAGATCACTAGGTGAAATGAAAGATGTTAGACACTACAGTACCATGGGGAGGGCTGGTTGAATGCTCAGTCTACTTGGCATGATTTGAAGATTACCATGGTCTTTCCTTTTTCAGAATATAACACTTATATGCCTGCCCCAAATTCCCACTATGAGTCATTCCTTGGGTTAGAGCACTGATTCTAGAAGACCCCTATTGAAACTTATGAAGGGTAGCCCTAGACCTTCATAATACCTATTGATACAGTAGCAGTGCATCTTAGGAGCATGAACCATGATTTAAAAAGTGAGAAGGAAAAGTATGGAGCTTGGCTCAATGACCAAGGTGTTCAGACTGAGATTTGGCTCCATAAAGATCCTATATAGCCATGGAGCAGCACAATTGGAGAGGGTGTCACGAAAGAAGTGAGGAAGGCCCTAAAGGAAAAAAGAGAAAGGGGCCACTGAAGGTAAATTCCTCACTTTTGAGTTTCTACTGTGGTTGGTGGGCAGAAAGGAATTCTTGGCTAATCCTTTTCCCTTTGAAAATGACTTCAGGAAGTTTGAATTGCCTCTTAAAGATGGTACTTCCTGTGACTGAGATTCCTCATCTACGGCCATAGCCTTCGCCATGATGAAGAGAAGACAACTCTGGTTCACCCTGGCTGACTGCTCATTAGAATCAATAGTTCTTTAATAAGAACTCTAAGGAAGTGCTCTAAATAGAAAACAAAATTGACAAATGTAATTGTAGCAGGTGTGTCTTAGCCAGGGTATGGCCAAATTCCTTTCCCCTGAGTAATGTCTCAGTCTAAAATCTATCCCAAGGAATTGTAGACACAACTAACAGATGTATGATACCAGAGCTTTGAGTCATGTGTGTGTGTGTGTGTGTGTGTGTGTGTGTGTGTGTGTGTGTGTGTGTATGTGTGTGTGTGTACTGGAAGGAATCTCGTCAATCTTATTGGCCATGTCTGTTCAATCATGCCACCTGCCTCCATCAATCTGCCACTTGGGGTAGGTGGTGAGGTGGGGAATGAGGGAAGAGTAAGGAAGGAAAAACAAAGTTGGGGATGGGATCAGAAAAAGAAGGTGGAAAGACCACAATGAAGTAATTTGTACCCATTCGGAAGTAAATTTTGCTTAATTATAATGTGGAGAAAGAAAGTAATTGTACTTTCCAGGTTTATTTTTTTTAAATCTTCCTGCTTTGATCCTACAGTTTAACAACCAATATTAATGTTTTACAATGTGCAAAGTGCATTCCATACATTATCTCCTTTAAGCCTCACCATAACCTGGGATATCTGTCCAATGGATGTCATTCATTCTCTCCATTTTCCAGATGAGGAAAGTGAGTCTTAGAGAGGGTAAGCAATTTGCCTACGATTGCACATCTAGTAAGTGTCAGAGGCAGAACTGTAACTGCAAAGCTGTGAATGCAGGCTTTCCTGATGCTGAGTCCAACATTCAATTATTTCATAGAGCCATTTGGGGAAGCACTATGGAGGAGACCTCTATAAAGTGGTGCTGAGAGATTCTTTAACCTATCCCCAACCCCGTAAAAAGTCTCCGTTATCTTTAGAGAAAGAACTTACATTGACCTTACACAATCTAGTCCCAACTTTCCTTTTAAAAATGCATGGCCTGCTAAAGCTACTTTCTCTCCATCCAAACTGCTTTGCCTTGTTATCTCCTTTCTTAAATCTAGCCCTTTATTCATGCTGCTACTTCCCCCTTTGAATCAGTTAATAAGTCCTAAATGCCTCCAGTCACTCTTTCTCTTAAGGGAAAAATCTTTCTTTCATCCTGATTTATCAGGGGTGCTATATAGATCTCTGCATTGGATGAGAGGCTGGGATAGATGACCTGTGAGGTTCTGTCTACTCTAGGATTCTACATTTCTAGAATTAGTTCATGCAGATTCATGTACAGAATGCTTTAACAGATAAATTCTATTATGTATGAGTAGTGACTAGATTACTGTACTTTAAGTCTTGCAGACCTGCATTCAAATCTCACCTCTGACCTTTACTGCATGAATTGGGCAAGTCTCTTAATATCTATGTGACTGAGGCAACTCAGATAAATAGATGACAGATAGGTAGACAAGTAGATAGATAGACAGATGATAAATGATGAGTAGATGGTAAGTGATAAATGGATAGATAGATGATAGACAGACAGATATGAAAGATGAAAGACATGAAACAGTTTGAACTCTGGTCACACCTAGGGATTTACCTTCTAAATATGGAATGAATCATAGAACTGTAAAATCCTGAATTGAAAGGAACTTAGAGGTTGTCTATTTCAACCTCTCATACAATATAGGAATCCATCACATAGCATGTAGCATCTCTGAAAGACTACCAGTTGGACTTTAACTGAATATTTCCATTGCTTGTCTCAGATGCAGGCTGTTCTATAGCTAGACACATCTAATTCTTAGAATATTCTTTGTAATGCTGTCTCCCTGAAACTTCTACACATTGATTCTAATTCTTTGGAACAACAGAGAAGGAGATTCTTCAAAGAAAGGAAGGAATGAAGGAAAGAAAGTAGGAAAAAAGGAATGAAGAAAGATTTAATCATAGAAATAACAATTTTGTTTTGGAGTGATTTGAATGGACAGGGTTATAGGCTTTATTTTTAAATTAAATTATTTCAATCAAGGAAAATCTATCCCTTTCACTTTGCTTCTAGTCTCTACTGAGAAGAAAAGAAAAACAAAGCCCATTTTTTTTTTCACAAACATGTGTACTAAAAACATTTTTTTTAAATTCCCATGTTGGCCATGTCTAAAAACTGTATTTCAGTTTGTACTCTGAGTCCATTATCTTTATATCAAGAGGCAGATCTCACATTTCATAATGGAGTCCCCGGCATCTGATTAGTGATTGCATTAATGGAGTTCCCAAGTCTTTCAGAATTGTTTGTCTTTAAAAAATTGCTGTTGTTACATAATTTTTTTTTTTGGTTTTACTAACTTCACTGTGCATCAGTTCATATGTCTTCCCAGGTTTCTCTGAGATTATTACCTTCATAATTTCTTACAACATAATAGTATTTCATCATGTTAATGTACAATAGTTTGTCCAGACTTTCTCCAATTGATGAGTACTCCCCAACCACTTTATAATTCTTTTCCATAGCAAAAGGAGCTAATGAAAACATTTTTTGTATTTCCTGAGTCAAAGTCTGTTCAGATTTGGATCAATTACTTTTTAAATTTACTCTTCTCCCTTTTTTCCTTTCATTCTTGTTTTCCTCTTGATTGGCATATTCTAACTGTATGTTCTTCCGTTCTCTAACCATTTTAGATAAGAATGAAGTTCAAGACTCAGCTGCTTCCTCACCCCATCCTCCTTGTTTGTATGGATTTCTTCTTGTGCATCTTTATTATGTGATATAATTTCCCCCACCTTTCCCCTCCCTCCTGTTCCTCTTCCCCATTTTTTCCATTATTCTTTTAAAATCATTGAAATATAACAGAACTACTCTCAGATCCTCTATCTATATGGACTCCCTCTTTGACCTCTGATGATGATAGGGTTCTGAAGGGACACATATGTTTGTTTGAATACAAACAGTTTATGTTAGTTTAGTTCTTAATGGTATTCATTCATTCATTTTTCAGTTCTTTGTTATTATTCGTTCAAGTTTACTTTTTATATTTCTTTTGAATCTTGTGACTGGACTTCAAAGTTTCTATGCAGCTCTTTTTCTTTCCATCATGAATGCTTGGAAAAAGAGATAGTTTTATCACATCATTCCCTATTCTGATTCCTTCAATTTCTTTTTCTTTGCTTATTGCTATTGCTAGGATTTGTTTGAAATAATGAAGAGTGAAATAAGCAGAACCAAGAGAACATTGTATTCAGTAACACCAATACTGTTTTAAGAATGGCTTTGAACAAATAGGTTATTTTGTCTATTATAAATCCCCAAATTAAGTATAAAGGACATATGAAGAAAGATGCTGTATATATCCAAAGAAAGAACTGACAAATGGAATTATGTATAAAATAGTGCATATATTTGTGTGTATATGTGTATGTAGACATATACCTATATATACATATACATACATACACACATACATACATACATACATACATACATACCTATTTGTTTCTAATGGTAGCCACCTGTAGAGCAGGGGAGAGGGAAGAAAACAAAGAAATTTACATGATAATTTTGTTGTATATTTGAGAGGATTAGCAAATTGTACATAGGAGATTTGCAGTTTCATGTATAATCATCTTTTTATTATACTATGTTATGGAAATGCTTGTTTTAGTCCATAAATTAAAAATAAAATCATGAATGCTTAGAAATCCTCTGTTTCATTAAAGGTCCATTTTCCCCTGTAGGATTATATTCATTTTAACCAAGTAAGTTATTCTTTGTTGTAAGCCTGTATCTTTTGCCTTCTAGAATATTGTATTCCAAGCTCTTTGATTCTTTAAAGTAGTGGCTACTAAATCTTATGTAATTCTCACTATGGCACTTTAGTATTTAAATCTTTTCTTTTTGTAGCATTTTTTTAAAAACCTGGAAACTCTAGATTTTGGTTATAATGTCTGTAGGAATGTTCATTTTAGGATGTCTTTTAGGTGGTTAGTGCTGGCTTTTTTTTTCTATTTTCACTTTGATCCCTGGTTCTAAGAGATGTGGGCAGTTTTCCCTTTACTTGTCTGTCACTGTTCGCAGACCTGGACCGTAAACATGACTCACTGTGATTTTTTTCTTAGATTTTTTCTATCCAGATCGGTCTAGTGCATTTTTAAGATCTGTGAGGAGGAAAGAGCTCAGCCTGAACTACTTCTTGCTATTCCACTATTTTGATTGTATATTTTTATCTAAACCTTGACTTGGCCTGGAAATTTACTTTTCTGGACCTTAGTATTGTAAACTTTGACTAAAGCGAGTTTATAGTAATGGAATCATAGGAAATAGAATGGTGGAATTGAAAGGAACCCCAAAGATGAACTAGTCTAGCTCTCACTCAAAGTATCTATAACATCCCTGACAAATGGCCATCCTGGTCATACATTTCTTTTAATCCTCTAAAGCTTCCAAACCACCCTGAGAATTGTTTTTACCTAGGGATATTATAAAACAATTTAATAAAAGGATTGTTTAAAACCTCTGAGTGATCAATTATTGGACATCTAGATGGTACGGTAGACAGATCGCTGGCCTGGAGTCAGGAAGACTTATCTTCTTGAGTTCAAATCTGGCCTTAGATACTAGCTGTGTGACCTTGGGCAAGTCACTTAACCTTGATTGCCCACTTCTCCCTGGCGTAATAGTGAATATAGTTTATTACTCTCAGAGTGGAAAAGGAACCTACTCCCATTCAGACTTTGACCCATATTGAAATTTGGGGCCAACTCTGAGGTTTACACATCTCTCCTGTTTCTGCCTCCCACTCTGAATGACCATTTCTCAGGTCTCAAATCTGTATACATGGTGCAGTGATTTATCTAGAAGTTAGGATCCTGAGATGACTCTTTGGAGGGGGCAAAGGGAGTGGGCACAAGCAAAGAGAGACGAGTTAGACAAATAGATCTCTTATACAAGCCATGGAGAATGAGAGAAAAACAGCACTGGTACCTTCTATCTCACTTCCCAACATTGATCATTTGTCTCATAAGAGAAATTTTCTCTTTATGGGTTTATGGCAGCCTGCTTTCAAGTAGGGTTGAATTATTGTGCTGATTAACCTCTGACTCTCAGCTTCCAGCAAGGTTCTGATTATACTCCTCTAAGAGTTAATGATCTTTCAGTGCTTTGAAGGTTGTACTTATCTTTGACCTGACTTTCCCCCACCCCAATCTGCAGTTAGATGGCCACATAAAAATTGCTCAACTGGATGATTCCCTTTGGCTGGTGATTGTCTGTGGGCCTGGCGCTGGTAGAGTGGCTAACCATACCCTAGTATTGCTTCCACAACAGCTGTTGGTAGTCTCTTTTCTATACAGGATGTCCCCAAAGTCTTAATGCAGGTTTAAGCTATCGAACAACTCAGAATCATTCAGGGAGAGGATCACTGACTGGATTTGTAGTCTGAAGGCCAGGGTTCAAATTTCGGCTCTGCCATTTACTTCCTTTGTGACCTTGGCCACATTGGTTTAACCTCTTGGAAGCTTCATCTGTAAAATGTAAGAAAGTTAGACAGGACTAGATCCAATAGCCCAGTTAACCCTAAGTCTGTGCACTTGATGGTTTAGGTTATTATTCTTATTTTAAAGATAAGGAAACTGGGGCTCAGAGAGAACTTATCTAATGTCATGCATGTAATTAGTGGCAGAACTGAAACTGGAATCCAAGTCCCCTGACTCCAGATTTTTAGTTCTTTTCATTATATGATGATTTGTTTAAGCATCCCAGAAAAAAGTCACCAGATCTGAAGACAGGTGGTAGGTAATATGCGAAATTAATACATATGTAAAAGGATTAATTTAAAGCTTACAAAGTGCCAGCTGAAAACATACAGAAAGATCAATTCAATTCACCAATCTTTTATTAAACTATTGTATGCCAGGAAGAGAGCTAGGTACTGGGACACAAGGACAAAAATGAAATGACGCCTGCCCTCAATGAGTCTCTGTTCTATTAAAGAAAAGCAACATGTACACAGAGAAGTAAATACAAAATATAAACAAAGCAATTTTGGGTGGGGTAGGGGAGAACACTAACAAAGGGGTCATCAGAAAAGGCCTGGTGAGGGTGGCCCTTGAGATGAGTTGTCAAAGGAGCTAGGGATTCTGAGAGGTGGCAATAAGGAGAGAAAGCATTCCAGGGATGAGAGACAGAAACAGGAAACAATAAAGACATGGAGGGCGGAAATGCAACATCATGTATGTGCATGTGGGGGTTGATAGCCTGCATTTGGTGTAACTGAGCTTTTGTTCAATTGTTTCAGTCATGTTCGACTTTTGTGTCCTAATTTGGAGTTTTCTTGGTGAAGATACTGGAGTGGTTTTGCCATTTTCTTTTCCAGCTCTTTTTGCAGTTGATGACACTGAGGCAAGCAAGATTAAGTGACTTGCCCAGGGTCACACAGCTATTGTCTAAGGCCAGATTTGAACTCAGGAAGATGAGTTTTCCTGACTCCAGGCCAGCGATCTATCCCCCATGCCACCTAGCTGCCCCATAACTGATCACTCAGAGTTTTTAAACAATCCTTTTACTAAGTTGTTTTCCAATATCCCTAAGTAAAAACAATTCTCAAGGTGGTTTGGAAGCACATAGAGTGTTAAAAGAAAATTTTTTAAAAATCTGGCAAGAAAATTAAAAACAATTAGCTAGGAGATTTCTTCAGGTCTCCAGAGTTCTTTTCAAAGTTTGAAAAATGACTTTTATGCTCCTCTTCCCCAAAAGGCCCATAGCTGGATCTTAGATCAATCTACCCGGGGGTAGCCAGGTCTGTAGCACAACTGCCTTGTGTGAAACAGTCTCACCTGTCATTGCGGCAGAAAGTGTATGTGTAGGGACAGGGATTAACTCTCTTCTCCCCAATTCTACCAGTATATCTTGGACCACCACAAGGGAACAGCAAGTCAACCAGTCTGGATGAAATGTAGATTCCATGGAGGTAGTGGGTGGGTGAGCACAATATAAGATCATTCTTTAAGTTAGATTGAAGTCAAATTGTAAAGGGCTTAACTGTGTAGAGAATGAATTTGAAAGGGGAGAGAGTAGAGTCAAGGAGGCCTATTAGGAAGCTATTGGAATAATCTATGTGAGAAATGATGAGGTCCTGAACAACAATGGTACCTGTATGAGTAGAAGGGAGGGGACATATGTAAAAGATGAGGAGGGATAATAGACTATGAAAAGTATCTGCAAATACAAGGGAATTTCAAAACATTTGAATGAGTCTTCAAGGTTAGGAGAGAAAAAAAGATTCAAATGGAGCTAGGTATTTTAGGGAGAGAAGAGCAGAGGAACAGACATTACAGAGGCCCAAGAAACTGTAAACTGGGACCTAAGCCCCAACGGAAAAAAGCAAATGAGCAGTAGTCATGAGAAGACTAAACAAATAGTCCAAAATATCTCAAAGGATGGTAGCTAGAAGGATAACTGACTTATTGAAAATTGGGCTGTAGTTTCCCTGAGAACAGAAAAAGCCAGTGTGAGGGTAGTGACATATCAAGAAAAGAGAACCTCAGTTTACCCCAGAACAACATTGAAAAAAAAAAACTCATCTGCTTTAAACAAGTTAAACCAACACAAACTTTTAAAGGATTTAAGGAAAACCACTTTCTACACAAAATGTTGACCTTAATAAGACCAAGTTTCAGTCTTTACAACTAGGAAGTAAGGGCCAATTTCCAGAAACATGCATAATTGACAGAATATAGTTGACATTTTCTCCATTTATTTGACCTCCAGGAAAAAAATGAAGGTCTTTTCTGTTTTTAGTTGCATCTTCATTTTCTCCTTTACCATTTTAGCTTTATGAGAACTTCTATTAATGAAAAATTGTGCACTATTAAAAAAAAATCCCTTCATTTTCAGGTGAGTGCAGGAAGAGCCATTACTAGGAGGGGCTGCTTGGGATTTTTCTCTGGGATGTTGAATTCAGATGGTGTTGACACTGCTTTGGTGTGTCAACAATGGAGAATCAATCCACAAGCCTTTGTTAATTACTTATTATGTGTCATGAATTATGCTAAGTACTGAAGATTCAAATACAGTAAATGAAATAATCCCTACTCCAAGGAGGTTATATTCTCTTTTTAATTAATCACCAAGAGTAGGAAGGGGGAGGGTTTAAACCTGTGATTTCATTGAAATAAGGAAATTTGTTCATCTGAAATAAGGAAAATGTGTTTATCAAGGCAGGTTGGCACCTTTTCTTGAACTCGTAGTCTTAAGTGACTCGTCAATGGCCATGCAGCCAATGTGCATCAGTGACAGAGCTTGAGCTCAGGTTTTCCTGATTCCAGGGTCAATTCTCTACCCACTATACCATGCGAACTGAATAATTGATCAAAATAGGCAGACATCAGATGAGTCAGTGGAGACGAGCTCATCACCCATTCTATCCTATACTCCTACTGCCAGCTCTGTATATTCTCCTCTGTCTTGTCCAACACTCTGTCTTCACAGTTGGTGCCCACTCAGTGTCCTGAGATCTCTGCCTCATTTCCATGTGATGATATTTTGCTCTCTCCCACCCCAAGAGTTTATTTTATTCCATTTAGCCCCGGGTACAGTTTGTGTGGTACAAAAATTCCACTGTAGTTAAGTGTAGGACTGATATTTTGGTTCTATGTTTCTAATTAGTCTGCAGGAGTTCTATCTTCAGGGGATCGATATGTGAACCATTTGGACAATATCGCTTTGTGCCTGCTGTGTAAGAAAGATAATGTACCTTTTTATCTTGAGGGAATTAAGCCACTACAGCATATATAATTATGCAAATATTTAAGCCACTTAAATGGTATTGTCAGTAAGGGAAAGGGAAATAGGAGTTTTCAAAAACAAATTCACTTTTATTACAATATGGTTGCAAGGTTACTTCTCCATGTATCTTGGCTGTGAAATAATCAATAGGACTTACTCAAACCACAGCTCTTAAAATAAACTAACATAAAACTCCAAATAATAATACTTCATATTATATAGAGCTCTATACTGTCTACTGTAAAGTTTTCATGCAGGTTGACCCCAGAACAACTAGGTGAAGGCAGTATCAGGCTGTAAGCTCTTGCAGGTCAGGGATTTTGTTATAGTGGAATTTTGTACTTCCCTAAGGACATAGCTGGTGCTTTGTGCACCCCAGGTAAATAACAACAACAACAGCAGTAATAACAATAATGATGACAATAATAATTATATTTTGTTATTTATGCCATAGTATGAGAAGAATATTGGTGACTAAAAAGAGTGGGCAGGAGTTTCTTCCAGGGAAAAACATGGGGTCATTCAAAGGATTAGGCAGTTTACCAAAGAAACCCAACCTGTTCTACTGCTATTTAATTCTGGGTCTAGCTCATTTATGATACCTTTATGATACCTTTATGATACTTTTACAATGATTGTTCAATATAGATGTACTGATAGATGAATTCTATAGGTTGTCTATCCAAATACATATATAATGTGCACAAAGACCATTCTTAATTCATAAATTAAAAAATGCATTCATTCATTTATAAATGCTTTTATTTGTTTATTAATTTATTTGTTAATTCATTTATTTGTCCAAGGGATTTTTCTTGTGCAAATAATTAGGTTGGACTCTTTGGAGTGATTGTGGATCTCATTTAGAATTCTTTGTTATTTGGGGGGGGGAGTGGAGAGGGAATTGGTTGAATCAACACAATGTCTTCCACAATAGAGGACCTCAACAGCTGAAGAGAATTGGCATTCAATTTGGACTTTGCACTGGACATCTCCTATGACAATGGCAAAGAGTCTGGTCAAATATGTATCACCTGATTTTATTTCTTCCTTGATATAAAAGCATAAAGAAACCCAAGTCACTTCTGTTGAGGCATCTTATATGATTTTGACATGCAAAGGGCAGTGTTTTATTGGAGGAGAGCCTTGAAACTGGCATTTGATGCTATCAAGTCCACTGCCCCCAAAGAATAAGCACAGGGAGACTTCCCATGTTAATCAATAAAATGGTCAAAAACCATTTATTAAGCACCTGCTATCTGCCAGGCACTGTGCTAAGTGCTGAGTATACTTCCTACAACTTTCAATTATATGAAGCTAAAAATGTGGTGTGATGCACAACACTGCTTCTGAATGTCTGCTTATTTCCTGCTCATAAATTCATTACTAATGCTCTAAATATGTATATCAATTATTCTCATAAAATTTTTGGTGGATTGATGAAAAATAGGAAAATAGGAAAATAGTTCAGTAGTTACGATATTCTTTCAGTTGTCTTTCTGTTTAATAATCGTAATATTTTTCAGTGCCTTTGGTATCCTCCATTCTTTTAGAAACCTTTGAAAATTGATCTCCATTTTGAAATTGCGCTGCCTTTGCACAGAGCTCCTGTATGTGTATTTGATCCAGTTTAACTTCTGTTCTCATTTGTTTTCTTCAGTGCCATACCAACTTCTTCGCAAAGCACATATGAGACTAAGATGACTTTGGTGACTCAATCGACCTAGGTGGAGAACAGTGTTATAAAAATCTTTATATTTGCCATGTTCATCTGTTTCTTTCCTCCTTCCAGTTTCATCCTTAAATGCTTTTTAGGTGACTTGAGTTAGTTGGGTTTTTTCCCAAGCTCTTTCTAAACATGCTTTTGCTCCCATTGCTTTTCACTTTGTGAGGTGATAGAGCACATAATCGTCCATCATCTTTCTCTGAAAGATTTTATAGATGACTTTACATTCTAAATGAGTAATACCCAGGCTTGCCAGCTCACTCCATTTGGCAAAGATATTGACTGTTTACTGAATGAGACTAGGTATATTGGATTCCTTGTTGTGGCAATTTATTTGTATCATTTACACTTCCTTCAAAAATAGTTATAATCAGTGTCAACATCTGTTCCTCCTTCCACTGATAGCTTGTTTTAATAGGTCATAGGGTTGTTTTAATTTAATTTTTTCCTCATTTTTAGTCTTTTAATTTTCAACTAATCTTGATCTTTGCTTTAAGAAGTCAGTGGTCTTGATGGTACACGGATGTTTTTGGAGTGAAATTCTCTGCCCTGTTAAAGTAGAATACATTTTTTATTACTATCTACTTTCCATGTACAGGACCTCAAAAGTCTCAAGAATATATTCATGATTTATAAGTATGTGGCTTCTGTGAAAAGGATAATCTAAAAAAAACCAAGGCAGCATCATGGAAAATAAAGGGTTATAGATTTAGAGCTAGACAGGACGTCAGAGGTCCTTGAGTAGACCCCTTCCCCCAACTCAGTTTATGGTTGAGAAAACTGAGGTTTAAAGAGGTTAAACAACTTGTCCAAGGTCATGAACAATGCAAATGTCAGAAGTAGAATCCTAACCTAAGTTTCTTGATTCTAGACCCACTGGTCTTTCCAATGTATCTATGCCCTTCTAGATATAGAAAAGAAAAGGGAAAATCAGTAGACTGTTCTATGGAGTAATAGCAAAGATCTGTTTATAAAATAGAATCTCATAACCTGTAGGAAGACTCCATTAAAAAGATCTTTAAGAGGTCAAAGCTAATAGGAGAATCATTACAAAGTAGAGATTGTGGTAGCATGGCATAAGAGAAAGAATACAGGACTAGATGCCAGAAGATCTGGGTTCTAGGCCCAGCGCTGAAATTTAGCATCCGTGTGACCTCAGGCAAGTTATTACATCCTACTGGGCATCAGTTTCATCAGCTGTGAAATCAGGGTATTGGATTGGATGATCTTTAAAGTTCTTTCCAATATGACCTTCTATAACTCTGTCTAACATTGAAGCCTTCTAATGAACTGTCTACAGCTATATCATTGTGAAGCTTCCAATTTCATGTACTCTTAGAAACTCGGCATGGTTGGGTCTGGTCAGTGCTTAGATAGAGCCTAGCAGGAATGCCTACTGCTGCTATAGCCTTGAATGTGAAATGGTGTATCTTGGTGGATAGAGGAAGACTTGTCCCCGTCCTGACTCTCATGCATTCTGGTAAATATGTCCATGCTACAAATGCTGGCACTTTCTACATTCTGAGAAAGTCATTTCCCCTCTCAGGGGTCCAGGCAGAGAATGCGAGTATCAGAGAAGTTGCAGATCAGCATCTGTGGAGGGAGTTTACCAAACCAGGGAGTTCCTTAGATGGCTGAAATCATGGGTCTCTATCGAACTATCCCTGAAACAAGCAAATAAATAGATAAATAGATGATTAATTGACTGACTGAGTTACAGAGTTAGGATAAGAATTGGCTTAAAAGATAAACCATGCACTAGAAAAGAGAAAGGGCTTGGATATAAGTGAAGGGGAAACATTGCTAATAATAGCTAACTTTTATATAGTGTCACTATATGTCAGGAACTGTACTAAGAGGTTTAAAAACATCTCATCTGATCTTCATGACCGTGGAGTACTGTTATTCCTATTTTACAGTTGAGGAAACCAAGGCATATAAAAGTTAAGTAACTGCCCAGGGACATTCAGCTAGTAATTATCTGAGGTTAGAGTTATATTCAGATCTTCTTAATGCCAGGCCCAGAGAGCCACCTAACTGTCTGCCATAACCAACGACAATATATTAATCAGATTTCCAAGACATTGATGTACCATGAAGATGTAATTTTTGTTGGTTTTGTGTGATGGTGGGAAAAGAATGATATAAGCATAGTAAATGGGTGTAATGTATAAATATCTTTTTATAATGAAAAGCCTCTGAGAATCGAACGAGTGATTACCAGGAAAGCCTTGAAATAATATGAACTGCTTTGCAGACACCTCCAAGGAATTGGCATTTGTGTGACTTTATATACCCTTCAAGAGAAAAGTTTAAATCTGCATTGAAACTTTATGATTCCCTTCCCCTGTTTGGTGGATAGGATTTATGCCTTCCCGATCCCATTCAGAGCACCATTCTCTGAGTTTCTGGCTTTGGTTCAAATCAGGTTTTATTGGTATCTGTTACTTGGTGATAAGCATTTGGATACTGTTTAAATGATGAAAATAAACCTTTAATGAGTTCACATACATTTTAGTTTGTCTCAAGGAACTCAGCTTCCTTTTTTTTTTTGTTTATTCATAAGCCTTCAGTAAAGATGCAGCAGTGTTTTGGTACAGAGGGGTCCTCTCCTGAGTCCCCTCAGCTGCTAGACCCATTCCTTTCTCCACATCTTAAAATATCTTTGTTTTCATTTTTATATAGTTTGTGTTTACTTATATGTGTACATGTTGATTCCCTTGATAGAATTTAAGCTTCCTGAGAGCAGGGACTGGTATAATTTTGTCTTTGAATCTCTAGAGCCTGACCTATGGAAGGTGTTTAATAAACACCTGTCAATCCATTGATTTTGAGTAACACAGAACAAGATAGAAAGATCAGATTTCTGCTTTGCAGAATTACAGATTGAGAGAATCACAGGACTTCAGTGCTGAAAGGGATCTCAGCAGTCAGCAGCCATCTGAGTATAGTCTGTGGTTAAAAAAAAATCCCACCCTTTGTATCATTTTTTCCGTTAGATTTTGAGCTCCTTATGGACAAGGATGTTGTTTTAGCCTTTCTTTATATCCCCAGAAATTACAGTGGGGACTTATCTTATTAGGATCTGGGATTGAGTCCCTTTCCCCATTTTACAAGTGATAAGTCAATCAAAGTAAGAAGCATCGGAGGTCTATGTTAATGACAGGATTCCAAATGAAAATCACTAGGCTTGAGACCTGAAAAACCCCAGGAAGTTCTTATATAGCCTAGAATAAAGCTCCAGGGGAATCAATAACTGAGTCCAGGCCATGTAAAACCTGGACAACCCCCTTTTACCTGGACCTCTAGTTATCTACTTGAGAGTCTAGGTATCTTGTGAGTTAGACTCCTCCGTAGGCAGCTGGTGGTACAGCTGATAAGGTAGGGGGCCTAGATTTAGGAATACCTGAGTTCAAATCAGGTCTTAAATACTTACTAGCTATATGATGCTGGGCAAGTCACTTAACCTATGTTTGCTTCAATTTTCTGAACTGTAAAATGGGAATAACAACAGCATCTATCTCATGGGATGTTTAACATACTTAGCACAAGGCCTGGCACATAGTAAATGCCACACGAATACTTATTCCTTCCTCTCTCTGGATAATAGTCCAAGAGTCCCCATCGATGTGTCTCATATCATAGCCATAGCTTACCGTAGCCATAGCCATAGCCAGTCAATAAGTATTTATTTCTTAAATGCTTAGTATGTGCCAGACACTGTGCTAAGTGTTAGAGATATAAAGAAGGGTAAAAACAGTTTCTGCATGCCCTGAAGGATCACGCATTTTAATGGGAATATACTTGGTTCATAACATACTTATATGTAAATAACTTAATAATATAACATTTCCCCCATAAATGTTAGTTCACACTCCCATGAGTACACATATACTTAGAAAGAAGAATGGACTTTCACAGGAATTATGTGTGGGACATTAACACATGGGAACACATGGGATTTGATATGTGATGAGAAGGCAAATAAAGGGAATATGTGTGACCAGAGGACCAGTGGGCCATCTTCCCTGTGATCTGCTCTCCACCAATCTTGTTTTCTAGTGCTCCTCACTGAGCACATCTTTCCCACTGTTCTTTGCCTCACTGACATATCTCAGTCAGGCACTGCTCTTCACTGTTGTTGGTTGATCAAGGACTCTCATTATTTTTAGAGTCAACCAATATCCTGAAACAAAATCCGCTAAGTATATTGTGGTTACAGTTCTTTTGCCCACTCTATTAATCATCTTCACCAGCCATTTGAGGGGTGCTGAGGTTAAAAAGTCTCTTCCCTGAAGGGGACAGGCTATCCACCTGCTCTTTTCCTCAGATATAGTCATCTATTGATGCGCTATCTTCAGGTTTACCTGTGACAACCCACCGTGTCCTGGAGGTCCTGTGATTAGTAAGCCCCTCTCCTACAGAGAAGTCTAAAGCTATCATTGATCAGGATCCATTTTCTTCAATTATCTCAACCAGAGTACTCAGGCAATAATTGGGCAGTCCTGCTCTCTTCAGCCAGTTTACACACACCTAGGCTGAGACTTGCTTTTTTCAAGTGCCCCACGCTTCTTTTGTTGACTGCTTCTCTTCTTATAAACTCTTTAATAAAATGATTATATATATGTTTATCTCCCTCAGGCCTCTCAGTTCAACTGTCACTGAGGGGCAGCTAGGTGGAACAGTGGTTAGAGTGCTGGACCTAGAGTCAGGAAGATTTGAGTTAGAATTCTGCCTCAGACTAGCTATATTACCCTGGCCAACTTTCTTAAGCTCTCCAAGCCACGGTTTCCTCATCTGCAACATGGGGATAATAATAGCACCTGCCTTTCAGGGTTATTGTAAGGGTAAAAGGATATAATATACATAAAGCTTTTATAAGTGAAAGTATTATATAAATGCTAGCTATTATTGTTATTATTACTATTACTACTTACAGTAGTCGGGAATTGATTTTAATTTTTCAAGATTTCCTAATATGTCCTCAGTTGACATAAATCTCTTTGGGCTCTTGTTCTTCTTCCTCAGAGAGAAAAGGAATTGATAGATAACTGTAGTAAGGAAAAAAAAATTAACCTCCCCCAGCATATTCTCATTTTATGTGAATAGTAAGGGCTGAATTGACCAGGTAACTTTTCTGAAAGGCTGTTGACCTTTGTCCTACTTTCCCCACCTATCCATTACAGTCTGGTCTCTCTCTTTCTCAGCTGGCTACACTTATTGTGGGAATTTTGTTAATACCCACACGGGGGGCAATTACCATTCCAGAATGGCTGGTGTAGACTAAGCAACATGGAACTTGTACTAATATTCTTAGGTTTTGAGAAGACCTATAAACTAGTTGAGGAGAGGACATCTGGAACTTAGGAGATGCTGGGGTCCACAGCTATGTGGCAGATGTAATATTAGGTATTATATTATTTCTCATATTGATTATAGGCAAAATTCAAAACATTGGATGGGTAACTGTCAATTATGCTATGGTCATGATGGCTTAGTGAAATATGACAATTTAGGATGGTGGCAGTGTTTTCCAGGAGTTGGGGGCTCAGAGCTATTCTGATTGGGTAAGTGCAGACTAATCACAATCTTTAGCTTAAGAAGATGAGTATGGTTACCTAGAGAGAGGTCATTACCCAGTCCTTTCTGAGAACCATAGAGAGCTTTTTCACAACCCTGACATTCTCTGGAATGGAGTATGCCTCACTTGTCAGGGTGAATGTGGGACATCCTAAAGCCTTTTCTTTTTGGTGAATAGGATTGTGTTAGTGACTAATAATATTCCCTAGAGGTTAAATACCTCTTTGTAACTTCTACGTATTGTTGCTCCAAATTCTGCCTTCTGGGATCAGAAAGCACAAGCCCAATCCCTCGTTCAGGTGATAGACCCTCAAACACCAGAAGTCAGCTGTGACATTTCTGTCTTCCCTTCTCTAGTCTATGACTACCCCCTAGTCTTCATGTGATCCCTGAATGGCATGAAATCAAGGTCTTTAAGTGAGTATGCTGCTGTCCCTCTACCTTGTTGCCCTTCTTTGGACACCTTCCGCATGTGTTTTCTTTTTAGACTATTGGGCCCCAAACTGAGCCCAACAGTCCTAATGTCATTTGACCAGAGCAGATTATAGCAGGAATATAGCCTCTTTGTTTCCAGAAGCTATATCTGCCTTAATGCAGTCCAAGATCTTCAGTAAGGACTGTGGATATATTTGTCATGGAAAAGAAGTACCCTCAAGATTGCTACATCCAGTCTCTTTTGCTGCTTTTGTATGAAATCCATACTCGGCTAACACTTGACTCTGCAATTCTGAAAATGATGCACAATATTTCATTATTCAGATGAACATTAGAATAGTCTACTGCTGTTTTTTGAGATTGTGCAATAAATTGGAATCTAGAATATTTGGGGGATTTTTTAAAGGAATTTATTTTTTGAGAAACATAAGCAATTTCTTACTTTCTTTGGTTGGATTTGGACAGTTGCTTGTAGAATTTTGCTAATTATAACCAAGCTGATTGGCTTACATATGCCCATGGTAAGTCTGGTTTGGACTTTGTGTTCTATTTGTGTTCTAGACCATGTGTGTGCTTGAAACCAACAAAAATAGCTATTCATTTGCTTCCATGGGAAACTGATTATTCCAAGTTTGATTTTCAGAAGCCAAAGATCTCTCTCTTAACCTTTATGTGCCTTATTGTAGCTGTTAAAACAAAAATTGGCAATGTCTTGTAAATCCCAGTTCCTACAGTGCCCTTTCCTTATTTTTGGCTCTAAATCTTACCAAAGCAAAGTGATATTACATACCAACCTGACTCTGAGATCAGAAGATTCCTGTGGAGTGTTTATTTCTCTCCAATCATAAGATGTATTGTTAATGTACACTGGGAATGGTGAAAACAAACAGACCATTTCTGAATGCCTTTTACAGTGAAAATATCTAAAGTGACTTAAAAGCCAGACTAGTAAAAATGGAACAAAGCTGCAATTATTTTCAAAAATGAGTCATACTTAAAGGAAAAGAAATTCCAAAATAGAAAATACTGATAACAGAGGGTATCTTTCCAGCTCCATGAATAATGAAGCAATGATTACATTGCCTAAGAGTGTCTGCTTAGAGTCTTAAGAGTTCTTAGTCACCCCAAACATTCAGTTTTGTTATGAAATAGAAGGGGAAAAACCAAAACATAAAGAAAAATATTCACTTGATTAGGGTAGCATAGCACATCACCTGTGTTCTGTACCTAGTATTATTTAAGAAATCATTGATTTCCCCCAAATTCCTGGAAGTGGTTAGAGCTCAGACCTATATTCTTATCTCCACATTAGGTGATACAGCAGATTGAGTGCTGGACCTGGAGTCAGGAAGACCTGTAGTCTCAGATATTTATTGTCTGTGTAACCCTGGGCAAATCTCTTAACCTCTATTCTCCTCATCTGTAAAATTAGATTAAAAATAGGACCTACTTCCCACAATTGTGAAGATCAAATGAGATAATTATTATAAAGTGCTTAGCATAGTATCTGGCACATCATAAGCTCTATGTAAATATTGGTATTATTATTTTCAAAATTCATTATGTCACATTTAATCTCAGTGTACTCTAGCACAATTTTAAAATGTCAGTAATTTCCATATGAACTCCTAGTGTGGGATGTCCCTGCACTAGTCTAGATCTCAACCTGCCTATGCCTTAATAGATAAGCCCTAGGGAATTGCCAGAACCACAAAGAGATTAAATGACTTGCCCAGGGTCCCCCTGATTATAATTGTTAGAGGGAGTTATTAACAACTATTTTGAAACTGTTGACAAACCTGAAATTATGATGTAACCAAGATTTCTAGCCAACCCTAGAGCACTTTACATGAGGCTCTCTTCATTGGTGGAGAGAATACTGACATGGTACTGTGTGAAGGGCAGGGTTGATGTGAGTCCTTTGAAGAAGAAAGGTATTTTTTTCTTTCCTCAAGAGAGACACTTGTGCTTCCAGACTCTCCTTGGGACCAAATCTAGAAAGAAGAAAGAAAAAGGCTATCTTTCATCTTTATAGGTGAGGTAGGCTCCTCAATATGTCCCTGACTTCTAGCATGCCTCCCAACAGATCCTCTGGCCTTTCTCTAAATGGATGTGAATGTGCCATCTTGAATCAAATCAGAGCTGCTGATCTTCTTTTACAGCACTTATATTCCTGCCTTGCTAGTACATTATAGCTGGTCTAGCAGGCATTGGCCACAGATGCTTAGGAGGCTTTCTTTCAAAAGACCATTTCTGTTCACATGGCAGACCCAAGCTCATGATGGAAGGAAACAAACATTTATTATGTGTCAGGCACTATGCTGTGGGGAGCTAGGTGGTACAGTGGATAGAGTTCCAGGCCTGGAGTCAAGAGGACTCCTCTTCCTAAGTTCAAATCTGGCCTCAGACACTTACTAGGTGTGTGACCCTGGTCAAGTCATCTAACCCTGTTTGGCTCAGTTTCCTCATCCATATAATGAGCTTGGAAAGGAAATGGCAAACTACTCCAGTATCTTCGCCAAGAAAACCCTAAGTTGGGTCATGAAGAGTCAGACATGACTGAAACAACTTAACAACAACAGGCTAATGACTTTACAAATATTATTTCACTTGATACTAGCAACAGAGAGGTAGGTGCTATTATTACCCTCATTTTAAAACTGAGAAAACTGGGGTGGAGCCAAGAGAAAACTGAAGTGGAGTGAAAGCAGTGACTTGCTTGAGCTCTCCCCCAAACCCCTCCAAATACCTGTAAAAATGGCTTTAAACAAATTCTAAAGCAGCAGAACCCACAAAAAGACAAAGTGAAACAAATTTCTAGCCCAAGACAACCTGGATGGTTGAATGCAAAGTTATATTGCACTGGACTGGGAGAGAAGTGCAGTTCTGTGTGGGTGCACAGGCCACTGCGAACCTGGAGCAGACCTCAGAGGACTGAATTGTGGTCAGCTTTGGCGGCTTCCAGACGTCTCAACCCACGAACACCAAAGACAACTTAGAAGGTCAGTGGGAAAAGTCTCTTTCTGTGGTGAGAAAGAAACACAGGGTCCCAGCCCCCATTCCCTGAGCTCAGCCTGGGGTGGCGGCTCCCTCCCGAGCTTCTGGCCCACAGACTGAGGAGGAATAGAGTGGATGATCAGAGGGTGATTGCAGGGATCTCTCTCCTGGTGCAGGATTCTCCTGCTTTGCCTATGCTTGGATCTGGGTCACAGTTCTGGGCGGCGGTCCTGGGGCATGGTGGAGCTTGTAGTGGCTGTGAAAAGGATATCCTCCTCACAGTGCCAAGACAGAAAAAAGTGCTTGTGGTCACTCATAGATCAGAGCACAGGCCAGGAAGGGAGTAAACACCTCACCCTTGATCATAGCACCTTGGAAGAACTGAAAATTTACAGGTCCCTAGAAGTATCTCTGAAAACAGCTTCACAAAACCCCTGAAGCTTGGGACAGTACATTTTCCACACTGGAAACAGACCCATACCTTAACAAAGAGTTTATAACTCAAGTAATTGGCCAGGATCATGAGCAACCTGAGGAAAAAGAGTCAGACTATATTATCTTACTTTGGTGACAAAGAAGATCAAAATATACAACCAGAAGAAGACAACAAAGCCAAAGCTCCTACCTCCAAAGCCTCTGAGAAAAATATGAATTGGTCCCAGGCCATGGAAGAGCTCAAAAAGGATTTTGAGAAGTAAGTAAGAGAAGTAGAGGAAAAACTGAGAGTGACACAAGAAAATCATGAAAAACAAGTCAACAGCTTGCTAAAGGAGACCAAAAAAATACTGAAGAAAATAGCACCTTAAAAAAATAGCCTAACCCAAATGGCAAAAGAGGTCCAAAAATCCAATGAGAAGAATGCCCTAGAAAGCAAAATTGGCCAAATGGAAAAGGAAGTCCAAAAGCTTGCTGAAGAAAATACTTCCTTAGAAAGTTGAATGGAGTGATTGGAAGCTAGCAACTATATGAGAAATCAAGGCACTGTAATACTAAACCAAAGGAATGAAAAAAAATAGAAGAGAATATGAAATATCTCATTAGAAAAATGATGACCTGGCAAATAGATCCAGGAGAGAGAACTTTAAAGTTGTTGGACTATCTGAAAGCCATGATCAAAAAAGAGCCTAGACATCATCTTTCAAGAAATTATCAAGGAAAACTGCCCTGATATTTTAGAACCAGAGGGCAAAATAGAAATTGAGAGTCCACCGATCACCTCCTGAAGGAGATCCCCAAAGGACAACTCCTAGGAATATTGTAGCCAAATTGCAGAATTCCCAGGTCAAGGAGAAAATATTACAAGCTGCCAGAAAGAAGCAATTCAAGTATTGTGGAAACACAGTCTGGATAACACAAGATTTAGCAGCTTCTACATTAAGGGAGGGAATGGAGTATGATATTCTGGAGGGCAAAGGAGATAGGATTACAACCAAGAATCACCTACCCAGCAAAACTGAGTAAAATCCTTCAGGGTAAAAAATGGTCATTCAATGAAATAGGGGACTCTCAAGCATTCCTGAGGAAAAGACCAGAGCCGAATATAGAATTTGTCTTTCAAATACAAGACTCAAGTGAAACATGGAAGAGGTGAACAGGAAAGAGAATTCATAAGACACTTGTTAAGGTTGATCTGTTTACATCCCAGCATGGAAAGATGATATTGGTAACTCATGAGTCCTTTGTCAGTGTTAGGGTAGTGGGAGGGAAAAAATTATGTGTATGGATAGATAGATAGATAGATAGATGGATAGAGGGCACAGGGTGAGTTGAAGATGAAGGGTGATATCTGGAAAATAAAATTAAGGGATGAGAGGATTATACTGGGAGAAAGAGAAAGGGAGAAGTAGAATGGGGTAAATTATCTCACATGAAACAGAGAAGAAAAGGCTTTTACAGGGGAGGGTAAATGGGGGAGGTGAGAGGGAATGAGTGAATCTTATTCAGGATTTGGCTTAAGGAGGGAATAACATGAACAATGGGGTATGGAAATCTATCTTACCCTACAGGAAAAAAATGGGGAAGGGAACAATAGATCAGGGGGTTGATAGAGGAGAGGTTAGATTGGGGGAGGAGATAATCAGAAGCAAACACTTCTGAAGAGGGACAGGGTCAAAAGAGAATAGAATAAATGGGGGGGTAGGATAGGATTAAGGGAAACAGGACTACTATGGAAGTGTTTTGCATGGCTACACATCTATAATCTGTATCGAGATGCTTGCCTTTTCAACGAGGGTGGGTGGGGAGGGAGGAAGGGAGAAAATTTGTAACCCAAAGTTTTAAAAACACATGTTAAAAAAAAAGAAAAAAGAAAATGCTAATTATCTTAAACATGGAAATAAAATAAAACTTTCCTCTAAAAAAAATTGAGAAAACTGAGACAAACAGAAGGTAAATGACATACATGGCTAGTAAGTATCAGAGATCAGATGTGAACACATCTTTCTGATTCCAGGCCTAGCACTCTGTCCACTGCCCCATGTAAATGCCTCGTGAGCACTTGCTCTGTCAATATTCAAACTCTTCTTATGTCTTGATATAATCTCCTCATCCTATATTCCTGAAATTTCTCTAATATTTGAATTTTATACCTGGTTCAGATTAGATTATAAACTCCTTGAATTTGAAAGCAAGGACTGTCCTTTGCCTCTTTTTGTATTCCCAGAACTTATCAGAGTGCCTGACACATAGTAGGTGCTTAATAAATACTAATTGATTGAGATAAGACCCTCATTCCAAGACAGATGGTACTTTACCAGCCTCAAGTGTTATTGGCTATAAATGTGTAACCTGAATGGCTTATAACCTGTCTTTTGGTTGAAGGCAGTTTGTTGGGTAGTGGCTTGAGATCTCCACTGGAAGTCAAGAAGAACTTATTTTGAAGTTTACCTCAGACACATTAGCCATATGACCCTTGACAAGTCAACTTTTCTTTGCCTCAATTTCTTCCTTTGTATGGTGGAAACAGTAATAGCATGCATTTCATGGGGTTAGTAATAGATTAGACCAGATTCAGAGCTGGAAAGTGTTTTAGAAGCCATCGGCTCGAAGCTCCTAATTTTACAGATGAACCATAGAGAGGGTCAGTGACTTGCCTAAGGTAACACAAGTGATAAAACTGATATTTAAAGCCAGGTCCTGTCACCTCTCATCTCAAATGCAACACACCTTCCATTGCTTCCTTCTTTGTGAGGATCAAATTTGTATTTTTAAATTATCTGTAAACTTTAAAGTTCAGTATAGATGTTATCCTATTTTTATTATATTATTATATATTATATACTATTATATTTTTATTAATGTATCATTATTTTATATTAATATGTTATTACATATTATTATATTTTGTATTTACACTTTGTGTTCTGAATGATTTGTCCTTAATACAATTGCAAGAACACATTTTCATTTGAGAGAACTTATTGGAAACTTCTGTGATACTCGCCTGTGATTGGATTAATCTGTCATGTGAAAGCTGACTGTTTCAAGACTGGAGTTTGTGCTGACTCATGCTCATGAAAGGCTATACCCAAAGTTGACTTCTTAAATCACTGTGGTCTATAAGGGACATCTGGGGAAGTGCCAGATATCTTATTCCCAGACCAGATTTATTGCAACATTGAGACTCTTTGCCAACACTATTGGTAGAGTCTGTCTGTAAGCTAGATGGTGGTAGATATATGCAATAATATTTGCTGTGGAAGGATGAAGGCTGAGCATACTATGAGCTGAAGCATGTGTATTCTTGCTGAATACACTTCACCAATGAAAAGCCTGATTTAAGCATCAGTGATTTTGCTTTTTAATGGAAACTCAAACCTTAATTGACCATCTCAGTAACCTATACTGGATCTGAAATCTGAGCCTACATGGACCATTGCACTTCTCTTACTATGATTTGAATACGTCATCTCTGCTGTCACATTTGAACATCTTGAGAGCATAACGTATAGTCAGAAAGAACAAGACTTAAAGCAAAAACACCTGGGTTTGATTGCCAACTGTACAGCTTATGAATTGTCTGACCTTAAGCACATTCCATGGTCTCTCTGGGCCTCCTGATTTATCATCTGTGGAATGGGGATATTAATATTTCATTGTCTTTTGTAAAAATCAAATGAGATGATTATTTAACCCTAAATCTTAAGGTTTACTTAAAAGTTATAATCTGAGCTCTTATTATTTTGTATTCTCTATGGAGCCTAGAGTATTGAATGCATTAGTTCAATAAATACTTGTTAGTTGAGTGATTCCTCTTGTTCTGCCTTAAATGAAAAGAAGAATTTGGTTTTGGGAAATGAAAACAACTTATTTATTTTGGATACATTTAGATGTCATTGTTACATGTAAAAAATTAGTTAATTATAATCAAGTTGATTGATTTACATATGCCAATGACATTGAATAGCTGTCAATCATCTTTTGATAAAGGCTGTGGCAAAATGAGATGATGCCTTGACTTGTCCCTGGATGGATCTTGGGGTTCAGTTTTAATGGCACCACCCAAGACCAAAAATAGGGATGACTACTATCAAAGAAGTTGCCCTTTGACCTTTCTGCACTGATGCTTTTCCAAGCTTCACCAAGCTTATCCACTGGAAAGAAACACATAGGCAATTGAGGTAAACATCTGTATCTTATGACATAGTAATAGCTAGCTTTGATATTGCATTTTGAGGTTTGCCAAGAGTTTTACATATGTTGTCTAATTTGATCTTACTATAATGTAGATAATTTTAGTGTACAAACTAGCATGTTGTATAGCTGGATGGGTAGCCCACACCATCAGTTGGTGCACTAATATAATACCTAGGAGAGACAGTGAGGATGGACAATGAACCAGGCCCAGAACGGAATAGGAGGAAGACAGTAGGCTGGTTGCATTTGGGTAATGATATGGTGCTTGTAACAATGCCAAGCGGTTGCCTGAAACAAACAAGCAAATGAATTTTTAAAAATTGCATTAAAAAAAATTCTTGTGGTGAGGTTATATGGTTATGAATTACAGGATGTCATGGTCATTGAAGCATCAAACTTGTGGGTGAACCAAAAGACAATGGAGAGATGTATTCTAGGTATAAAGAAGGTATAGTATATAAGCAGGGATGACTTACATGTAGTGGCAGGAAAGGCAGAGATGTCATGATAGGAAAAGAAGGTAAGCCAGCTGGATAACAAAAGTGGGAAATAACAGATGGACTAGCCCAGGTGTTGTACTTCAAGCCACATAAAGAGAAAGGTCAAGAGAAGGTTGCTAGCTCTTTGGATGGATCCCTTTTGGAGTATTTGTGGGAGGACACAGAAAGCAGTATTACAGAAGGAGGGGGCATAAATAGACTTGCAATCTATACTATGGGAGGGAATGCCCACATCGGTGAGATCCATTGATGTATACAATGTATTTGGGTATGTTACCAATGTAGTCTTCTGTTGCTCCATCGCTTTGGCTCATGGGTACAGCACAAAAGCCTTTAGAAGTTCTGTTCTGCTGCATCGTGCTCACCAGCAGATTCTTCTAGCAGGACTGGAGTTCTCTTGGCTGGTCCCCTTCACTTTTACAGTCTGTTCCAGGCTAAGATGATTTATATAATTCCCTCGGCTGTTAAGAGGTGCAGTGGATAGAGTGCAGGACTTAAGAGTAACAAAGACTTAAGTTCAAAGCCAGTCTTAGACACATCCTACCTGTGTAACTCTGAACAAGTTACTTAACTGCTCTGTGCCTCAGTTTCCTCATCTGTAAAATGGGGATAATAACATCACCTACCTCAAAGGGTTGCTGTGAGGGTCAAATGAAACAACATATGTAAAGTGCTTTGAAAACTTTAAGCGGACATATAACTGCTAATTGTTATTATCATCATCATTGAGTGCAGAGATTATTTACACTTTTGTCTTTGTTTTAGAGTTTAGCACAATACCTGGTACACAGTAGGTGCATAATAAATGCTTGTTGATTGATTTCTGGAGAAGCAAATTTCTTTCTTGTTCCAGGTTATCCCTCATTTTAGCTACTGGCTAAAACTGTCATCTCCCTCACCAACTCTCTTACCCTTTCCTCCCATCCCAGTTCTCATATTAGGAATCCTTTCTTCAAATGGTTGTCTCTATCCAACTTTTGATACGGAGAATAGGAACATAGAGATCAAGATGGAAGGGACCCGAGAGGCCATCTTGGGAATCTGAGGCTGATAGAGGTTAAGTGATTATACAAGTCACAGAGGCGAGAAGAGGTTGTTTAGAAGGTTTCCTGAGCTCTGGCAATTTCAATCAACAATCATAATTAAGTGCCTGTTATGGCCAGGCGTTATTCTAAGTGCTGAGGATACAGATACAAAAAAGATAGTTCCTGCCCGCAAGGAGCTTACAATTTAATGAGGGAAGACAGTGAACAAAAGAAAGCTGAAAAGTAGGGATGGGATGACCAGCAAAGATAGCCAATGCTGAGGGCACAGTGGAGAAGTGAGTCAGAGAACTCCCTGGGTAGTGTAGCCACTCGAGAAATGACGAGATGTCTGAGTTGGGCTCTCTCCATATATGGACGTTTAAAGTCATCTGTCAATCAGAAAGATAGAGGTTAGTGATGAGGGAGGGCGCCAAGGCCTGGATGATGATAATAATAACATTAGAATGAGCTTCCTGGGGCATCGTGTAAAAGTCAGAGAAGGCCCAAGATAGTGTTGTCAAATTGTATCATACTTCCTAGAATATTCTGTCCTCTCTCTCTCTCTTTTTTTTTTATCTAAGGTTTATAGAAGAGATTTTTTTTAGCTCTTTCCAGTCCTCCTTAAATTTTATTATCTATTTATTTTCTGAGGCTGAGACTCCCTAATTCACTTGGGTTAGAATTCAGTTGCTACTTATGGGCCAATCCCATTGCTAATCATCCTGGAATCTTTGACCAGCTCCATTACTGACTTCCACTGCTTCAGTCCTTCTCAGGCATCCTGTGGTCCCCGATTTTTGAGGCTCACCATATTGGTGTCAGATTAAATTCAGATGTCCAATCAATTTTACTCCTGCTGAAGCTTAGACCTCCCACACTCAGGAGATCCATCAGCCTCTACCTCGCCCAGTAGCTGGAATTACAGATGTGTGCCACCACACTGGGCCATCTCGTTGACTTTTCAACTACATGGCTCACTGCTAGTGAATTGTTCCTTAGACACTTTCTCTCTTTGGTTTTCATGACTGATTTTCTTCCAATTTCTGTTAGCTCATAATTGTTTCTTTTAATGAATATTTTTTCCTTATTCTCTCTAAAGAAGGATTGTCCCTCAAGACTCAGTCCTGAGTCTTCTCCTCTTCTCTCTAATTATTCCCTCCCTTCAAGAACTTATCTATCTTCATGACTGCCTATGACCTTTATGTTTATGATTCCAAAATCTATGACTCAAGACTTTATAGCTCTTATAACTTCAAATTTTAGCAGGCTATAGAGAAGTTGTGCAGTTCTACTTGGCAGTTCTGAGCACTGGGAGCCATGTTGACTTGGGTTTAAATCCCATCTCTGACCCTAGTGATCATGGGAATCATAGTACCTAGAACTAGACTAAGAAAACTTAGGTCCTTTAGTTGCCCCTCTTTATTTTTAAACAAATGAGGAAACTTGGGTCAGAGAGAGTTACTGATTTTCCCAAGGTCACCCAGATAGCAAGTGGCATATCCTGGTTTTGAAACCAGGACCTTTGGATTCCAAATCCAGTGATCTTTTTTTTTTTCTTGTACCACTATATAGGGAGCTGTAGAGATCTCTTTGCTCTATACATTCTATTTTAATTCAATTGAACACATATCAATTATGTAAATATTATATGCCAAGCACTGTGCTAGGTGCTGGGGATACAAAAACAGTAAAAGCAAATAAATAAAATAATCAATATTCCACATCTTCAAAAATTCTACACTTTGCTGGAGTAGTTTATCTTCTACTGGCTGCCAGATATATTGGAATTTTTTCTAGCCTTCTGTAGTTTCCTCTTCTGAAATGGGCTTTGGCAGTAGCTGAAGATTTGTTCAAGGAAAGAAAGGAAGCTGTTTCTAAAAGTGAAATAGTAGGAAGTGGCCCAAAGAAAGCCTTCCATAACTCATACAACGGATGGCTCTGTAGTACATTTAAATGAAAGAGAACCAGAGGGGCATTCTATGTGACCCAGGCTTTGCTAACCAGGAGTATCTATTTCCTGCCGACCTTCATTTGGGACCATTTATTTTAGACTGGTAATTGCTTTTTGCTTATTTTTCCTGAGTAAAAGTTACGGGTTTATGAGCAGTGTTGGTGGGTTTGATCCTCTTCAGTCATTCTCAGCTGGTACCTTTTTGTTATTAACCACACACATCTAAGGAGGAAGCTGCCTGAATGGCAAGAATACAGCTTGTGCCTGGAGGTGGGAAAGACATTAACCTGTAACCCTGGGCTTCATACAGATTATCTGGGCAATCTTGGTGTCATTTTCTCTGTGTTCTACTCAAAGGAGCTAACCAGTTTCAGACATCATGATTAAAGGCTAGCCAGCATTTGTATAGGGAAGGTAGGTGGCACAGTGTATAAAGCCCTGGACTTGAAGTCAAGACTTCTCTTCCTGGATCCAATTTTGGCCTTAGACACTCACTAGCTGTGTGATCCTGGGCAAGTCACTTAAACTTGTTTGCCTCAGTTTCCTCCTCTGTAAAATGAGCTGGAGAAGGAAATGGCAAACCACTCTAGTATGTTTGCCAAGGAAGCCCCAAATGGGGTCATGGAGAATTGGACAGGACTGAAATAAATGAACAGCAAAAAATAACATTTATAGACATTTCAAGGCTTATACATCACTTTCCTCACATAACTCCATAAATTATAAGTATTTTTACCATTTTACAAAGTGGGAAAGTGAGGCTCATGATCACATAGGGATATCAGAGGTGGGGTTTGAATAAAGGTGTACTGACTCCATGGCCAGAAAGATTTCCACTAGCCAGAGGCTCCCCAAGTGGGTGATACCACCCCCTGGGGGTGTTGGAATGATGGGGCAGTGGCAGTAGGCTTGGTTGCAGTTGGGGGGCATTGAATAAAAATAAGGGGATTGTGGAAGCATAAGGAAAGAACAGAAGAAAATTTTGAAAAGCCATTCATACATATTTCATCTGTTGTGTAGCAGAGTTAAAGTTGCAGTGATAACATTATTTTCCAAATAAACACACAAAATGCAAGTTACAACTGATCAATGAATAAGTCCTTGGACAGGTCTTAACAAGTAAGTGTTGGCAGGCAAGCATGTGGTGCATTGTCGGGAAGTCCAGCATGCATCATCAGGAATATGTGCATGTAATGACTTGTTTAAAATACAATGCTATCCAGTTACATGATGTAATAATTATCATTAAAATTTCAATGCAGGAAAAAAACTCACAAATTCACAATAATAAATTATTAAATGTAAGATTTGTCATTTAAAATATTTTGTATTTTTTTAAAATGTCACAAATTTTTTTTAAAAATTAAAGCATTAAAGAAAATAGATTTCCAGGGGTGCATGGAGTAACATTATTTTTAGAAGGGAGCAGTAGGCCAAATAAGTTTGGGAACCTCTACAATAGACCCTGTTGATGTTTGTTGTATGCTTGTCCTAGAGCATTGATTAACTCCTTGTGGTACATTAAATACATATACATACACATATAAATGCATACATACATGTGTATATATGTATATATACATGCATATTATGTATGTTTCTGATGGCTTTCTAGGGGCAGCTAGATGGTACATGGATACAGTGCCAGGACTAGAATCAGGTAGATTTGAGTTCAAATCTGGCCTTAGATGTTTATTTAACTGTGTGACCTTGGGCAAATCACTTTACCTCTGTCTACCTCAGTTTCCTCATATGTAAAATGATAATAATAATAACATCTACCTCCATGGTTGTTGTGAGGATTAAATGAGATAATCGTAAAGCACTTAGCACAGTATCTGGCACATAGAGAACACTATATAAATTTTAGCTATTATTTATTTGTTATACATTATATATGTATTTATGTATGTACATCCATCCATCTATATCTGTGTATATTGATAGGATTAGAATATGTTGATATATTGGTATGCTCTGAAATTTATATATAAAGAGAGTAAAAACACCTAATATGTGGGATATAACCCAGGGGAGAGGGACTCAAGTGGGTCAGTGATTCTTAGCTGAGGATAAGAGAATTTCTCTTCTCTATTGGCCTTCTGCCATGTCTTTTAGCTTAGCTCTGCAAAGTGGAGGCTCTGGCTGAGCTCGCCTGGAAGCCAGGCCTAGGTCTTTGGAGCTGAGTCAGGAAGAAGCTGTTGGGTTCAGGTGCATGATGAGGCCATAGGGGATGGTTATCATTGAAAGCAGGAGTTAAAACAAGGCCACAGCAGGTATAGCAGAAGGAAAAACACTCCTTATGGAGAATAGGGCAAGCAATGGTTGGCGCTGCTAGAAGCTGTTTTCCACAGCAGTGAAAGGAGTGGCTGGTAAAGGGAGGTGTGCTTGGAGCTGGTGGCCATTTTCTTTCATTCGACAGAAATGGAAGGCTCCTGATGTAGACCAATAGAGAAGATGGATTGACATGCCTATTAGAATGATAGCACACTGAAGGCAGGAGTCCAGGGTGCAAGAGGAATTGCATCCATCCAGCCAACTGGCAGAGGGACTTCAAATCTATCAGTGCCACTCATAGAGAGTATTGCTATAAGAGGATGATGCTGGTGATCCCCAAACTGACCCATGCAGTCCTGTAGAAGCCAGAGTGTACCCTAACACAAAGCTAGATTGACATCCCTACCTATTGGGACCAAGCTGCGGAGGCAGGGGAGCTCCTGTGAACAACAGTGATCTTTGTTCTGTCTTTGTTCATCTTTATGTGAGACAGGTTTTAATTCCCTTGGGTTTCCTTGTAGGGTTCAGAGCCCAAGTTGGCCCCATGTATTCAGGGAAAAGAGGGCTTTGGGAGTGGAAATCTTTTTGTTTTATTTATTTATGGGATGGGACCTGGTCTTCTCAGTTCCTAAGGGTAACCAATGTGTGATATAAATTTTCCATGGACTCTGCCAATTAGAATGTGCCTAAATTTATCAGCTGAGACTTTCCCTCTCATGATTATAACCCAAGAAGGTAGTTCAATGAACAGATAAAGCAGAGACACATTGAGCAAAACTATGCTTGGTATAATGAAGAGTATAATGATTATAGTGAGTAAGAATGGACTAGACTATGTTGGCCACAATCTGAATAACATAGGTGGAAGAGGAAACCAAACCATAAATGCTATACCTGGTCAGAAATAAGAATAATATACTTCTTGAGAGGTAGCCGTGGTATAAACAGTAAAAGGAGAGACTGAGTAGCTTTCAAAGAGGCATGAATGTGGAAGCCTTCTGATGTTGGTGAAGGAGGGCCCAGAGCTTGGAGGCCATGGGAGAAGGGGCATCAATGTGGGGGCTTTTTGCAAGTTTACAAAGGGAAGGAAGAACTTTCCTGGGTTGTAGCCTGGGGTATCCCCAGCTCTGCTTGGCTTGTAGAAAGGATGTCTTTGCCTAAACCCTGGATCCCCATGCTCCATAATCCCATTTGGAGAAGCAGATGCTGGGAGAATAAGCATGGCAACTCTAGCTGGTCAAACTCATGTCAAGGCCACACCTGGGAAAAAGAAAATGAGGAAGGGAAAGAAGAAAGGTAGGCTAGACGTCTTACATTGTGTGCTGAAGACTAGGGTGTACTATAACAACTAACGTAAACTGTATAACAGTTACCTTTTTAATCTGAATTTTGGCCTACCCTCACCTCCATCATATGTTCTTTTTGCCTTTTCTCTTAATTCTAATACCTTCTCTGTGCTGATAATTTTCTATTTATCCTGTGTATGTATGTGGTTGTTTACATGTTGTCTCCCCCATTAAACCATGAGCTCTTTGAGGGAAAGGACTGTCTTTTGCCTTTCTCTGTAGCCTCAATGCTTAGCACAATGCCTGGTACATATAGACACATAATAGCAATAATAATAACTAACATTCCCAACAATAACTATTTAAGTTCAAGGACCTAAGAGGTTAGTAGGTCATTTTCTGAGTAGTAACACAGCATTAGGAAAAGAACATTGGATTGGGAGTCAAAAAGATGTGGGCTTGAATCTCACCTTTTCTATTTATTAGACACTTAATCACAACCTCTGTGCTTCAGTTTCCTCATTTTAATCCAGTTCAAGGGACACTTGGGAGCATTATGAGCCTCATAAAGGTATGAAAATATATTAGATGACCTCTAAGGTCCCTCCCAGCTCTGTCTGATCTTTTTGCTTGACTAGCCAGCTCTTCCCTTTTCCTTTTCCTGCAATGGCTGGTAGCAGATGTTCAATAAGTAGGTGACACACTAAAATTCCCTCCTCCTGGTTCTGCACAAAATCATACCAGGCATGTTTTTGGCAACATACACCATTCACATTGTAACAACACCTGCTAGTTCTGGGGCCCGATTAAGGTCTGTCAGTATTTCCATTCTTGATGCTTTTTCCAGGGGATATAATTTGGATGAGTTCGGTTCCTCCGGTTTGTAATTTAGGACATGGGATGTCCACTCAGATATCATGGCCTTGTGATTTAAATTGGTTCTGATTATTTCCCGTTAAAAACATGCTAGCCTTTGTTTCTAATTTTGCTGCAGAAAGTTGGAGGGGGAAAAAGCATGACCTTTTGGAACAAAAGAAGCAGTAAAAGAAATCACAGCATCCAAATGCAGGATACCAGTAGGAGCAAATGTCTGCCTGAGGAGTGAGGGGATTTAGAGCAATGGGACACCGAGAATTTTAGCATATTTACTGGGGAGAAAGAAGAAGCCTGGCAAATCCCAAGGGAAGTTAGGATTCACCCCTATAGTACAGGCATAAAGAGTAATTTTAACATGAGAATTCTTCCAAACCTAGAAATATGGTACACCTCTTTCTTTCATAGTTGCATTCTTGTGAAACTCTCTTAAAATTTCCTCACATAAGATCTTATTTCACAGGGTAAAAATAATAGCTAACATTTATAGGCAGCTAGGTGGTGCAGCAGATAGAGCACTAGACTTGGAATCAGGAAATCTCATCTTGAAATCCTGAGTTCAAATCTAGCCTCAGATACTTGCTAGCTGTATGACCTTGGGCAGGTCACCTAGCCCAATTTGCCACAGTTTCCTCATCTGTAAAATGATCCGGAAAAGGCAATGGCAAGCCACTCCAGTATCTTTGCCAACAAAACCCCAAATGGGGTCATGAAGAGTCGACTGTTACTATAACACAATAACAAAAACGTTTATACAGCACTTTGAGTAGCTTTACAAATCTTCACAAATATTATCTCCTTTTATCCTAACATCCCTCTTGGGAGGTAGATGATATTATTAACCCTTTTTTAGAAATGTGGAAATTGGGGCAGACAGAGATTAAGTGACTTGCCCAAGGTCAAACATCTAGTAAGTGTCTAAAGCTGGAATTTCCCTATTCTAGGGCCACCCCTCTTCCTACCGAACCATCCAGCTTTCTAAAAACATAGATCTGGGTAGAACTGGGAGGGATCTTATAGGCCATAGCATCCAAGCAATTCATTCTATAGATGATGAAACTGAGGTGCCAGGAAGTGATGTGATTCACTTAAGGTCATAGACATATCTTTTATGATAGACATTGGAGACAGGTATCATCTAAGCATCAGAGGCAGAATTTGAACTCAGGTCCTCTTATTCCTGTACTGTATTCCCTCCTACATAAAGCATTTTTCAGCTAACAACATTGAGTGATGACTTCATCTAGTCCATACTGAAAGGAAGGATTGGGGGAGAGGTGGTGGGAGGACAGGGAGTCATAACAACTCTCCATTACGATAAGACCATTGTAGCCTCATCAGTCCCTACTGACCCCAACAGCTGAAACTTGGGGTGTCTCAGACACCCAGAGGAGGTTAGGCCTGTGGACAGTGTGGTGAAGGCAGGAGAAGGATGGGAGAGAAGAACAGATGCATAGGCCCTTTCCTAATTTCTACTTCCCTTGCTGAGGGCCCCCAGGCCAGGTGCGATGAAGATAGTTGGAACAAATGTTTCTCATTGTCTACCCCAATTCATTCTGTAAGGTAGCTTCCTTATTGGCCTGCCCTGGAATGAACAGTGCCCAGCTTTAAGTGTTTTGCCTCAGCCTTTGAAGTCTGGATGTCAGCAGAAAGGAGTGACAGAGTAAGCAGGGATCTCACCCCAAGGAGGAGATGGCCAGGAGACTTGAATTGAGGCCAAGGAAGAGATAGGCTTAGAACAGGGGTTGTTTCTGCAACTCCAGGTATGTGTATGGGTAGTTTGGGGAACTGACAGTCTCTCTCTCTCTCTCTCTCTCTCTCTCTCTCTCTCTCTCTCTCTCTCTCTCTCTCTCTCTCTCTCTCTCTCTCTCTCCCTCCCTCTCTCTCTCTCTCTGTGTCACACACACACACACACACACACACACACACACACACACACACACTCCTGTTTGAGCAGATCAGCAGCTCCCCTACCATCGGGATTCAAACCCACATCTCCTTGCAACTGTGCTTTTCTCTTTCAGCCTACCCACCTCATCCCAAGCGCCCCTCCCCTCCCCCTTCAAGGAATGTCTGCCTCCTTGCCTCACCTGGCTTAATTGTCATGAGGAGTGTTCCTTCTGCTCTGGCCTAATATTTAGTCTTGAAGTTGGATTACTATGAAGGAGGGCATGAAACACAGAGAAACATGTATGTATGTGTGGAGGTGTGGATGGTGGGGAGGGGGGATAAATGCATCTAGACCATGATCATCTTATCCTCCCCAGTTAATTCCATTTCTTATATTGAAGGGGGCACCTGTGTCAGATTTCCTTCAGGATTTTGCCTGTTTTTAATCTATAACTGGGTCATACCCTTCCCTATAGCTACCATTATTTCATTTTAGCATCATTCCTTTGTATTTTGAAAGCTTTCCTATCTTCAAGAATGCTTTTGAAAAACTGCAAATAATCCTAAAAATGGGACACATATTAATTTTTAAGGGCTTTTATATCAAATAACACCTCAGCTGACATTAGCAAGAATGGACACAAAATAATGCCTGGGGGAAGGGAATGGATACTAGGAGTAAGGATGGGTACCTGTTATTTCATTTCCCAAGGCTCAGTTTCTTCATTTGTAAAATGTGTGAGTTAGAGGGGATGTTGAAGCAGAGCTAGGGGAGGGATGTTAATTCAAATTAGCTGAAATTTTCTTTTTTTATATTATCTTAATAATTTTAAATATTTTCTTTTTTCCAATTATACATAAAAACAATTTTTAGCATTTTAAAAAAAATTTTGAATTCCAAATTGTCTCCCTCCTGTTTCCCCTCAATTGAGAAGGCAAGCAATTTGAAATAGCTTATACATGTGTGGTCATGCAAAATATATTCCCTGTTAGTCACATTGGAAAGAAAACATAGACCAAAACAAAAACAAAAAATAAGAGAAGATAAAGAAAGTAAACAAAAGGATGCTTTACTCTGCATTCAGACTCCATCAGTTCTTTTTATGGAGGTGGATAACATTTTTCATCATAAGACCTTTGGAATTATCTTGGATCAGTGTATTTCTCAGAATAGCTAAGTCATTCACAGTTGATCATCACATGATATTACTGTTACTGTGTACAATGGTCTCCTGGTTCTGCTTACTTCACTCTGCATTGGTTTGTGTAAATCTTTCCAGTTTTTTTCTGGGAGCATCTGCTCATCATTTCTTTTTCTTTTTTTTTTTTTTTGCTTTTTGCTTTTTGGTGAGGCAACTGGGGTTAATTGACTTGCCCAGAGTCACACAACTAGTAAGTGTCAAGTGTCTGAGGCCTGATGTGAACTCAGGTCCTCCTGACTCCAAGGTCAGAGTTCTGTTCACTGTGCCACTTAGCTGCCCCTGCTCATCGCTTCTATAGTATTCCATGACAATCATATACCACAACTTGTTTAGCCATTCCCCAGTTGAAGGATATACTCTCAATTTCCAAGTCTTTGCTACTGCAAAAAGAGCTACTACAAACATTTTTGTACATATAGGTCCTTTCGCCTTTCTCTTTCTTTCACTTCCTTCCTTTCACTTTCCTTCCTTCCTTCCTTCCTTCCTTCCTTCCTTCCTTCCTTCCTTCCTTCCTTCCTTCCTTCCTTCCTTCCTTCCTTCCTTCCTTCCTTCCTTCCTTCCTTCCTTTCTTTTTGGGAGTACAGACCTAGTAGTGCTATTTCTGGGTTAAAGGGTATGCAGTTTTATAGTCTTTTGGCCATATTTCCAAATTGCTCTCTAGAATGTTTGGATCAGTTCACAACTCTACCAACAGTACTTTAGTGTTCCAATTTTCCCACATCCCCTTCAACATTTGTCGTTTTCCTTTTTTGTCATATTAGCCAATTTGGTAGGTATGAGGTGGTAACTCAGAGTTGTTTTAATCTGCATTTCTCTAATCAATAGTGATTTAGGAATTTTTTCCTTATAACTATAGATAGCTTTGATTTCTTCATTTGAAAACTGCATGTTCATAGCCTTTGACCATGTATCATTTGGGAAATGATTTTCATTCTTATAAATTTGATGCTGTTTTCTATATATAGGAGAAATGAGGCCTTTTTCAGAGAAACTTGCTGTAAAAGTCTCTTCCGAAGTATGATTTCTGTGTATTTCCCTCCATCCTATTTTTTCCACTTGTCCTTCTCTATCTCCTTTCACTCTCTCCTCAAAAATGTTTTGCTTCTGATCACCACCTCCCCAAATCTACTCCCCCTTTCTATTATCCCCCTCTATGAAAGCCCCCCATTGCCTTCCACTCCTACTTCCCTGTAGGGTAAGATAGACTTCATTACCCAATTGAACCTATATGTTATTTCCTCTTCGAGCCAGTTATGATGAGAGTAAAGATTAAGCATTGTCCATCACCCCCTCAACCCTCTTCCCCTCCACTGTAAAAGCTTTCTCATCTCTTTTATGTGAGAAAATTTACCCCATTCTGCCACTCCCTTCCCCCTTCTTTCAGTATATCCCTGTTTCTCACTCCTTAATTTAATTTGATTTTTTATTTTTCATAGCATACTGTCATGGTCATCTCACACCCCTGCCCTCTATCTATGTATATTCCTTCTAACTGCTGTAGTAATGATAAAGTTCTTAGAAGTTAAGTATCATCTTCCCATGTAGGAATGCAAACAATTTAATCTTATTGAATCCTTATGATTTCTATTTCTTGTTCATCTTTTTATGCTTCTCAAGTCAATTTTTCTATTCAGCTTTGGTCTTTTTGTCAGGAATGCTAGAAAGTTTTATTAAATGTTCATTTTTTCTTCTGAATGATTATAATCAATTTTGCTGGGCAAGTGATTCTCGGTTGTGATCCTAGCTCCTTTGCCCTCTGAAATATCATATTGCAAGTGCTCTGATTCTTTAATGTAGAAGCTGTTAAATCTTGTGATATCTTGACAGTGACTCCATAATATTTGAATAGGTTTCTTTTTTCTGGATACTTTCAATATTTTTTCCTTGACCTGGGAGCTCTGGAATTTGGTTGTAATATTCCTGGAAGCTTTCATTTTGGGATCTCTTTCAGGAGGTGATTGCTGATTCAATTTCTATTTTACCCCCTGGTTCTAGTATAGCAGGGCAGTTTTCTTTGGTAATTTCTTGAAAGATGATGTTTAGGATCTTTTTTTTTTATTATGGCTTTCAGGTAGTCCAATAATTCTTAAATTATTCCTTCTCAATTGATTTTCCAAGTCAGTTGTTTTTCAATGAGATATTTCACGGTTTCTTCTATGTTTTCATTCTTTTGTTTTATTGTTTCTTGATGTCTCATAGTTATTAATTTCCACTTGCTCAATTTTGCTTTTTAAGGAATTATTTTTTTCAGTAAGCTTTTGTGCCTCTCTTTCCTTTTAACCAATTCCACTTTTTAAGGAACTTTTCTTTTCAGTGGATTTTTGTACCTCTTTTACCCTTCAGCCTATATTGTTTTTTAAGATGTTATTTTCTTCAGCATTTTTATATGCCTCTTTTACTAAGCTGTTGACTCTTTCCCCCCACCCCATGATTTTCTTGTATCACTCTCATTTCTTCTCCCAATTTCCCTCTACCTCTCTTATTTTAATTTTATAATCTTTTTTGAGCTCTTCCAGGAATTTCTTTTGGGCTGAGACCAGTTTACATTTTTCTTTGAAGCTTTGGATGTAGGTGTTTTAACTTTGTTGTGTTTTTCTGAGTTTGTGTTTTGATCTTCCTTGTCACCAGAGTGATTTTCTACAGTCAGGTTCTTTTTTTAATTGTTTTTGTTTGTTCATATTTCCAGCCTACTTCTTGACTTTTAACTTTATGTTAAAGTTGGGCCCTGCTCCCAGGGTAGATGGGGCACTGTCTGAAGCTTTACGTTTTTTAAGCTGCTGTTTTTAGAGCTAATTATGGAGGGGTCTACAAGTTTTTATTTCTTCCAAGGTGGTATGATCTAAGGACAGGTGTGGTCACTGTTCTCCTGGCCTGTGCTCTGATCTGTGAGTGATTACAGATACTCTTTTCTGCCTTGGAATTGTGATCAGGTTCTCGCTCCCCTGTGGTCATATGCTCTAGTTTCCTAGTGCTTCTACGTGGCCTGGGACTATGATCTGGAGCCATATATAGGAAATGCGACAGAGTCTTGCACCCAATGTCAGCAAAGGGTCCTTTATAATCTTCTGATTAGTTGTCTGACTGCCTTATTATCTGTAGCCTTAGAGCTGTAGAAGTTGCTGCTGCCGTTTCAGTTACCCCCAAGGTCTGCTGCAGGCTTGCCTTGGTGGGACCTGTGTTGGACTGAGCTCCGTCTCACCCAGCAAGACGGACCTTTCCTGGAGAACTTCTAAATTGTCTTGGGCCAGAAAATTATTTTACCTCATCTGTTTATTGGTTTTGCCATGCTAGAGTTTGTTTAAAGTATTATTTTAAAGTTGTTAGGAGGGGAATTTGGGACAGCTTAAGTGAGTCCCTGCTTTACTCTGCCACCTTGAGTCTGGCCTTTACCTGACACTTTCTAAAATTGTCCTCTATCATTTGTTATGGCATGATTATGTTCTATTGCATTCATAATTATCTAAGAAGTAATTTGATCCTACCCCCCCACACACTTTTACTTCCTTTTCAGAAGAGCCTCTAAGTTCCTTTCTAAATACAATGTCCTCTGATATGGACAGTGGGAAGATGCAAAAGGCAAACTATTGTAAAGTATGAGTTTTGTCTAGGAGAATGGGTAAGGAAGTTGTCTGTGATAAATTATAATTTTGTGGAAAAATCTACCTTTCTCCTTCATAGTGTATTCTTTCTGATTCTAGGATGGCTTCTCCAGCTTTGGATTGCCACAGCAATCTCTGTCTCTACATTCTACCTACCACTATGAATATTTTCTACCTGTAAACCGACCACATCTTAGACCATGTCATCTTTCTCCCATAAAATTTCTTTTTTTATTCATCTTTTTAAAAAATTCTGAACTCACCCCCATCAAAAAAAAAGAACCTGATTGTATTGTCTTCTGAACTTCATTATGTATTAGTGATTATTTTTTGCATCATTATTGCTAATTCCTCTTTGATTTGACTTCTCTTAACTGAGATAATGAAGAGGAACGACCCTTGTAATGAAAGAATACTCAAACAAAATGAATCCACACAGTGGCCACATCCAAAAATATATGTTTATACACCTTGTATTGGGAGGTAGGTAACATGTTTCATCAAAGGTCCTACAGAGATATGGTTTTTCAGGGCTTTGATCAAAGTTAAATCTTTCCAAGTTGTTTTTTTTACAATGTCATTGTCCCCAGATAAATTGTTCTCCTGGTTCTTCTCACTTCACTCTCTATCAATTCATATTATCTGGTATTCTCTGAAATATACTCTTTTGCCATTTCTTACAGTGCAGTAATATTCCATTACATTCATATATGACAATTTATTCAGCTGTTCCCCAATTGCCTGAGGCAATTTAAGGCATGCCATTAGATTCTAGTTCTTTTCTTCTTCTACCTTTTAATTCCTCCTTTAGGAACATGAGGTTTGTTTTGCATCAGACTATTTCCTCCCTAATATTTCTGCCCTTTTAATTCCCTTCCTCCCTATCCTGCTTACTTCCCTGTTGAGTTTGTTTTATTTCTATGCCAAATTGTTTGTGTGTTTGTATGTTTAACCCTCCCTTGTCCATTTAAGATAAGATTGAGATTCATCTGATGGCCACCACTGATGCCTTCCATCCCTTCTACCATGTTTTATATTCTTCTCATGGACCACATTATGAGAAATAGCAATTCCACTCCCTTTTTCCTCCTTCCTACACAAGTGCATTCCTTTTACTCTCCTTTCTTAAAATCCTGAGAACAGTAGTGATCCATTCACAGATGCTTTGGGTTTTTTTTTTTCATATTTAACTCCTACAATATCCTTTGAAGTCATTAAAGTTCTAAAGGAACATTTGTTTTTTTCTCTCCTCTTCCTCATTGGAGTATTATCATTACACTATCATGTAGCCTTTTCCCAATTGCTCAAATAAATGTACTTTTCTAGATTTCTCTGGACTGTGTTTATATTTCAAAGTTCTTAGCTCTAATATTTTCTTCAGTGCTTAAAAGTTTCATATTCTAAGATCCATGTTTTTTTCCTTGCAGGATTCTGTTCAGCTTTGCAGGGTAGGTAAGTTATTGTTAGTTATAAGCTTTTGCCTTGTTGAATTATATTCTAAGATCATCTCTGACTTTTAGTTGAAACTGCTAGGTTTGTGTACTCCTGACTGTGCCTCCTTGGTATTTGAACTCCTTCTTTTTGGAAGCTTGCGATTATTTTCTTTGACCCAGGAACTCTGGATTTTGTCTATGACATACCTGAGACATTTCCTTTTGGGACTCCTTTTAGGAACTGTTTTGTGAATTCTTTCTATCTTTACTTGGCACTCTGGTTCCAGGAGATCTTGGAAGTCTTCATTTATAATTTTTCAAAGCACAATTCAGGACTTTTTAAAAAGTCATGATTTTTAGGGTCATTCTCAAATTATTGATTCTTGACCTGTTTTCCAGGTCAGTTGTTATTTTATTTCAGTTACTATGTTATTTTGTTATTTTTTATATTTCCTTCTACTTTTCAAAAAACTGTTTTGGGTTTGTTCTAGTTGTCTCATGGAGGCATTGAATTCTGTTTGGTCTATTCTAATTTTCAGTCATTCCTTTTCTTGGGTAAGATTTGCCATTTCTAAACTACTTAATCTCCTTCTAATTCTTTCCTTAAGAGCTTTCGCTTTATTATTTTTTTAATCTCTTGCTTCATTTCTTCCAATTATTCATATCGTCTTGAGGAAAGCATTTTTTCCTTTGAGTCTCTGCTTTCAGTTGTTATGGGATTAAATTTGTGACAGATATAGGTATGGACAGATACTTATATCTATGTCTATTAGTGCTGGTTAGTTTTCTTTGATTTACTTATCTTTCCATCTTCATTCCTGGATTAGGTCTACTCCTCTGGCTGGAATTTTGAGTAGTGGTGGTCAGCCATGTGTCATATAACCCTGGTTCCCTTGGGTTGTTGTGCTGAACTCTGCTTCTTAGTCTTTAGTCCTCTCCCCCCCCCCCACTCCTGGGTCTTTGAGGTTCAGAGTACTGCATATTCAGGGCCTGCTTTGGCTTCTCAAGACACAGTGTTAGGGACTCACAGACTTTGGGCTGGGGTTTGAGCACAGCAGAACAATGATAATCATTAGCTGCCACACCCTGAAGTTCCCAAAGTTCCTACCTTGGGGCTTTCTGATCTCTTTGGGGCTTTCTCTCTTCCCAATTCTCTGGGTCTGGCACTCACTTTTGTTGAGTGGGCACCTTTCCTATTTCCCCTGGCCTTCTGGATGACATTTGTATATTTCTATGGTAGAAGTTATCGTTTTGCATTGGATTTCTTGACCAAATTGGTGAACTTCAGGGTTTGGTGGTAGAGGTGTGAAGGAGCTGGGTGAGCTACCTCCCATTCAGATGGCCATCTTGGCAGGAAGTCTTAATAACTGACACATGTCATCTTTGTGTCACCTATAATATGTTGCTCCAAATCATCTCCCTTGTGATGTGCATTTCCCATCCCTTTTCTAGAGTGTTAGGGAATACTCATCAGATTAGTGTGGGGAGCATCTACTAGCTGTTGCAGTTGTGCCCTGGAGGATCATTATTTTTCATAGACTAACAGATGACACCCCCCCAATACAAATGCAGACCCCAAAACATCCTCAAGAATTTAACAAATAAACATTTTGGTAACAGAGCCTCATCACAGACATAAAACAGTGGCCCATAAAAATCTAAGAATAGAGATTACTCTTCTGAATACTGATACCTTTTAAATTATGTAGCATGAAAATCTCCCAGATCATAGAGTCCTAGTAGAAGGAATTAAACCCATGAGAGAACAAGATGAAGCTCATACTCCTATGGATCTCGCTGCTGCTGGAGTTGTCTGGAAGGTGCTTTCTTTAAGCCTACAGAAGATAAATTTATATCCCAGCAATTTTATTCAATTACAGAAAGTAATCATTTTCTCCATCTATGTAAAACTCCATGGGACATTCAGCAGAAAAGAAAAATGGGAAAATAACAACTTGTCCTTGGACTATTGAATGTAAGAAGACTGGCAACAACTGTAATAGCAACAATCACTCCATTGAACATGATGTGAAGAAAGATCTTTTCATCACTGTGTTATTAACAGTCATAACAACTGAGAAGTAGGTTGGGATGGTAGATCAAAAGCTCTTGCTGGAGTCCGGATGACTTGGGTCATCCTGCCTCTGACATATATTGGTTGTGTGACCCCGGCTAATTCACTTAACCTTTCAGTGTCCCAGGCAACTTTCTAAGTTATAGAGAACAATTGTTTTTCTGCATTGACAAAGGGAGTTTCCTTACCCGCGAGCCCCCTGTTTGAATGAAATCCCAAATTCAAACTTAAAAAAACAGCTAGCATGTCTAGAGTGCTTGAAGTTTTGCTAAGCACTTTACAAACATCACCTTGTTTGGTTCTCACAACAAATCTGTGAGATACCGTAGGTGTTCTTAGCATCCTCATTTTAAGAGATGAAGAAGCTGAGCCAGTTGGCCAGAACACAGAGAAGCATCCAGTATGACAGAAGACTTTGCAAGCAGAGCTCCTGAGCACCAAAGGCATTATATCAATCCGTGTGTGTGTCCTTAGCTGATATGTTTCTCTTGGCGTATCCAAATGTGCCTTTAGGCTATATGTTCTAAATTGGTACATTTATAAAGGTTTCTGCCTCTCTTTATCTAGTCCTCAATACAAAATAGTATAAAACCTAGGGTTTGGGGGTTATTCTGATCCGTTTGGCAGAGCTGGACCATTTTGTTCATTCTATAGTTACCTTCCTTCTGTTCTCTATATATATGATATATACCTTTTTTTCCCTCCTCCTCCTCCTCTCTCTCTCTCTCTCTCTCTCTCTCTCTCTCTCTCTCTTTAACTACCTCCCCAGACCTTCTTGGTGGCCTAGATTGTTTTTTGTATTTTTGCCTTTCTTTGTATCTCCAGTGCAGTAATAATAGCTAACATTTATGTATTATTTTAAGGTTTACAAAGTACTTTATACATGTTATCTCATTTGATACACATACAGCCTTTTCAGTCATTCAGTTGTGTCTAATTCTTTATGACCCCATGGACCACAGCACTCCAATACTGTCTGTGGGGTTTTCTTGGCAAAGATACTAGAATAATTTGCCATTTCCTTCTCCAGTGGACTAAGGCAAACAGAGGTTAAATAACTTACCTAGGGTCACACAGCTAGTAAATGTCTGAGGTTAGATATGAATTCAGGTCTTCCTGACTCCACAGTGACTTGCCTAGTGTTACACAGCTAGTAAGTGTTGAAGGTTAAATTTGAACTCAGGTCTTCCTGACTCCAGGCCTAGTGCTCTTCCCATTGAGCCACCTAGCTACCTCTGCCTGGTACATAGCAGATGCTTAATAAATGTTTCTTATTAGTTGATTGACTGTGTGTCCTCTGGCATATCCCAAAAGAGGACAAAAAGACCTGAGTGGCTATGTCACAGGTTGGACGTTACCCTTGCAATATCATTTGTTTTTTATATCAATAAATTACAAATAGATTCTCTGGGAGCACAATGTATGCCTCTGTTCTTTAAATCACAAATCCAGTGGTTCCACTTTGTGTAAAGTATTTAGTTTTCTTTGGCTATTATGGGAATAATTTGAGTAGGGCCATGCCTATCCAGTGACACACTGGTAGATATTCTCTAGCAGTGAGTCCCATAGAGTAAAGGAAGCCTTCCTGGGATTTAATCTTTGAGTTAAGAGTTAGGAAATGAGATTGAGGCAGGAGAAAAACAACAGAAGCATTGGATGTGACAGACTCTTGGGGGAAGGGGGTAAAAGGCTATTTTTACCCACATGCAAATTAAATTAATCCAACATGATAAAGTATTTGGCATTTTAATGCAAGAATCTGAGAGGACTTTTTGACATTGATTTATGAACCCTACAGACATAAGTCATAGACAACAGCTATTTTTGGGTATTTACTTGGTGTCAAGCTTTAGGGGAAATACAAAGATGGGTTAAAAATTATCTTTGCCATCAAGGAGTTTACAGTCTAGTGAGGGTAAGAAGACATATGTATAATAAAAAATATAGATTAGTGGCAGTGTGGTATGATATGTATAAAACTGGTCTGAGAGTCAGAAATGCCTATCTAAATCCTGCTTCTGATGCATACTGGTTGTGTGTGACCTTGGGCGAATCATTTAAACTCTCAGGACCCTGGACAATTCTCTAAGATTATGTATTATAGAAAAGATACTGATGACCATTGGTAGGTAGTTTCCTCTCTTGGGAGGTTCTGTCCCTATCCCAACCTTGTGTACAGTGCACTGAGACGTTTTTGCTTAGAAGCTGGTGATCTGCTTTGATGGAGGGAATTTCCGCAAGGGAGGAGTCCCTCGTATCAATGATATCCCAGGTCCAATGCAAAAAGCAAAAGAGTGTGATGTGATAAATGCCTTAGGAAGGATATGGAGTGCTCTATGCATTTGGTAGCATGAGAGAGCCTTTACAGTTGGATTAGAGTAATGGGGGAAAATGTCAGTTGATCTGGGCAATGAAGACAAAAAGTGGACACACCTAATGTGAAAAGGAAAAGAGAAGAAATGCACAAATTGTGTTTGTGTCTAGGTAGGGTTTGGGGTATATGCATGGGAGTAGTGGAAGATAAAGGATGAAACAATGTCAGTGGGAGGTCATTAATGATAGCCTAAGGATTTTGGACTTCATTTAGCAGAAGCTAAGATTTTTGAATTGGGCAATGACTTGATCAGCATTGTGCTTCAGGAAAGTTAATTTTGTCACAGTGTGCAAGTTAGAGAAGTTGGAGGTAAAAGAGAAGTAATGAGGCTATTTAGTTCAATTCAATTTAAAAAAAGAAGAAAGAATGAAAAGAAAAGAATTAAGAAACTAGTGTGTTCCAGGCACTGTAGGTACTGGGTACCAGGAAGACAAATTTTAAAAAAAATAAATTATACCTATTTTTAAGGAACTTTTATTGTCCCTGGGTTGGTGGGGAGGGTTAATATCACAACAGTCTAGCAAGGAAATGATACAAGTCTCAACTAGAGTGGTAGAAATGGAAATGAAGAGTAACAGCAGCTATGAATGGTGTGGACAATGATGACTCTTCCTAACTATGTAGGAAATAGGAGAGGCAGTATGGTGGAATGGGTAGAGTTGGCTTCAAGCCTGGAAGATATGAGTTCTAATCCTGTGTGTGACACATATTGGCCATTTGAAACCTAGCAATGCTAGAGGAAACTCTAATATTATGAATTGCAGAAAAGGGTCTGACTTGTATTGGTAGAAGGAATTTCTTCTCCTGCGAGGTCTAGTTCTTATCCCAAATTCTTTGATAGGGAAACTGAGATGAACAGCTCTGTGTCTTCTTGATATCTATAAATAAATCTGAGACAAAGTCACCACCAAAGTGCTATTGACTGGTTAAAGTTTCTTTCTTCCCATTACGTTTTAAACGTCAAAGTGTCTGAAGCTCTCTACAACTGAACAAAGTGAAGAGAATTGTAAACGTTGCGTTGATGTGATGAAATATGTGTAATAAATGTATCCTGATCCCACCAAGCCTTAATGTACTGAGATGCTTAATGTTCATAAAATCAAGTTTTTCTTTTCTCTGCCCATTTGGAAACAGGACATGCTTTTGAAAAGGTTAAAGCTTAATAAAAACTGCTTTGTAATTGGAACGGAAAATGTAAGATTGGGAAGAGCAGTCCATATAGATTCTGAGGCTTTGCTTGTGTAATAAATTGAATAAGAGTTTATATTTTAGTAATCTGTGGGTCCTTTACAGTCAAATACATGAAATGGAATTTGGGATAGTCACCTTTAGAATGAACATCCCAACAAAAGACCATTCATTTGTATCTTCCCATTCAGCATGACTTGTCCCTCCCCACCCCACCCCCACCCAATGCATTGGAAGTCTTTCTCTGATACTTTTAATATTTTGTGGATACCTGTGCTTCACCTGAACTATATTGGTGTTTTAATAACTCGTTTTTATGACATGGCATGCTTATTTCCCTTTCTGACTATACATGGCACATTTGATGTATTTTATGCTATTTGTCTGGTGCAAGTTATCGTCTGGCAACATGTTGTAGCCGGTGTATATACTTTATGTGCCTTTCCGTTTCCTTTTGGTTCATTTGTAACTACAATTCTGCAGAGATCATAGAGTTCCACGATTTGTGTGCTTAGGACTAGAATGACACTGAAAGAATATCGATGTTAAAAATAGAGTGGACTTTTGTCTCAGGGGAAAACTTTAAATCATTTAAATCACTGATCCAATCTGTGATCCTCCCATCCAATCCAATCTGCAAGTTGCAACATAATTGGTTGCTAATACAATGTGACATAATGGCATGGCATAATCTGGATAACATTCTTCATCTACTTTGTTTTTCTTACATAGATTATCTGTCTGATCTCTTTTACAGAACAATGCAATTGACTAAAGAGGGCCAATAGTGTTCTCAAAAGTTATTTGTTCTCACTATTATTAGCAGTGGAAATAGTCTGTATGGACTCCACTTTCTATGTACTGGATGTGTTTTGTGAGAAAGTGGAAATGCATTAAAGACAATTAAGGCACAAAGAATGGCTAGCCCTGACTGAAAGCAAATATAGGTAATCTATGATCAAGGTAACACAGTTTTAAATACAATATTAGATTAATTTTTAAGATATCAGAAAGACTTAAAGATTCTAACAAAATGAAATGGATAATGGATGGTTTTAAAACAAAAATAAGGCAACCAAAGAGACATTGGCATCTCCTGACTGATTACTCTTTCATTTCTGTAAAAAATTTTTGTGAACAAATGGTCTATGCATAAACAAAACATGTCCTTGATGAAAACATTGGTAGTTATAAAGTTAGAAACTATAGAGTTGTTAAAACTTTGCCCTTAACATTCTTTGTATTTTCTCCTCAATGTCAATGATGGTCTGCTTAACTTGATCAGCAGAATGCCAGTCATTACGTGAAATAACTGCTTAATAATTCTTTCTGATTTAATAAAAATTAAGAATTAGTATACTTTAAAGCCACTTTAATCCAGCCTCCTCTAATTCATATTTTTTTTTAATAACTTGGATGGGGCAAAGCTGAAAAAAATTTACTTTTAATCTATCTAAAACAAAAACAAATGCTAAGCAATTCTCATCTACTTATATAAGCAGGTCTTGTGCTTGGCAACATTTTCTTAAATTAATTTGTTACTGTAAAATTCTGTAAAATAATGAGACTGCATTTCCTAAAATAAGATGCAGTAATTTAGCCTTTTTAAAATGCTTGTTGTCGAGCCCTCTCACTCATAAATCTGAATTAGTGAGATTTCACTATATAGACATCAGGCCAATTTACTCAGTCTCTGATTTTCATTTTCATTTTGAATAGACCTTTGGAAAGGCCCAGCCAAATTTAATTGAATTTATTCCGAAGCATTCAACTCCCAGATTACTACAGGAATTTCTACATCTTTGTATTATTTTCAAAGAACCAACAGATGATAGATGGAAGTTGATTCTGTGGATGAACTGTGTAGATTGTTTGCACAAAATGAAGATGACTATATGTTTGAAAGAGAAAATTTAAAGCTAAATAATCCATACTTCAGAACTATGTCATCTCTGACTCTGCTGTTCTTCAATTTATTTCCATGAACATTGGGGTCATTTTTCTATGCCTTTTCTTGTACGGACTGTATAGGTTCAGGCTCGGCCATTTGGTATCTGCATGATCAACTATTTTATGACATTTAAGCTTAAACAAGCTATTCCAAAGAACTGCAGTTTCATAAGACAACTAATAATTCTTCTGCCTTAATAGCTATGAAGAGCAAATGATACCTCATGAAAAATCTGGAGATGTGATTTTTCAGCATAAGAGCACATGGCTAAAAGCATGCTTTTGTTCCCATAGATAGACTCATTTTCTCTTCAGCTATCATGAAGGAAAGTTGGTAAAATAAAGCTTCTTTGTCTCATGACTGTACATCTGTTGCGTATTTTCTCTCTCCTGTCCTAGTTTTTTCCACTTCTGGCCTAATAATCATTTACACAGCTACCAGGGAGGCAGGTTCCAAGGGATTCTGACACACAGATGAAGAGGCTAGGGATGAAGTAACTGACACCAAATTCTACTTTCCGCAAATGCTTTGAGTTATAAATTGAAAAAAGGTGTTGGATTTTTCTTTTCTTTTTTTTTTTCTTTTTTGCCTTACATGTTTTTCACACTTAGGAGTTCCACAGGGTGTCAGAATATGCTATCACTTCCCCTAACCCCCCATCTCAATAATGGCTGTAGGATCTAGTACTAGGCATAGAGTCAGGAAAACAGGGTTTGAGTCCCTGGCCTCTGACACTAAATTGCAATGTGACTCTGGGACAGTCATTTAATCTCTTGGGAAAGTCATTTCATTTCTTTAGGCCTCCATTCTCTAATCTGTGAAATGATAAATTTGGATTATATGATACCACAGGTTCTCTAAGTCTATAATTCAATGATTCTGTGATATCTGCATCCCTCAGACACCAACCTCAAGCATTTATGCCTAAATCATAGATGTATAACATTTTTTTTTAAGTCGGCAAATAAATGGTTGGCCATGCTTCGTGTGTCAGGGGAGGGAATTTCTCCACTAGGAATTTCCTTACACTGATGAAATCATAGATCAGTAGCCAATAAATAGAAATTCTCCTTTAGATGTAAAGTCTGGACTCCCCTAAGAAAAAGGAGGGCTGGGGGAAATAATACTGTATGTCATATTTCCCTGTAATTTATGGGATACTTTATCTGATATGAAAGGCAGTGAAAATCTGCATAGTTATCAGGTGTCTATATACACATGCACAGACATTGGATAACAAGAACAATGAGAAGGATTGCTTAAAACAGGGAGGTTCATTGAAATGTGACTCATGACTGGAATACAGCAATGAAAGGCCATACATTATTTCACAAGGAACATATAAGATAATAGTTGGGGAGCCCAGTACACAAACAATAGATATTCCAATGAAGAAAAGTAGAAACCAGAGGGTGCAAACATAGATCATAGGATTAGGGAATTGAAAGCTGAAAGATCATCAAGTCCAATGCCCTCATTTTACAAATGAGTTAACAGAGCTCTGCCTATGGAGGCAAAGTGACTTTCCTAGGATCACGCAGCTAGTATCTATTTGAACACAGGTCTTCCTGCTTCTGAGTTCAGTATTACAGCCACTTAACCACAGTATTTTTATGAACATCGTGAGAAAGAATTTGAAGAGGGAGAAACAGGTGATATTGTGGTATGAGATCTTTGCTCAAAAGCTAGACAGATGACCAGTTTCCAGGGATGACATAGAAAGAGGATTCTTGCTGTGTATGGGTTAGAACAGATAAACTTTTTTGTTCCTTCAATGCAGAAACAGTGTGGTAGAGAGGACAGGACTGGCTTTGGAGTCAGGAATCCCTAGATGTGAATGCCACTTCAGACACCTACTAGTTGTGTGACAGTGGGGAAGTCATGTAACCCATCTGAGCTTCAGTTTCCTCATCTGAAATGGCACCCAGGCTCACCGAATGCTTTGGAGGCTTAACTGAGATACTATCTATATAATGTTTTATTGTTATTGTTGTTGTTTTCAATTGTGTATTGTTCTTTATGACCCTGATTAAAGTTTTCTTGGCAAAGGTACTGGACTGGTTTGCCATGTCCTTCTCCAGCTCATTTTCCAGATGAGGAAAACTGAGGCAAACAGAGTTAAATGATTTCCCAGGTCACACAGCTAGTAAGTGTCTAATGCCAGATTTGAAGTCAGGAAGATGAGTCTCCCTCCCTCCAGACCTGGCGCTCTATCCACTGTACCACCTAAACTTTAAAATGCAATGCAAATTACAATTTCTCTTTAAGACGAAGTCATAGACATGGCTAATATGGAAATATGTTTTGCATGACTTCACATGTGTAATTGATATCATATTGATTGCCTTCTTAATGGGCAGGGGAGGGGCTAGTGGGAGGGAAATAATTTGGAATTCAAAATTTTAAAAAAATTACAAACTAATAAATAAACAAAACAAAACAAAACAAAAAACTAAGATTGAGAGGAGTTTCCTTTTCCAGGAGTTCTCTAAACTAATAAAATCCCAGATCCAGTCCCAATCCTCATTCCATGTTATTCTAACTTTATCATTCCAGAATGTTATTACCTAAAGCAGTCTTTCCCTAGACTGGTCAAAGGTACACGTACTTCATATGTTTCTTACAGATTTTCTGGATGGGTCTCCAGTCATGTGATGCTGCTACTGCTTACCAGTCCAGACATTTTTCACATGATTCTGAATCTTAGGCTGCCTAAGTGGAAGCACCCTTCCCTGGCCTTTTTCTGCTCTTTATTTATTAATCCCAACCGCACCTCTCCATTGTCTCTATTTTATTCTAATTTCCTCATTTGATGTACCCTCTGGCATTCCCCATCCTATTAACAAACTGCACTTCCAAATGAATTTGTCTCCTCCCTTCAGAAATTACTTTGCATATATTTGCATTAAATTTTCTAATTATGTTTCAATTCTGCTGGGAGAATGTAAGCTTCCTGAGGGCAAGTACAGTTATATTTTTGTCTTAATATCTCTACCACTTAACACAGTTCCTGATAGATACTAGATCCTGAATTAATTTTTGATAAATTGAATTCAGTGATGCCATTGAGATTGACTGACAAGTGGATTAGACTCTTCTAGTTAGACTCACTCCCCCAGCCCTGAGAGGGGCAGGCATTAGATATGCTGGACCTTTGTTTACTTTCTTAGCTTTCTCTCTCCCACATCTTGTCTACTTATGTCCCTCTCTTTGATTTTCCCTGACTACATTATGTATGGGAGACTGCAGAATTATTATGGAAGAAGAGGACACTCACTGGAAGTGAGAGTAAATTCCAACTTACTAATTTTTCATTTTAGCAGCTATTTGCAAGGCAAGCCTCATGCTATAAGGGCCTGCCAGATTCAATGCCATAGGCGTCATGGCCCAGTGCCCCGACAGCAAATCTCTTTCGATGGCATTTATCAATGCACTCCCTCAGCCATGGACTCAACAATCCCTATTTCTTTCTGTAATATAGAAAGAGACGTGGCATAGAAAGTCAACCTAGAAGCCAGGAAGGCCTGTCTCTGGTACATCATGGCTGTGTGATTCCGGATTAGTCATTTAACTTCTTAATACCCCAGACCACTCTCTAAGACTATAAATTGCAGAGAAATTGCTGACTTACATCGGTTGGTAGAAGGACTTTCCTCACCTGAGAATTGCCTATGGTAATAGAATCACAGGCCCAATTCCAATCTCTAATATAAAAAGGATCCTCTCTCTCTCTCTCTCTCTCTCTCTCTCTCTCTCTCTCTCTCTCTCTCTACTTCATGCATATATATAACACATATATATGTGTACATATATTTGTATATCTTATATCTATATGTATGTACATCTATGTTGGCATCTATATCTATATTCCAATGTGTCATATTCACCAACTTTTCATTCTTTATAAAAAAGTATGTATTTTTTTTTTATCAAGCCAAGGAATTCTATATATTCCAAGGTCCTGCTACATAAAGAGTACTGAGTTGTGCCCAGGGAGTCTCTACAACTCTACAATATGAGAATATTCTAAAATCTAGCCTTAAAGAGACAATGGCATCATTATAGCAGGAGAATCAATTATTAATGTAGCACAGAAGATTTTATTCTTTTCTCGAGGCTATAGCTACCTGGGCTTATATTGTTTGATGTCCCCAGGTCCTCATAATGAAAGCTAAGGACCTCAGGCCCCTGGAGTTGGGAAATTTCAGAAACTTGTTTATGTCTATGGCATTAAAATAGGATGGTTATACTTCTTTGAAATAGCAGACAATATGATCCATATGGAGACTTTTAAAATGTTTCAATCATCTTCTGCATGAAGCCTTTCCTGATTCTCCCAATTGCTTATTTTTTCCCTCCTAAAATTCCTTGTTCTTAAATACTTTTTGTATTGTGAATGTACATTCACACATACATACATGCATACATATCTACACACATGTGCCTATGCACATACACATGCATGTGTGTATATTCATTCACTTCATATTTATGCCGTATATATGTGATATATATATATATATTATATATATAATTATATATATATATATACATATATATATATATATATATATACATATATATATATATATATATATATATATATATACTCATTCATATATTTATTTATCCATTCAAAACTAGCAATATTAAGTTGGTGGAGATTTTTGAGAGGGTACCACAGTCATCTCATCTATTTCACGGCCCAATTTAAATCCATAGATAAAATTGAAATGCAAAGGGAGGAAATGACTTCCTTGCAAGGAAAAGAAAATTTGTTGCCTATGAAGGAAAACCATTTTCAGGTTAATATCTTCATAAAGATTTCTTTTTGGAGGAAGGCTTATTGGAGGAAGTCTTTATAAAAATATGACAGTATTATTTAAACTTCTTTCAGTAGCTAAAGTCAATTATTGGGATATCTTGTCAATAGAATATAACAAGATGTGGGTTACAGATGAATCTCAAATCTATGACTTTCAATGAGTCAAGATGCAAAAGAATGACACTGGCCTGGGGAATATACACATCAGAACAAAATCCCTGGAGAAGGAAAACAAATCATATATGGTGTGCGGTAATCAATCACTTAAAGCTGGAAAGGGCCTTAAAGATTATCTAGTCCAATTCCCCCATTTTCTAGATGAATTGTACTGAGGCCTAGAGAAGTCCTCAAAGTTATCCAGTAAGTTAGTGTCAGAATAGGGAATAGAACTCCATCTAGGTGACGCCATAGTGGACAGAGTGCCAGGGCAGGTGTTCTCTTCCCGAGTTCAAATCTGGCCTTGGATACTTACTAGTTGTATAACTGGAAAAGTCACTTAACAGTTTCCCTCAGTTTCCTCATCTGTAAAATGAGCTGGAGAAAGAAATGGTAAGCCATTCCAGCATTTTTGCTAAGAAAACCTCAAATGGAGTCACGGAGGGTCGTACGCTACCGAAATGACTGAACAATAACAACTTCCTGATTACTAGTAAGTATACAGTTCTTTTATTTGTTTTTTGTTTGTTTGTTTTTTCATTTCAACTGTGATCCCTCACCAATACTATGTAGAGATATTAATATTCTTAATTTTTTGGGTCATATTGTATTGGGTGATTTTTAGCATTTTGCAAAAAAAAAAAATCCAAGGAAATATAGTATCCATAGGGTAGGGTGATAAATTTGAGTTTAATATGAGGAGCTTTATGTTAAATAATGCAATTAAAAGGTAATTCTGTAGATCAGAATAAGGAAAACCATTTTTTTCATGAATATAGTACTTGACAATAACTTACACTGTTCAGTGGGGAATAGAACTAAAATAGTACTAAGAAAAAAAATTAGAGAAAAACTAATAAAAACTGAAACCAGACCACATTATTTTCCAGTTGTACACTAACCATTAGTAAGGTTGGTCTAAAATTGTATAGCACTTTCAAAGAACACAGAAAATGACAGTGAAGTCGTGGGATGGCAAATAGTATTTCCATGGGGTCTCCTGGTTTAGTAAAGGGAAATTGCCGTTCAGTTGTTTCCATCATGTTTAGCTCTTTGTGACCCCATTTGGGGTTTTCTTGGCAAAGATACTGCAGTAGTTCACCATTTCCTTCTCTGGTTCATTTTACAGATAAGGAAACTGAAGCAAACGGGGTTAAGCGGCTTGCCCAGGGTAAACTCAGGTCTTCCTGATTCCAGGCATGCTGCTCTATTCACTGTTCTACCTAGCTATCTAGTAAAGAGAAATACATGTCATAAGGAGAAGAATGTATGTGCTCTCTGAAGCCTAAAACAAGTGGCTGTGAGTTCTGCTCTGCTTTCCCCCAGAGCTGGCTCCAGCCCAATGGTATGTAACAAGCCACATTCTTGCCGTTACCAAAAGTGATGTTCTCCCATTTAGCTGATATGTCTAAATTACAAAAGCAGGTAGGATAAAGTTTCAAGTCTCTGATAAAAATTGAACGTTATAAATTCTAGATATCTTGGTTTCTCCTTGGTATCTTGGTTTCTCCTGGGCCTGGAGATTTTGTGGTGGGTTTGATGTCTGCTATTCTGTCTTTGAACTTCTGCTGAAGGCATTTTTCTTCTTTGGGGTAACTTTTTGCAAAAGCAGACATCAATATACCTGTGGCCATGGTCTTCCCTCCAATAGAAAATAAAAGGGCTCCTGACATTTTACAGAAGTCTAGTGCTCCATTAAACTCTGTGGCCTGCGAATCCATCATTACAAAATGTCCTTCTCCAAAGACGTTGATTTGAGGGACATGGGAAAGCCCACTGTCAGAAATTACTCCTGAGATCAGGAAGACCGTGCCAGAGGTAAGTCTGACCTTCCAGACAATGGAGCTCCACCCATGAAGTGATCTCAGGATCTGAAAATCATCCCCGTGCTCCCAAATGGAAGCTGTGCAGTCCTCACAAAACCGATGCAAGCAGGATTGGACTTCATAGTGCTGATATCTTTCCTCAGGCATTTTCTGCACCTGTTTGGTGTCACAGATGTTGGGAGAAGAACTCATTTTTCTTGGCTTTGATTGCATCTTTCTCTTCCTTGTATCCACCCTTTGGATTTTCTCTTTCTCAGGGCTCATCTTTCCGAAACCTATTTCCCGAGAATCCCCAGATCCACAGGACAAGGACAGCTACAAGGTAGACTCATATCTCTTGCTGGGGTCCCCTTGCTGCGGCCACCACTCTTTCTCCCCCACCTCTTACTGTATATATTTTTACTTTACTTGTTGACACCATGATTTGATGTTATGCTGCTTACAAGTAAGCATGGCTTCATTCTTTGTGTTTGAATCCCCAGTGCCTAGAACAGTACCTGATACACAGTTGTGCCAGGAAGCAAATACTTGTTGATTGACTGACAAATTGATTCTTGAAGACACAGAAGCACTGAAGGACTTTTGGAGAGAAAGGTGAAATCATCACTGCAGGACTTGTCCGTTCTTAATGAGATTCCTCACTGGAAGCATGAATTGGCATTGTTGCATGGGTCTCATGTAGAATCTGAAATAAACTCACTCTAGGCATGCTCCAGTTCAGTTTAGCAAATATTTATTAAGTGGTATTAAATACCTTTTGTGTGTGTGCCACTGTTAGAATGGGGAGATACAAAACCAAAAATGAAGGAGTCCCTGTCTGTCCTCAAGGAACTTTCATTATGCTAGCAAAAACCAAAACAGAGAAGTAAAGATAAAATAAAAAAATAAGTAATTTGGGGGAAGGAGGCAGGCAGATTAGTAACAACTGGACAGATCGGGAAAAGCTTCTTCACATAAGAGGTGGCACCTTAGTTGAGCCTCAAAGGGAAACAGGAATTATAAAAAGTAGAGTTGAAGAGAATAGGGGACAGGTGTATCAGGCACCAAGGAGGAAGATGGAGTGTCATGTACAGAGAATGGCATATGGGACAGTTTAGTTGCAATGTGGAGATAACATTAATGACAACAGTAACGACTAGCATTTATATAGCACTTTAAAATATGCACAGTGCTTTACAAACATCTCATTTTATCCTCACAGCAGCCCCTGGGAAGTAAGTGCTATTAATTCCCCCATTTTACAAATAAGGAAACTGAGGCACACAGTGGTTAAATGATTTGCCCATAGTGACACAGTTAGCAAGTATCTGGGTCCAGATTTGAACTTGGAACTTCCTAACTTCAAGTTCAGCATTGTGTGCACTGCTCTACCAAGCTGCCATGAGAGTTTAATGGTAAGGTGGAAATATGTCTGGAAAAGTAGAGTGCAGCCAGATTGTGGAGGTCTTTCTACCTTAAGAAAATCTAGGGGCAGCTAGGTGGCGCAGTGGATAGAGCATTGGCCCAGAAGTCAGGAGGACCTGAGTTCAAATCCAGCCTCACATACATAACACTCACTAGCTGGGTGACTCTAGGCAAGTCACTTAACCCTAATTGCCTCACAAAAAAAAAATAATCTAGTATTTTAAAACTGGAATTATAAAATTAAATGAAACAAATAATAAAACAAAAATTAGGGAATGATACAATATACCTAGAATGTATTGTACTAGTAAGAGAGAGCAAAGTCCTAGGGATTAATAATAATAATAATAATAGTTGATTTTAGAATAATAATTGTTACAATAACATAGTAATAATATAATTGCAAGAAGAATAATTAGTAGTACTATAATACTAGCTAACAGTACTATAACTAACATTTTTACAAAGCTTTAAAGTTTGCAAAGCTGTCTACCTTACTGTGACCTTTGAAAAAGATATTGTAGGTATGATTTCCTCTATTTTGTAGATGAGAAAACTGAAACAGGGAAGTAAAGTGACTTGCCCAGGGTAATACAACTAGTGAGCATCAGAAATAGGATTGGAACTCAGATCTTCCTGCTTTGGAATTCAGCCCTCTGTCTACTACAAGCATGAAAGTGTTTCTTTAGGAGGCATTAACTGCCTGAAAAAAGATCCAGTGTTAAAAAACATGTAAAATTCATGTGTTGGGGAAGCCTTTTGTTTTGAAAATAATAAGAAGGGAAAATAAGTGGGCCCTAGAATTATAACAGACCATGAAACCTTGTTCATTGATTCAATGTAAAAAGTACTTGCCTTCCATTAAATGGGTTCCTATTTCATATACAAACCCTCCATTCCACTTGGGCTGCTACCTCACTATCCTATAAGTACTCTATGTTTGTTCTGATCCCTGAGTCTTTGCTTGTGTTACTTATTTCTCTTTGCTCTTCCATCTATCCAAATTTGACCCATCTTTCAAGGCCTAACTGAAATCCTACCTTGTCCATGAAGCTTTCACTGAATATTCCACTCATCCATTTTTATCTAGTTATTTTTATTTCTTTAGACATTTCCCAATTACATGTAAAAAAAAATTAACAACCACTTAAAAAATTTGAATTCCAAATTATCTCCTTCCTTCCTGTCTCTCCCCTCTCCTTGACAAGGCAAGTAATTTATTTTGATTATACATGTGAGGTCAAGCAAAACCATGTTGCAAAAGAAAACAAAAACAAAATAAGACAATAAAAATAAAGAGAGTATCAAAAAAAGTATGCTTCAATCTACATTCAGAATCTTTCAGTTCTCTCTTGGGAGGTGGATAGCATTTTATGATGGATCCTCTGGAATTGTCTCAGATCATTGTCTTGATCAGAGTAGCCAATTCTTTCATGGTCAATCATCCTTACAATACTGCTTTTACTGTGTGCAATATTCTCCTGGTTCTGCTCACTCCACTCAGCCATTATTGATATTACTCTTCTCTGAAATTCTTTAGCAAAAGATTTCACAGCTAGAACTTCTTGAAGTGTGGGACTAAATCTCATAATTCTTCTGAATTCCCCGTTGTACCTACAACAGTGTTGAATCGTTCATTCCTTTCGATTATTCTTTCACACAAGATCATAGATCAGGAATTGCAAGGCACCTCTGAGGCCATCTAGCCCAACCCTGTCATTTCATAGCTGAAGAAACTTAGCCTATGAAGGGCAAGTGGTTTGCCCATGGCCCGCAAGTAGCAAGCATCAGAGGCAGGACACAAGTCCATTTAACAAACACTTCTTAAGTACCCTTTCTGCAGTACCCTTTACTGAGCATTCATTTCTTATAGTCATAAGCTACACACGTACATATCCTCCACACAGCTGCTAAAATGACTTTCTTAAACATTGACCTGACTGTGTCAATCCTCTTCTCAAAAATCTCCCATTTAACTGTCTTGCTAACTGCTCCCCATACACAGTATTTAATGTCTGGACTTTATTTTCTTCTCACCTCTATCTCTTTAAATTGTTTTTAAAATAAAATTTTACTATTGTTTTATAGCACCTACATTTCTCAGTGTATCCCAGAGAGCCATCCCTTACAAAAAAGAAGGAAAAAAGAGGAGAAAAAGGTCATTAAAAGCAACCAATATATTGAAAAAAAATCAGACACCATTTTCAGTGTTCCAGTCATGCCAGTAAACATTTATTAAGTGCTTACTATTTATCAGGCACAGTGCTAAATGCAAGGGAAGACAGATATAAGCAGATGGAAAGACAGTCCCTTCCCTCCAAGAACATTCATTCTAATAGGAGAAGACAACACATAAAAGGGAACTAAAAAGGTGTTGAGTGTTGGGCAGTGAAGGTTCCCATCGAGGAAGCATGGTAGAGAAGGTCCTTGGGAGATGAGTCTTTAGTGCAGCCTGGAAAGGAATGAAGACATGGTTGATCTGGATTGTATCCTTAAAAGGGAGGTTCTGGTAAGAGCCAGGCAATTAGAGAGAGAGAGACAACAGGGTGAAAAGTTAACTTACAATATAGTAAGTGGTCTAGAGTCAGCTTCGAGAGTGAAGAGGTCTCTATGGCATGGTTGAGAAAGTCTTGTGGAGACCATTCCCTACCCATAGATTCCCTCCTCTACAAAGAAGGGGGTGGTGTGACAGCTTTTCTATAAAATCCTTATCTTCATCCCAATAATATCTCAGCAGTAACCTCCTACTTGAGACTTTCCTTGATTCCTTACTGTTCTTGTTGTTCATTACTTGAAATTAATTTTTACTAGTCATATTTTTACAGAATCATGGAAACACATTTTGCATTTACTTATTTGTGTACAGATAGATGTGTTCTTTTTGAGGGCAGGGCTAATTCTTTTTCATTTTTGTTTTATCTCCAGGTGCCTTATACATGCTATGTGCCTAATAAAGATCTGTTGTTGTGTTGAAAAAAATACAATTCAAACTAAAATATAGGTGTAGTGCAGATAATCTTTCAGTATCCTCATCCCAATTTTCACCCCCACTCCCACTCCCACTGATAAGGCAGGTCCCCAGAGCTTGGCTATGTCTCCTTCTCTGGATTCTAGGAATAACTGGAGAATGATGAGTACTGAGTCTATGAAGCTATTGGCTTGAGCCCTCACCAGTGTGCTTCCTCTCAAGATTATCAGTTGAGAATTAATTTAGTCAACCAGCCTGCAGCAACTTTTTAGAAAGAGATATTTACTAGATATTACTGTACCAGTACAGTAAGCGTAGCTTATACAAAATATTCCTCCACAAGGCTATGAAATTGAGTAATGTGCAGGAATGCTTACGGGTACTTAACTTCCATGACCCTGAATCTAAGATGAAGCAATTATGAGTAATTTGAATATTATCATCCAGTTAGTCTGAGGGAAGTTGGCTGGACGATGTTGATGGAAGGAAGTTGGCATGCTTTGTTAAGCTCTTAGACTTGTTGGAAATGCTGGAATAAGTAGAACACACATACCATTTGGTGCCAGGGGAAAAAAAGGAGATAGCAGTCTGACAATTCTCTCAACCAAACTTGATCTTAATGACAGAGAACTATTCAAAGATGAGAGAAATATATTCTTGTTCTTGACTCCTGCATAAATTCTTAGTGGGCCAGAGGACATCCAGAGAATCAGTCAGTCAATAAACATTTATTAAGCACCTTCAAGATTCCAGATACTATGATAAGCCCTAGAGAGACAAAGAAAGTTGGGAGGGAACTGATCCCTGATCTCAAGAAGCTCAGTGTCTAATGGGAGAGACAATTACATATAAACAGACCATGTACAGGATAAATTGTAGGTAACCAAGACAGGGAAAGCATTAGCATTAAGGGAGATTAGGAAGGACCTCTTGCAGAAGGTGCAATTTTAGCTGAGTCATGAAGGAAGCCAGAGAATCCAGGAGGTATAGATTAGGAGGGAGAGAATTCCGGGGACGAGGGAAAAATGGTGAAAATGCACAAATCAAGAGGAACTGCGTGGAGGTAGTGCTGAATCACAGAGTACTTAGTGGGGCATAAGTTGTAAATAGACCTGAAAGGTGGGGGAAACCAATTATTGGAGGTAATGAAGAGCAAATGGAGCAGGGGTGGAGAACCTGCATCCTCGAGGCCACATGTGGTCCTCTAGGTCCTCAAGTGTGGCCCTTTGACTCAGTCCAAACTTCACAGAACAAATCTCCTTAATAAAAGGATTTGTTCTGTAAAACTCTGACTCAGCCAAAAGGCCACACCCAAGGACCTAGAAGGCCACATGTGGCCTCGAGGCCTCAGGTTCCCCATCCCTGAATGGAGGGTCACGGTAGAATCACATTCATCTAGTCTAGCATATTAGCTGGTACCTTGCTATGACAAGGACTCACTGAATGCCCACTCCCACTATACCAAGATGGTAAGTGACAGAGAGGTTTTTCCTCTGTGAAAAGAAGCTACTCTCCACAGCTCCCAGCCCTTCTGAACTAAGGAGAAATATAAGAATGGTGAGAACAGCCTAAGGAATGAAGGTTAATACGGTGAGTTGCAGAGCCAAAAGAGGTGTTATGGCAGGTGCCACCTGCGAGCAGCAGCAGAGAGGCCCTCGGTGCTAACTGTTGTAGAATCATGAGGAACAGTGTCTACCCTTAGCTTCCCTTAGTGACCTTAAATCAGCAAGGTTATGGTCGTCTCTGGAGAAGGGTTGTTTATTGGCAGTTGTCAAAATCATCATACATCTTCAGCTGGAAAGGCCATCTAGTTCAACCCTCTTCTTTTATAGAGAAGAATAACTGAACCCAGGGAGTTTTAGTGACTTGCTCAGTGTCACTAAAGTAGCAAGAGGGAGGAACTAAGATTTATAAGGAAAGCATGGGGGGAGGGATAGTTTTCAACAGAGGGACCAAGAAGAGACACAAACCTGGCCCTCCCCAAAATGAAAGTCTTCCCTAAAGCCCCAATGCATTCAGTCTGCCAATAGATCGTGTCAGTGGTGAATGAGATCAGGAAAGAGGAGAGCCTGGAATGGGCTATGCTAGGGGTAGGGGTGGGTTGGGGAGGACAGCAGTGTGAATGCCTAGTTGTCCCATGTTGTGATAGATGATACATGGGTACCTTCTCATCCGTGGCCTGCCGTAGGGGTGGTTTTGGAAGCAGCACTGTTCCCAGGATATAGGCTTTGCCTAAGCCCAACTGAAGCTATCCCCATCCCCAAGGACTGTCCTTGTCTGGAATGTGTTATTTATTGAGGATATTGGCTTCTGGCAAAGGTAATGAGGGCACTGGAGTTTTGTGCCTCTGCTTAGACGCAGCAGAAGACAAGAATGGGAACATCACGGGAAGCTGCTTCCAGACTTCCAGCACCAGGAGTCCCAAGGCATGGGGCTGAGAATTAGGATTCTTTCATTACAACTAAAACCAAGTAAAAAAAAAAATGTAGATGTGAATTGAACCAACATTAACAAAAGCATAAAGTCCCATGACGATTCATCTTTGGAGTAATTTTGAACAACCAACTATCATCATTTTTGATATGTGTATGTTAAGCCCTATAGTGACATGCTAAAAATATGTTAAGAAATTTAAAAAAATAATATGGCTGTGGCTTGAACCAGCTTTAGATCATTATACTATTGTTTCCAAAATGAGTTATTAGATTCTAAAGTTTTCAGAGCTAGAAGGGACCTTAGCAACAACTAGTCCAGTGTTTTATTCCACAGATGAGGGAACTGAGTCCCAAAAAGGGATATCACTTTGCCAAGGTCATACAATTGAAACTCAACCCATGGATTCTGACTCTAAGTGCTGGTACAGAATCAGCACTTAATACAGATTTATTAATTGAATTGTATAAAACCAAATCTCTTTTTTATTATTGAATCAAATCTGTTGTTTCAAATCCCACTCACATCACTAAGCAGGTTACGCCATAAAGTTATTGTTGTTCAGTCATTTCATTTACATCCAACCCTTCATGTCACCATCTGGGGTTTTCTTATCAAAAATAATGTAGTGATTTGCCATTTCCTTCTCTGGCTCATTTTACAGATGAGGAAATGAAGCAAGCAGGGTTAAGTGACTTGCCCAAGGTCACACAGCTAGTAAGTGTCTGAGACCAGATTTGAATACAGGAAGATGAGTCCTCCTGCCTCCAGGCCCAGCACTCTATCCACTGAGCCAACTAGCTGTCCCATGGTATAGGGAAGATCTTTTAATTTCTAGTAAGTTCAATATAGATAGATATAACCCACAAAATAAAAGGTCTTTGGGAGGTCTTTTATAATTTTTATGAGTGTAGAGAGGTCCTGAGACCAGAAAGTTTGAGAAAAACTGCTAGAAAGTATAGCCTCGACATGATTGTCTGTATCTTTTACTTATTTCTAGTATAACAGGAGGTGATTACAGGAACTCTTGCCTAATTTAATTAGGTTAGATTATGACCCTTTGTCAGAAGAGAGTGTCTCTTGGATATCCTTACTGAACCTTGCTGAGGGACACATTCCTTACTGCTTTGACAACAGGAACTTCTGATCGGTCCCTGTAGCCAGTGTTATGTACAAAGATGATTAATGATTCAGGAGAAACATATTTTTGTTAAGGAACTTTCCCACTCTGTTGTCTATGAGAGTGAATCCCACTCCTTGGGATGGAATGGATGTGTCCCTTGTACCCCTAAGCTGTAGTTCTAGTGGGGAGGAGGTCAAGGAGAAGGGGAGAACTGGCCATCTTTCACTGAACCCCAGGTTCAAATTACTTTGTGATTCCATACCCCTAAAAGTCCCACCAATTAATTTCCCTTTAATATTTACCCAGAAGACAGAATTAACTATACAGAGGAACTTAATGAAAAATCATAGTAAGAAACAGCAATAAAATGTTTACCCATGAAACACTGGGTTTGTGGCCCATAATAAACCCTCTCTCAGTGGGGACAGTGTAAACAGAGAGAATACAATTGGAGAGGCACACACTTAGGACATATGTGTGGCCAGGGCAGACTGATGGAGTGGTGACTAACTCTGCTCAGGCTAGAGAGCTGCTAATGTTTCTGCTTGCACTGCCATTTTTCTCTTTGTCTCTAATGGATGTGCCTGTGCCCTGCTGGCCTCCGAGTGCCTGACGGATGCTTCTTTACTGGACGCTGCTGGACGGGGCTTCAGTGGACACCATCAGACACTATTCTGCCCCACTGGAGTTTGTGCTGGGCATTGCTTACCTGTTGTCTCCCTTCCGGCTTCTGGCTTAGCAGAAATTACCATCTAGGGTTTGGTCATGCTCTTTTAGCCAGCTTTGAGAAAAGGCAGAGATTCTCAATGACCATGAAAAGCCTCTCCCTTAAGAAGATTACATCTGAGGTCTTCCCATAAAATGGGGAAATTTGATAGTATTTTTATTTTGTCTGCTATCAAACCTAGACACAAAGCACTCAAAGGTGTGCAAAAACAGGTGAGCTGATGCCTGAATCCCAAGACCTGTAGACCCTCAACCTAATTGTTAAGGCTGGAAATGTGTATTTTTCAGGATTGCTAGTTACAGACCTGTGCTCATAAAAGGAAACACAAAGAGGAAGGCAGCCAATGACGAGCTCTATAGTATTTGGCTTACTTAGGATAGCCCATATGTCCTGCTGCCATATGTGTGTGCCTCAAGCTGCCATTGCTGCTTCAGGGAAGTGGGGTGGGGAGCCTGAATTTCATACCTTTGCTGAAAATTGAAGGCAAAGAAGCACTGACAAGAAAACTCAATGTAGGGGGCAATGTGGCCTAGATGGTCAAGAGTTATCTTTGAAGTTAGGAAGAACTGAGTTCAAGTCTCACCTCTGACACATGCTGGATATGTGACTCTTGACAAGTCAGTTAAATTTTCAGTGCTCTAAGGTTTGAGGTCTGAGATGTCCTTCAGACCTCAAGTTTCAGAGAAGGTGCCCACCTGCATTGGTAGAAGGAATTTCCTTATCTGGAGTTGTCTGAACCAATGAAATCATTGGACTAGTCCCTATCTTGTCAAATATATCTCTGGAGAACCTTGGAATGTTAGACTACCTGCATTCAAATCCTGCCTCAGATACTAGCTGTGTGATCCTGAGCACGCACTTGCTTAGACTCAATTTTCTCATTTGTAAAATGAGAAGGCAGGTCTCAGTGGCCCCCCAAGGATCTTTCTAACTCTAAGTACGTGATTCTATAAGATCCAAAAGAGAGGGGGATGGGGGCTCACTCTTAGGGGCTATAGAGGGGGAAATTTCCCTGAACACTCTTCTTTGAGTCAGGCCCCAGTCATTGTGGACCAGTCTGGAGCCCCCAGTGTCATTCCTATAAGGGGCTAGCGCATATGTCTCTCAGCAAGGCTAGCATGCATGTCCACCTCTCCGACAAAGTGGTTTGGGGGGCTGGGGCAGATCAAAATGAACAGGGGCTCTCCTGCTCATCCCTGCTATCCTATGCTAATACACTACAAGTTCCATGATGACAGAGACCAGTTTGGATTTAAACTTTGTATTTCCCTTGGGAGTACAACGTTCTACACATAGTAAGCTCTTGACAGTTTCTTTAAAAACATTCATTTGAAATTATTTACCTTGGATCACCCAGTGAGTGTCTTATCCAAGACAGATTAACCAAAGCTCAATTCCAAGTCCAGCAATTTTGCCCTGATGCCCCCTGCTAGACTGAATGGTTCAAACCACCTACATTCCCAGTGACTCCCTGTCAATAAAGAGGGAGTGAAAGAAACACCTGCCTCAGATTTCTCAGCTCTGGTAAGAAACCCACAGGGGAGATACCTCCTTCATCTTTTGCTAGTTACTTGCTGCACATGGGGACAGGAGTTGTAGCCTTAGAAACAGTACCTGCATAGGAACTTTGTGAAACCTAGGTCCAAATCCTGTTCTTGACACATTTTGGTCTTGTAACCATGGGCAACTCACTCAAACTCGGTTTCCTTTAGAAAATGGAAAATACTTAAAGTACCTACCTAACAGAACTGTTGTGAGGATCAAATGAGAAAATGTTTGTCAATTCCTTTCTGAACATGAAAGTACATATTGATGTTCGTTACTAGGTATATTGTGAGAGGCAGCAAAAGAAGTCTTTGTCTTTTAACCTATAAACTGCAACTCCAAGCTCTCAACCCCAAAACACACTGGAAATTTCCAATCAGATTTTCACCTCCCATTAGACTGCTATGATAACCTCCTAATGAGTGTCCTCATCTTTTGTCTCTCTCTCCTCTCCTTAATCTACCTTTCACATAGTTGTCAAATTGATAAACTGACGCACAGGTCTGAGCTCTGGCCAAGAAACTTCAGTGGTCCTCTGGTGTCTCTAGGATAAAATAGCCTCTGTCCCATAGCCTCACCCTCTGATTGGCTGGTTCCTCCCCCAAACTCCATTTAAAGAAAGAGGCCGGGCTAGTCATATCTTCATTCCACTCCATGCTCCACCCTTGATTCTACGGGGCTTTTTCTGCAATGTCCCAGAACCCTCTTCACCCTGGAAGCTCACTCCACCCCTGGTCTCATGAAGGTGCTGGAACTAACTCCAACTGGCTTGAGACAATCAACTGTTACATTTTCCTAGCGTGCAAACAGAGCAAGTCAGGGTTTGATTTGCTGTTTGGCCAATTGTCTGGACTTTAAAAATGCTGAAGAAAATCTTAATGATGCAGATTAAATTTCAAAGCCTGTCTTGTATGTTGTTGCTTCAGTCATGTCTAACTCTTTGTGACCCCATTTGGCAAAAATACTGGAGTGTTTGCCATTTCCTTTTCAAGTTGAGGAAACTGAGGCAAACAGGGTTAAGTGACTTCCCCAAGGTCACATAGCTAATAAGTGTCTGAGGCCAGATTTGAACTCAGGAACATAAGTCTTCCTGACTCCAGGCCCATCATTCTAACCACTCTACCACCTAGCTGCCCAATATGTCTTCCTCACATTTTTTTTTCTTTCTGAAGTAAATATTTATCAGTATTTCCTACACTTCATGAATTTGAAGTAACTTCTGCCTCTTTGGATTGGCTGGTTCCTAGCAGAGCCTCTATTTTCAAGAGGAAGCCTAGGCCAGATATGCCTTCATTCCTCTCCAATCTGCTTTCCTGACTTTCTTGGTCTTTATCTACAATGCTCTGTTCTGATTACCTTCCTCTCTGCTCCAGCCCGTCATCCCTCCCCATACAATTTCTTCTTACATGAAGCTCTGTGACTCGTCTTTCTGCTTATACTACACTTGTATTCCCAAGGCTTAGCACAGTGCCTGACCCGTAGTAACCACTTAGTAAATGTTTGTTGACTTGATTCCTCAAGTAATCTGCCCAAGGTCATCTAATAACTGTCAGTGATAATTAGAACTCAGAGCCTCTGTTCTCACTAGACCATAGGTGGCTCCCATGAATTTAGGAAAGATTTTTTTGGGAACTATAATTAATAGATTCTTCAAGGAGTTTCTAGAGATTTTATAAAGGAAGAAGCTGAGGCAAAGAGATAAAATTACTTACTCCAAATCACATAATGCATTAATGGGCCTTGATGGGGATGAAATCCAGACATGATGGCTTCCAGTCCCAATGCTCTTTACATCGCGAAACTGCTGCTGCAGAGCACTTTTCTCATAAAAAATGCATTTATTGAGGTCCAAAACGCTCTTATCAAGAGTCTATCTTTGTAGACATTAAAGATGAAATAAACTCTTGGAATCTTTTCAGGTTATTCATTTTTTATGTGGTGTAGAGACACAGCTTGGTATAGTAGAGACAGTACTAGACCGGGGTCAAGTGAGACTGGTTTGAAATTCTTCCCTTAACATCAGAGTGAAATCTCTAAAAGTAACTGAGACTCTCCTGGACTCAGTTTCGCCCTAGCTTAAAGTCACTGAGACTCAGTTTCATTATCTGTGAAAGAGAGAATAATTTCTCTAAGACTTAGTCACAACTTAAGATTGTTGTGAAGAACAGGGGAGATTATAAGGTAAAGCTCTTTGTAAACCTTAAAGCTTGAAATATACATATATATAATACATATGTACCCATATTATACATGTATATACACATATGTATATACACAGATATATGCATATGAGTATATATACACATATATTTATAAATGTGTTCCATGATGTCATCACTGCAGGGAATTCCCTCCAGTGATGCAGATATGTCGGTCAGTCAATAAGCATTCATTAAATGCCTACTAAGTGCTGAGTACTATACTAAGTGCTGGGGGTGGAAAAAAGACAAAAAACAGTCCCTGCCCTCCAGGAGCTCACAGTCCCAAGGGGGAGACAGCATGCAAACAGCTCTGAACAAACAAGCTATAAACAGAAAATCAGTTGGAGAAAATCAATGGAGGCATCTACTCTGCAATTTATAATCTTAGAGAGTTACTGTTGTGGGGGGGAGGCACTGTGCTGAGTGCTTTACAAATATTGTCACAACAAACTTGGAAGGTAGGTGCTATTATTATCCCCATTTTATAGTTGAGGAAACTAAGGCAGAGGAAGGTTAAATGACTTACCCAGCCTCTCCTCCCTACCTCTCTACTCCCAGCTAGGAAGTGTCAGAAGTTGGATTTGAACTCCAATCTTCCTGATTCCCCGCAGAGCACTCTATCAGCACTATAACATCTAGCTTCCTGTAAGAGATTAAACAGTTTTCCCAGATTCGCACAAGCGGTATTTGTCAGAAGCAAGATTTGAATACAGGCCTTTCCAAATTTAAGACCTACTCTCTATTCACTACTCTAGGGCAGCCTCTTGCTTGGATACATATCAGGTATTACTGTTGCCTAGTTAACCACTATAATTCCTCTTCAGGAACAAAGAGTTGATGTTTCAGAGCTTGGCTGTGATCAAGCAGTGGGTTGAGGGAAGAGGGAAAAGTCTGGATTGCCCTTGTTCTTTTTCGCTATTAAAGGAAAAGAAGATTGGAGAAGCCAAAAAAAAAATCCCCAATGCTCATAGGGACAGCCAGTGAAGTAGAATTCTTCTGAATTGTGGGTGGGGAGAGTTAATATTCACATACTTTAAACAGGCTTATTTCAGAAAACACTATTCTAATTGGTTATGGGATCACAAGAGGAATTTTTTTTCTTTCCTGCTGAAAGGCAGAAGGAAATGATGAATTAAACACATGAACAAAGCCCTAGGACCTAAGAGAGTCATGTTAATGAGAGACAGATCTTGGGTGTCTGGTGATTTATTGAAAGTGGCTTGTTTCTGGGGATCTGCTCAAAGACACACAATAATGCAATATCCACCAAGCAGAGCTTTGATGAAGCATCAATAATGATTTTATACTATTTTATAAATTGTCTATAAAATTTTATTAACTATAAAAAGTCTGACCATGCCCTTCCCCTGCTCCAAAAGCTTTATTGGCTCCCTATAGAATTCTTCTTTCTTCAAGATACAGCTCAGGCTGTATTTCCTAAGAAACTTCTTTCCTGATCCCTTTAGCTGCTAGTCCTGACCCTCCTGCCTTGTAGTTAACTACTTTGTAATTATTTGCATTTATTCTATTTATAAATATTTTGCATATATTTATATGCATGGTTTCTGATGTATAGTAGAGATTTAATATATGCATATCGATTGAGTGTTCCTAATATGTGACATTTCATCTCCCATCATCATGTCTTTTCCTAGTGCTCCCCATGCCTGAAATGCTCTCCCTTCTCACCTCTGCCTCCTATAGCTCTTAACTCCCTTTAAAGCTCCACTGATTCCTTTACTTGTAATTGTTCTCACACCCTGAAATTGCTTCATATTTATTTTGTGTGTATTTTGTGTTTGCTTTTCTGTTTAAATCTTATTTTTCCATTAGAAGGTAAGCTCCTTGAGGGTAGGGACTGTTTCATTTTTATTTTTGTATCCACTATGGTTAGTATAGTTCCTGGCATATAGTAAACAATGAATGATTATTGAACTGAATTCAGCTGAACCATTAGTCTCCTAGGTACAAGGCATGACAGAGTCTCTGCTCTCAGTGAGTTTAGCTAATGGGATAGGAGCTGCAGCATGAACACAAGTCAAGGTATATGGCACACTGCATCGTGTATGAAGAGACCAGTCAATGAAGTCCATATCGTATTAGCTTTGGGAAATGATGGAAGCTGGATTCTCTCTGAGGTGTCCATCCATTGGTTGGTGAGTACTGAGGGATCCATTTATCCTAATGTTCCCTAGATACCTTTTCAGGAGAGGTGTCACAATGAGATCTGGTTTTGCACATAAGAAATTCTTTATCTTGGAGACCGAAAAAGAAAAAGAAAACCCTTGTCAGAAATATTGATAGTCCAGCAAAGCAAATTCCCACGTTCACCATGTCCAACATTGTGTGTCTGATTCTACATTCTCCAGCGGTAACATCAGCCACATGTACCAACAGAGCCCCTGCAGAAAACTCAGCTGTGTGAAGTATTCACAGAAGATATATGATCTTGGTTATCTGGCGAGGGTGGTGGCTTGGGTCCCCTAAGGGTTTGACTTTCTGCCCTTCAAAGGCATAAAAGATAAGCTAAGTGGTGCAAGTGGATAGAGTGTCAGACTTGGATCAGGAAAACTTTCATTCAAATTCTCCCACAAACACTTTCTGGTTGTGGCATTTAATTTTTCTTAGCTTCAGCTTCCTCATCTGTAAGGAGGGAATAATAAAAGCACCTACCTCACAGGGGCATTGTAAGGATCAAATGAGAAAACATATGTAAAATGCTTTGTAAACCATCAAGAACCATATAAATGATAGCTATTATTGTTATTATTATTATTCTCTACTCGGAGAGAAGGAATTCTAGGGAGACTCCTCAAATATTATTTGCTTCTGATATAAAATACTTGGAAAAGCAGCCCCATTTCCCTCTCTTTCTCAATATCTTCGACCTCTTCTGATAATACCTCCCAGGTACCTTCTACCTTTATATCTATCATCCTATGAACCTCACAATGACACACTGAATCAAGAATTTTATCATTGTGGTTCCACTCACTATGGGTGTAGCTCACAACCCAGTTACACTTTCTTACCATCTATGATTCTTATCTCTGGCATTGTGGTTAAAAAACTGGTCCTGAAGTCGGTGCTTGCTTCTGGTACTAACTGTGAGATGTTGGGAAAGTCACTTAAACTCTGTCAGTCTTAAATTCTTCATCTGTTAAATGGGGATCATGAGAGATCTGGTATCTAGAGTTATTGTAAGCTCAAAAGAGATAAACTGTATAGGGTTTTGCAAATTTGAAAGGTTATATGAATGTCAGAGATGATGAGAAGGGGAGGTACTGGATAGAGGGCTGGTCTTGGAGTCAAGAAAATGTGAGTTCAGGTTCCTACCTCTGCCATTAATACCTATGTGGCCCTGGACAACTTGCTTAATCTCCTAGTATCCCATATGACTCTAAGACTATGTTGTAGCTATATTGCCAATCTGTATGGATGCCAGGAGTTTCTAAATTGGGAGCTCACCACCCCAATGTAGTAATGGGTCCAGATCAAAAATGTATATATAAATTCCAGTTACTTTTTTTTGGTAGCACTCATGGCCTCCTGATTCATGGGCTTTCCAAAAACTGCCCCAAGTTATAAGTACTTTCTAAGCCATGATTTTCTACAAATTATAGCTGAAGAGTCCTCATGGATGTCTTTTACTTGTCAGCCAGTGAGTTCAAAGCAAAGGTATATAATGAGATAAGGCAGCAAAATATTTAGATCTGGAAGGGTCCTTGCATGTCATTATTTTGCAAAAGAAGAAACTGACGCCCAGCCAGATTAAATGGTCTTGTCCAAGGGTTACCCAGTGAATAAATGGGAAATGATAAGTTTTGAACCCAGGTCCTTCTAATCTAAATTCAATGCTCCTCCTATTGTACCATATGGTCTTAGTGAGTTAATAAAACAACAGCCTCCTATTCCCTTCTCCTTTCCCTAAACCTTGAGCTTGCTCATCCCTGAAAGTCACGGTGGGAAGAGTAGGAATATATAAGAGGTCAAACATGAGGCATAGACCACATGATGGTTTCAATAAATCATCCAATGAGGAGCCACCTAAATGGATGGAAACTACACTCAGGTTTTCTCAATATCTCATCAGGATCAAGGCAGTGTTTGGGCCATACATCTATTGTTTCTTCTTTCCAAATGACATGCTTTTGGGGGCATTTGGTGATGTCTTCTAGGCAGAGCTCTGTGTCCAAGTCACCACTGGTATTATACTACAGCCTGTTTCTGCCCACCGTGCAGCTTCCTTATTGTCCCCAGGGTTACATGCAATTTGGATTCTTCTGAGATCATGGTGTTTTGTAATTCACAGCCTCACAGCATCACTGGGGGAATACTGGTGTTTAAATGACAGGCTTTTTCATCAGCAAAGAATTTTGTATCCTTAAAATAGCCATATGTTTTCCCAAATGTGATCCTGGATGGCTTGGAGGAATGGAAAGAAGACTTATTCTGGAGTAAGAGGACAGGATTCACTTCCATCTTTTGATGGTTATTGTATGTGTGACCTTCAAGGCAGGGCTGTTCCACAATAGAGAGAGCGCTGGGTCTGTAATCAAGAAGACCTGGGTTCAAATTCAGCATCAGACACTTACTATCTGTGTGGTCCTGAGCAAGTCACTTAAACTATGTCTGCCTCAGTCTCTCCAACTGTAAAATGGAGATCATAATAACACCTCCCTCCCAAGGTTATTATGAGGGTCAAATATGATGACATTTGTAAAATGTGCTTAGCACAGTGCCTGGCACAGAGTAGATGCTTAATAAATGCTTGTTTACTTAATTGGAAGAGCAACTTAATCTCCCTGGGAAAAAGTTCCATTCCATTCCATTCCATTCTGATCTGTTCTGTTCCATTCCATTCTCTTCTCTTCTCTTCTTCTCTTCTCTTCTCTTCTCTTCTCTTCTCTTCTCTTCTCTTCTCTTCTCTTCTCTTCTCTTCTCTGTTGCTTTGCACTGTGTTGCATTGTATTATTACATCGTATTATATTACATTGCATTATATTATATCATGCAATATTATGCTATGTTGTGTTATGTCATATCATATTATATCATATTCCTTAGATTATTGCATGGACTGTCTTGTGCCTCTTTGTATCTCTAGTGCTCAGCAGACTATCTAGCACATAGTAGGTACTTAATAAATATTTATTGAATTGAATTATATATAAATCAAAAGATTTGGACTAGATAACCTCAGAAGTACCTTCTATCTCTAGCTCTACGATCCCACCATGCCCAGTTTCTTCCTTCTCTTCACACTTGGACCCAGAACAAAGACCATTCTGATCAATTCTTGGTTGCTTCTTTTTGATGGTTACTCTTTTGCATGAAATAGCTTATTGATTCCTCATAAGCAATCAATAAATCAATCAACAAACATTTATTTGAACACAGGTTACATGTCAGGCATGTGCAAGGCACTTGGAAAGAAGGAAGGAAAGAAGGAAGGAAAGAAGGAAGGGAGGGAGGGAGGAAGGGAGAAACCCTGACCTCATTGAACTTACATTCTGTCAGGAATTCTGTCTTGCATTGTATCCTGTCATCAGTACGGGAGACAAATACCATGCATTCTGTATTCCTGCTTCTGACCTTTTCCTGGTATGCTAGAGATGAGATAAGTCCTTCTTAAATCTTACTTTTTAGCTTAAGTTTCTGTTTCTAAGGAACTGTCTTTCCCCAGCTCTTCTTCCAGCTCTTCTTACCCACTTTTGTAGATGCCCTGTGCAAGGCCAAGCAAGGTAAAAATGCATTTTGAATCAGTGATCAAACCCATAGTCCAGAATCAGATTCAGGTATGTTTCCTCATCTTTTGTGAACTAGCTTCAGTGAAAAAAGACCAACTCCATTAGTACTTTTCCATCTGGCTCCCAAGGGCTATAAAACCTTCTCTGCCCCAGGGATATTTAGACTGCTCAGCATCAAGGAAATGTCTGCTTGCTGCCAAGCACCTTTGATGAGCGAGGTCTACGGTACACCTCAGAGTACAGGAAGCTGAGGAATGGGGTCAGCTGTGCTGAATGTCGAGGTGGTCGTGTGCCACTTCAGGGCTAATGGGAATGGGCCATAGGCCTGCTGATTTCCATTTGGTACAATGCATTCTTTAATAATGATATGTTACCTTACACCTCTGTTTCTTTTGTGTAGATGTTTCTAGTACCTTGTGATTCAAATTGGAGCACTAACCAGCTTGTCTGTAAAGGTCAAGAAAAGCACAGTCTATGATCTTTTCCATTCTTTTGGAATCGTTCCCTCTGAAATATGTTGAAAATTGACCCTGAATGCCTTAAAAATCCTCACCTTTAGCGTAGATCTCTTCTGTCTCTATTTGGTGATGTCTGGTCCTGCTGTCTACCTTCATTTTTTTAAGTGTCCCTGACGTTCTCTCACATAGTACACTTTGGTATAAATTCAGCAATGTTACTGGCATTGCCAAGGGAAGGAACTAGAAAAATGCTGTCCTGATTGGTTCCATTTCAATTCCATCTGTTGGGCTTCTTTTAACTGTATTTGCCATGCTCTTGGGATCATCCAGATCTTGTGCCATTCTCTCTTCACATATTCTCGGTTGATCTACACTGTTATGTGAGATGATACTGAAGTTAGTCTTCCATTTGTTTTCCATTGTAATATTTTGCAAATGAGCTTATACTCTTTTTTTCTGGGTAATCATCTTATTAATCATGTTAGCAACAATTAATAAGAGGGGTCAATGATACTCTCAAATGCCAAAGACCCCTCATGGTACCCACTTAATGCTTATATGCCTTTGGAAGAGTGGGTGTTCTTTTTTAAAAATTAATTTATTTTTAGTTTTCAACATTCACTTTTATAAGATTTTGAATTCTAAATTTCTACCCCCTCCCTCTCTCCTCCCCAATGTGACATGCAATCTGATATAGGCTATACATGTATGACCATATTAAACATATTTCTACACTAATCATGTTGTGAAAGATGAATCAGAACAAAAGGGAAAAACTACGAGAAAGAAAGAACAAAAAACAACAACAAAAAAAGAGAAAACAGTGTACTTTGATCTGCATTCAGACTCCATAATTCTTTCTCTGGATGTGGACAGCATTTGCCAGCATGAGTCTTTTGGAGTTGTCTTGGATCGTTGCATTGCTCAGAAGATCTAAGTCTAACAAAGTCGGTCATCGCATAGTGTTGCTGGAACTGTGTAAAGTATTCTCCTGGTTTGGATGAGCTTATACTCTTGACAGATGTTACCCTTGTCAGCCATAACTCTTAACCTGAGGCAATTTTGGTCATTTTCCAAGTTGGTGGGGTGGGGGCATGGGAGAAAAAGTCTGGGATGGTCAGAGAAATTTAGTGACTTACTCTGGATCATATAGCCAGAATATGTCAGTCAGGACATAAACTCAGGACTTCTAGGCTCCTGGGCTAGCTATCTGCTATTCTATTCTGCCTCTTAATAATAATAATTATTATTACTAATAATTATTATTATTAATAATGCCCATTTATATGATTCTTTCCTCATAGCAGTAGGTAGTACAAATGTTATCTTCATTTTACCATTTTAATAATAGCTAGCATTTATACTGAGTTTTAGGATTTGCCATGCCCTTTCCGTATTTATCTCATCCCTCAAAACAGCCCTGTGAGGTTACTACATGTATCGTAGTCACCATTTTACAGGTGAGGGAAGGTTGAGGGATTTGCTCATGAATACACAGCTATTAAGTATCTAAGAAGGGATTTTTATCATCCAATAAACATTTATCAGTGCCAACTATGTTTCAAGGCAGCTAAGTGGCACAGTGAACAGAGTGCTGGGCCTAGAGTCAGGAGGACCTGAGTTCAAATGTGACCTCAGACATTTACTAGCTATATGATCATTGATGAGTCATTTCACCTTTTTGAGGCTCATTTTCCTTACCTGTAATAGTAGAAGTTCTTTAAATGCATTCTTCCTTGAATGCTTCCTTCCAGCTCTCAATATATGGTCCTGAAATAACTATGTCCTTATGACTTACTCAAGGGTAGCTAGGTACTACAGTGGATTTGGAATCAGGAAGACTCATCTTTCTGAGTTCAAATCCAGCCTTAGACACTTATTAGCTGTGTGACCCTGGGTAAGTAACTTAACCCTATTGACCTCAGTTTTCTCATCTATAAAATGAGCTGGAGAAGACGATGGTAAACCAGTCTAGTATTTTTGCCAAGAAAATCCCAAATGGGCTCATGAAGAGTCAGATACAACTGAAACAAGTGAACAAAAGAATATGTCAGGTACTGTGCAAGGGCTGAAGATACAGAAAGAGGTAAAAGACAGTCCCTGGTCTCAAGGTGCTCACAATCTAACGGATTTGAATACAAGCTTGTCCATGTCAAGTGCTGTGTTCCATGCACTCAATCACACTATCCCTGAAAACAGGGTTCTTCTGCTTCTCTGTTGCACATGATATTAAAGGGAGGTCCCCTATTCAAAATGGCCTCTGGAGACTTGGGCCAATGGAGCCAAGGTGATGAGTTTGCTCCCTGTAGGGCCTAGTTACTTTTGTTCTGTTCTAGGATTCCACACTGTACCCTAACCCTGGAATCAGTTATCACACAGGTTAACAATGCTACTGATCTCAGTGGGGATTAAACAAAAGAGAATGCAGAGATCAGTACAAATCTGTCACTTCTATCGGATATTCAATGCAAACACATGTTTTATCCACGGTTTGTGAGAAGCATCAAATGAACACCATCACACTTGTGAATTTGTCAGTAATTGATAGGAATACCAATAAGGAAAGAGCACAGGATTTGGAGAGAGGGGACTTGGGGTCAATTCTTATCTCTGATGAAACCTATTAGAAACAAATAGATCATAAATTTAGAGTTGAAGATACCTTGGAGGGCATCTTGTCCAACACCCTCATTTATGTATGAAGAAACTGAGATCTGAAGAGACTAGGATTTTTTTCAAGGTCACACAGATAGTCATTACCGCAGGCTAGATTTGAATCTGGTCCTCAGATTCCTGGCCATAAGCAAGTTACTTAACGTCTCCCAGCCCATTTCTCCTCATGTAAATTGGGGTTAATGATAATTATACTACCTCCTTTGTAGGGTTATTATAAGGAAAACATTTTATAGATCTTTAAATGCTATGTAAATGTGAGTTATTTATATAAAGATGATCTTAAATTACCCGTTTGATTGATGTATTGCAGCCGAATAAGAGCGCTCGGATTTCTCCACACTTTTACTGCAAGCTTTAGACGTTAGAAAATCGACCTTCCAAGTACTCAGCTTGGGGTGGGTGTGTTTTCTTCTGAAATATTCGTCATTTTAAAGTGCTCGCATGTTTGTAGCTTGGAGAGAGAACTATTGATTTCAATATTCTCATTGTCACAGGCAGAGGGAAAGGTGAAAGGGCTGGAACATATGGAGGTGGAGTCGTGGTTAAGTACTCACTGCAAATACTGATCAGCTGGAGACCAGAGGCAATCCAAGCGTTGGCTGACTTTGGGAAACTTCCCATACTCCTCCCTGTGTTGTGAGTACACTACATGTTTGATACCGGCTGGCGCGTTCATGTATAAATAGTCATTATATGGATGATTCATCCTTACTCTAAGCCAGGAATAGCTGAGGTCAGGAGAGGTAACAGCATTTTCATACTTTTTTTGGGCAATAAAAAAAAGAAACCTTTTCCTAACTTTTAGTTTAAAGATGAATTTGGATGCATGTAGCTTCAAATGTAGGGGCCCAGGATGCCTGATGTGGGTAGATTGGACATGGAACTGGGTAGAGGCATGTTTGTCAAATTTGGTGAGGTTTTTTTCCCCCTACTTTGGTTTGGGTGCCTCTCTCCAGTATGTATTGGTGCTTTTATCTTCTGAGTCAATAAATCTTTAATGATATGGTATCAGTGATCTGCCTTTATGGCAAGGATGAAAGGGAGCTGAAATTCCTTCTTAATTCATGATGATAATAATAATGGGAACAACTGACATTTATTTAGTGCTTCTGGTTTTCAGGGACAGGAGAAGGAAATGACAAAGCACTCCAGTAGCTTTGCCAAGAAAACCCAAATAGGGTCATCAAGAGTTAGACACGACTAAATAACACTAATAAAATTGGATTCTCAAAGGTCTGTACATCTGTTACTTTGGTTAGGCTTCACAATAGTCGTGTCAGAGAGGTGCAACCCCTTTTACAGGTGAAAAAACTGAGGCTGAGAGAGGTTAAGTGACCTACGCAGTCACACAGCTAGCTAGTAAGTATCTGAAGCAGGCAAGGATTAGTCACTTGGAGTCCATTTAAAAAACATGTCTGATAACTATATTTCAGTATAATTGGTTTTTTTTGGTAATCATACATATTTTATTTTATTCATTTAAAAATATTCTGAGGAGTTCATAGTCTTGCCAGACTGCCAAAAGGGTCCATGACACAGATAAGATTAAAATCCCTTGAACTAAGGTATTTCTGACTCCAAGGCCAGCACTCTATCCTCTGTACCATGTGGCTTTCCTCAGCATTTATCCTCTAGGAATAGGATGAAAGCCTTAGCAGTGGACATCTGTAGCTCCCTTATGCCCATCCCTTAGGCAGAAGCATCAAACACTACCATATCGACCTCAGTATCTACAAAACTCCCAAGTGTGGCTCATACTACAGTGTAATTGGGAAATGTTTAACAAAATAAACAAAAGTACAATACAACATAGGTAATGTTAATTCGTAGTTTTCTAATTCAATAGACACCCGCTGGAATCCATTTCTATTTGTGGTGAAACCATTGCCTTAGAACATCTTCACTCAGTATATCATTATGAAAAATCCAGGAGGCATGATTGAGTGAATGAAGTATCAGGATAACATGGCATGCGCAATGAAGGGGAGGTAGAATGACATGAATGGAAACAAGCAAAGAATGTGTTTTCATGGCAAAAATCAAGTAGAGAATTAATGACTTAAATTTATATAGTGATTTAAAGTTTAATGAGTTTAGAGAGGTAACTTGGACAGTCAGTGTTTGTTGTTGTTCAGTCTTGTCTACTCTTCATGACCCCGTTTGGGGTTTTCTTGTTGAAGATACGAGAGTGGTTTGGCATTTCCTTCTCTAGCTCATTTTACAGATGAGGAAACTGAGGCAAACAGGGTTAAGTGACTTGCCCAGGGTCACACAGTTAATAAGTATCTGAGGCTGGATTTGAGCTCTGGTCTTCCTGACTCCAGGCACCACATAGCTATCAGTCAATCCCCAAGTTTTATTGGACTTACTACTTACTAAACACTGTGCTGTGCGTTGGAGATACAGAGAGGAAAATAAGCAAAACACACACACACACACACACACACACACACATAAAAAAAAAAACAAGTAAAAAAACTAAAAACCAAACCAAAATAAAACAAAATGTCCCTGTCTTCAAAAAGCTTGTATTCTAATGGACTATATGTAGGGATGGAATCAGGAAGGCTGGGTTCACATCACACCTCTGGCACTTACCATTGTATGACCCCGGGCAAGTTGCCTAACCTCTCTTGTCTAGACAACTTTGTGGGATTTTTCTATTAAGTCAAAGACCAAATATGGTCTTTGTTGGTGGAGAGAGTTTTCCATGCTGACAAAAGTATGTGCTGTTCCCATATTTCAATATTAAAATTTAAGACATTTCCCCATGATTACCCTGTAAAGTAGGTTGTACAAATATTATTACTCCTATTTAATAAATGAGGAAACTGAGGCCAGGGAGGGAAGTAGCTTGCACAAGATTGCAGAATCAGTATATAGCCATGTGGATATTCAAACCCAAGGGTATTGATTTCCAGTCCCCTAGAATTTTATATATAACAGACTGATTCCTATATATGTACACCGAATAAGAGTAAGAGAAACATGCAGAATTTGAGCAAAACCCTACTAATGCATAGAGACTGAGGGGGGATCTAGGACTGGGTATTAGAATAAAGTTTACCTTTCTTTACCAAATTCTATATGATGTCAATCAATAGTTAAGCAAATTCAATCAACAAATATCAGACACGATCAATAGATGTTATAAACTCTTTTGGGAGAGGGATATAAAGCATGGCACCTGCCTGCAATTAACTTACATTCTAAATAAGAGTTTGGAGGTTTACACACAAAATATCATAGGAAGAATGTTTCAAGTTTGTAAGATCACTTCCAGGTCTTAAACTATGTGCTTTTATGCAAAGTTATAAGAGAATAGACTTCTCAAATTACAATGATGAACAAATGAGTTAGTGAATGAATGAAAGAAAAAAAATAAGCATTTACTATGTGCCAAATACTGTGCAAAGAACCGGGAATATAAATACTTAGGAGGTAAATGTTTACCAGGTTGAAAATGAACACAGCTCTTTCCCTTAAGGAGCTTACATTCTTATAGGAGGAGACTGGGGTAGGTGAGGTGTATTTTCATTGGGAAAGTTTTAGGGATGGTAAGTAAATCCGTATGAGGGTAGATTGGATATACTGTTTCCAGGAGCAAATGGTGATATTTAATTATGGTTCCAGAACTGGAAAGGGGGAACATGGCTGGGAGGGGTGGGCAATGTGGCAAGCAGTAGGCAACTGTCAAAGATGCCAGGGAATAAAGTGAAGCTATGGGTGGGGTGGCTTAGATATAGTGAACCATTCAAGAATGGGCCGGGGGGAGAGTAGGAGCTCTATACCTGAAAGGAATAAGTCTTCTAGGGCATAGTTTCTGGCCAGGGGTTGGAGAGGCAGGATGGCTTTCCATAATAAAACACATAATAAAATCAATGCTGCTATTTGCTACTAGAAGGGATGTCAATTTACCTCTGTATGATTCCACTTATACTGGTCACTCTCTCCAATGATCGGATCATTAACGTGATGAGTTCATCCTTTACCATCCCTGTAACTCTAAATCAAGGAAAAGCTGAGGTACAAAGATGGATACATATAAAAAAATGATGAAAACAAAAGGATGGAGAGAGATGAGCATAACTAAAACTAACTGTGGCATAATGGATTAGGAATGAGACAGAGGATGGGTAAGACCAAACTGTAGAATAGGAGTAAAAGACCGAGAGCAATGTATAGAGGTTGAAAGCCACACAAGAGCAGAATGGAGAAGATGAGAAGAAGAAAATAGGGAGAGAGATATGGAAAAAGCTCCATCGCCTCCACATTGATTGAATAGAACAGCAGGGAAAGTGCTTGAAGATGTTGCCAGGGGCCTGCGATTTGGAAATACCCTACACATTGCACTCAGGCTAATCTGGCTTCACTTTTTTTTTTTTAAGGCAATTGGGGTTAAATGACTTGCCTAGGATCACACAGCTAGTTAGTATCAAGTGTCTGGTCTGAAGTTGGATTTAAACTCAGGTCTTCCTGGCTGCCCCTCTTTTCTTTTTTTTTTTAATGTAGTTTTGACAGTCTGCAGAGAAACATTCCTTTTTTTTCTCTCTCTTTTTTTTTTGGTGAGGCAATTGGGGTTAGGTGATTTGCCCAGAGTCACATAGCTAGTGAGTGTCATGTGTCAGAGGCCTCAGGTCTTCCTGACTCCAGGGCCAGTACTTTATTTACTGTGCCTGCTAGCTGCCCCACTCACCCTACTTCTAAGCAAGAGCTGGAAAATTAGGCAAGTTCAAATAAGTTTTCTAAATGCTCCATTCTTGCCAGTGGAAGATAGATATTAAACAGAACTACAAAAAATTGTTTTCTGCTCTTACCCTGACTTTTAGCATTTACGCTATTGACTATAGAAAAAAAATGCAAACTCACTGGTATGGCATGTAAGGTCCTCTACAATCTAGTGATATGTGATGTATAAGGGGACTAGATAGACTGGAGAAGGCTTTTTTTTCTGGCTCATTGCCACCACTAAGGTTCAGCATGGCTTGCCCTCATCAGAGAAGGTGCTGTGCTCTGTGAACAAAGAAGAATTGAAGTAGCTCAAAAGAAATGCAAGATGCCCATATTTAGAGAATCTACCCCAAATGTTCACATGGACTATTTGTGTCCAATCTTTTAGGGAATGAAGGACAAAAACTAGGCCAGCACAAGGTGATTTGAGAATGTCAGTATTCCATACCATTCCCAGAGACTAATCACCAGACTCAAAATGTAAATAATTTTACTTACAGATTATGAGAAATATAACAAAGAATAATAAAAGGCAATCCATCCAGATAATTGATTATCAGAGCCCTTAGAAAATGCTGAAGAAAAAAAAAAAGAAAATGATAAAGCTAGGTGGCACAGTGGATAGTATGGGTCTTGGAATCGGGTAGATCAGAGTTCAAATCCTGCCTCAGACATTATCTAGCTGTGTGACTCTGGACAAGTCACTTAACTTCTGCCTGTTTCAATTTCCTCATTTGTAAAATGGGTATAATAACAGCATCTCCCTTCTAGGCTTATTGTAAGGATCAAATGAAATATTAATTGCAAAATGCACTATATGTGTTATGCATCACCATCATCATCATCATCATCATCATCATCATCAATTATTCCTCTTTGTACTTTGTAGATTAGGTTTTCTCTCCAATTCTGTCTAGGATAAGGACAGTTTATTGTATATTATGAGTTCCTATACCCAGTACATGGGTATGATGCCTCCTAATCAGGTTAAAACTACTTACTGCGTCAAAATGAGAACATATCAATTCTCTTTGTGATTGTCCACAGGGATGCTGGGTAGAGTTATTCTAATGACTTCTCCCCAACACAACAAAAAAGAGAAAAGGAACCATGTACTTTCTCCAACTCCATCCATACCATTGGGAGAGATTGTAGGTACAAGCACACTGCCTCTGACCTGCCTTCCCAGCCTTATTTCACACTGATTCTATCCATTCACACCACCTTCCCACAAGACTTCCTGACTGATTGCTCCCTTCTCTTGACCAGCTGTCCTAGGCTCTGTGCACTTACTCAGACAGTCTTGTATACCTGGAATGTGCTCACTGCTTATCTTCCCCTGTTGAAATCCCCTTCAGATCAAACACCACCTCCTGCCTGAAGCCTTCTCTAATCATCACTCTGCTGTGTCTTCTCTCCCTCCTCAATTTTTTCTAGCTTTCCCCTTTGCCCTTATCATAATTATTTGTGTGGCTGAATCTGCTGATCTCCCTGCCCTTCTCCCTAGTAGATTGTAGTATGCTTTTACAAAGGCATGGACTATGCCATTAAAAAAAAAAAACACAACAACTTTGTAGCCCAGAGCTAATTAGAATACCCTTGTGCATAGTAGGTACTCAATCAGTCCATCAATCAATAAGCACTTACTAAGTGATTATTATGAGCCAGGTGCTGCTTATTGAATTTTAATGTAAACCCATTTTCCTACGATCAGGATAATTGCTTTGGGTTTCCTCCTTGGCCCTATTTCTCACAGAGACAATGCCACACCTGACTGGCTCTGCACCACAGGTAATTTACAAGCCCTAAAGGAGCATATTCATTTGAGTTCCTTGGATCCTAGAATCACAGAACTAGAGCAGGTAGAGACATCAGAGTCCATCTAGTGAAACTTCTTCATTTTACAGAAGAGGAAACTGAGGCCTGGGGAAGTAAAGTGACTTGTGAAGGTCACACAAATGGTAAGCATCCTCAGAAGTTAGGTCTTCTGACTACAGAGTTGGTGTCATTGGTGTCAGTATTCTGCTGAAAAGATGCCTTTTTGTAACAAGAAAGGGCTTAGGGACATTGAAGACTCCATGTTATTTCCCCAGTGAAATCTACCCTTTGGTCTCCCTCCTTCATAATTCTGAAGTCAGTTCATTTCCCATCTTTAATGCTGGTCCAGGACAGATGTACTGATGAACTGACCCAATGGGCTGGCCACCAATTGGCATAACTGGATAATAAGGAGAAGGGAAGGGAATAAGCATTTATTAAGTACCTACTAGGTTCTAGACACTCTACGAAGCACTTTGAAAATATTTTATTTGATTGACTTGGCAATAACCCTGTGAGGTAGGCACTATTATTTTTTCTTATGTTTTTCTTAATTTATTATTATTTATTTATATATGATGTAAATTGTATGTATTTAGATATATTATATTTATATTATATAAATTTAATATTTATATAAATATATTATACATTTATTATTATTAACTATAACAATCACTTCCATGTGCTTTTGAGTTTAAAATTTTTCTCCCCCTTCTTCCCCACCACCTTCCCCAAGACAGTGCACGATCTGATATAGGATACACACACACACACACACACACACATTTTTATTAAACATATTTTCAGATTAATGATGTTGTAAGTAAAAATTAGAAACAATAGGAGGAACCACCAGAAAGAGGAAACAAACTGAACAGAAGAGGAAAAAAAATAGCAAACAGTATGCTTCGATCTGTACTCAATTCCATAGCTCTCTTTGGATGTGGATAGCATTGGTAGGTACTATTACTAACACCACATTATGTTAAGGAAACTGAGGCAGGCAGCTGTGAAGTGACTTGCCTTGAATTACAAAATAATGTCTAGGGCATTATTTAACTATTTTTCCTGTGTTCATACATATGTACACAAATAAGTCTATAAAACTATGTCCATGTATACATATCTGCACATAGTACACACATGTACATTGCATTGTATATGTATAAATAGTTGTATGTATGTGTATATGTATGCATATTATATACATACATACATACATACATACATACATACACATATATAAATAAAATAACTGTTAAACTAGCTATTTGATCAGAACATGAGCCACATAGAATTTATTATGGAAACCAGGATACTTCATTTCCCTTTGCCTAAAGCAGGTTAAACCAGACCCTATCCCCTGTTCACAGTCTGTATTAAACAACAAGTCTATAATTAAATAATTCTTTCATCTGTGTGTTGAAAAGAGGCAATAGAAGCTGGTGATAAATTGTGAACCACTTTATGCGTGCTATTCAAATATTTTCCTCTGAGAAGAATGCAAAATAGTTTATCTATTCTCAATGGATTGAAGTCTTTAAATATCTTCAGTCAGGGAAAGAACTCACTCCAGTAGTTTCTTTTCATTTCATTAACGTTTTCTGAAAGCTGGGAGTTCTTGAACAATATTACTAATCCAATAATTTATGCCAATTTTCATCTGGAGGTAGGAGGCAGGATATTTGACATCAGTGAGTTCTTTCTCTACTATTTCATGTTATCAAGGTTATACAGCCAGTCAGCCAGGCACTGAAAAAAGAGAGGGGGCGGGTAAGCCCTATATGACTGTCATCCAGGCTCTAGCAACACTATTTTAAAGAACTAAGAAGGGAGGTTGATGAACTGGAAGAATAAAAGATGTATATGCTGAACAGAAAACAATCACATTTGAAGTGACTAATGAATATTAATCATTTCAGCGAGAGTGATTTCAGATTTTGTCACCTGCTGCATAGAAGACCGCAATTGTGCAGTCAAGAGAGCAAGAAGAAGGCTGAATCCATTAACAGATTTTAAAAGAATTTGTGTCAGAAACATTGCTATCACAAGATGTTATTTTTAACCACTGCCTCTCATGATTATAAACCGTTCAGATTTTGAGTCAACTACTTTTCATTAAAAATCTTGATTCAAACATGGAGGAACCTAGGTGGGCTTATTCAAGCTAATGCATTTTAAGCAGTTTTGGAAATTAGAAAAGTGAAGAAGAAACATTATGAATGATACAAAGTGGCAAATATATATATATATATATATATATATATATATGTATATCTATATGTATATGTATATATAATTATTCTACTCCATCCAATATGTGTGTAAAGGATCACAGGAGGGTTAGGACTGTTAATTATGGTGAATGGTTGGAATAATGATAATAGATGATGATATAAAGACCAATCTATTCAAATATTATTTTGTTTACAGTTTCTCTTTAAGACAGAATGGTCTTGGGGCAGCTAGGTGGTGCAGTGGATAGAGCACCAGCCCTGAAGTCAGGAGGACCTGAGTTCAAATCCAGCCTCAGACCAAACACTTGACACTTACTAGCTGTGTGACCCTGGGCAAGTCACTTAACCCCAATTGCCTAAAAAAGCAAAAAAAGAAAAAAAGAGAGATGGTCTTTGGATGATGATGAGGATGAGGATGATGATGATGATGAAAATTACAATGATGATAAGCATTTATATAGAGCTTAAAGGTTTGCAAATGGAACTAGAATTAGCAAAAGCTAGGATGGTTTCATTAAGGACAAGTCATACTAGATTACTATCATTTCATTTCTTGAAAGGGTAACTAGATTTGTTCAACACAGAAAGATGCTGAAGACACAATAGCCTTCAGTTATAGTGAAGCATTTGAACAAAGTCTTGTGGATCAGAAGGGAGAGAACTGTGTTATATGGTACAGTTAGATGGATTAAGAACTATTTGAAAGAATAGACATAAAATATTAATTAATGGCTCTATGTCAGTTTGGAGGGACTTTCCCAGTAGATGGTTCTAGGAGTCTATTTTTGATTTTGTGATGTTCAATAGTTTTATTAACAATTTTGATAAAATCTCAGAAGGTCAAATTTTCAGATGATATGAAGCCAACAGGGATAGCTAATGGTGTTATATTAAATGCATTAAAAAAAACCCCTCTGCCTATTTAGAATTATTCATATGAAGGTTGGATGTCTACTTTGTTGGGTTTGTTGTAGAGACAATTCCAGGTATGAATGGCCACAGAAGTACCTTCCAAATCTGAGACTCTAGGATTTTGTCTTTCCTTTATATAATTTTTGTACAGAAAAAATACTTGTTATTTCTGATTGATGATCTGAAGATTGACATTCCATACCATATCTGTTACATTCTAAACTCAACTCAACTAGTAGATTGTCTCCCCAAGAATCCTGCTCACATAGTCCCTAAGAAGGGAAAGAATGAGGAGGAGAGGAAAAGAAAGAAGGAAGAGAAAATATAGTATTTAAAATTATTTTATTAAATATGGTACATCAAAAATGGTTTTGAATGTAAGCAGAGGAAGATGTTCTGCAGAAATCAGGCTGGACGGCTCCCTAAGATGGACATGTAATAAGTAGAATCTTGAGAGTTTATCAGCAGATCACTGCTACTGTATCTTCTCCATTCCAAGATTTGAATAAATAAATGTATAGGTATGACTGCCACATTCTGAGTTCCAGGAGTCAAGCTTTTCTTGCCTTCATCAGTGTCTCTTTTGCTTAAAAGAATACATTCAAGCATCGAATTGGCATGTAAAGTCTTTCACATTCTGGCCTTAGCCTACTGATTTGCTATTCCTTCCAACTCAGAACTTCATCTCCATATCTTTGTAAAGGGTACACTCTATTTCAGAAATGTATTCTCTCTTAATCTTGGACTCTATGATAGGACCACTGTGTACCAGGGTTCTACCCTCAACCCCCCAAAGCATGAGTTAGGCTAATTGTCCCCTGAAAGACAACAAATCTCTCTGGGGACTTCATTGGTCCAGGGGCCCAATGCTCAAGCTGCTACCTCATTTGATACAACTTCCTGAAAGCCTCTGGACCTATTGGCTTGACTTTTTGGTTACTTACAGTCATAAAGACTCCTTGTGGCATCAGGGCACTTCAAACTTGGCAAATGTCCCAAGACTGTGAAGTCACCACACCCTGCCTTGCTGACCAGATGATTTTCCATATGGAGGCTAACAGAGCCAAGCTAAATGATTTACTATCCCGACTGAATACACTTTCTATGCTATGGCTAAGAAAATTTCCTTTTATTAACTCTCTAGAATAACTGAAAATGCCTTCTTTGGTTCTAACATTGGATGGAAATTAACAAAATTCCGTCCTGAGTCAGGCTCGTCATAATTGCCTCTTTTCATCCCTGACGTCCTTCAAAGTTCAGCTGTCTTGAATCTCCGACAATAAGCCTTTCCTTATTTCCTTCCTTATAAGCTCTTGTTCTTTCCTCAAACCCTCCTGTTTTTACTTAGCTGCTTACCTGTTGTATTCCCCCAGTAGTGTGTAAGCTCTCTGAAGGAAAGGACTGCTTTTGATTTGTTTGTTTTATCTCTGTATCCCAAGTCCTTAGCATGGTAACTTGAACACATTGGATACTTCAGTGCTTATTGGATTGGATTTTATCCCACAAAAACAGTAAAAAAAAGTCATAAAATACTTCCTGTTTCTCTTTTATTACATTAGATTGTCAGGAAACAACAGCAAAAACTGACATAGATGAGGAAAAAGAGAATATTCCAGTAATTTTAAATTCTCATGCATATAATTTTGTGCAACGTGGACCAATTGACTTCTCAGGTGCCTCCTGATTTCCCCTGAGGACCACCGTCTACTCTGCAGCCAAGCCCTCTTGAATGTGTTATTGCCTTCTTTTAGAATGTGAGAGCAGGAATTTTTTGGCTCTTCCATTTGTAAAACTAGCACTTATCACAGTGACTCAATAAATGTGTATTTTTTATGCTTATTTTCATTCATTTTTCAATATACCATTCCCTTTTTATATGTAGGTGGACAAATAGATAATAATACAAATAATGAAATAAAAATAAACCCCTATATTCATATTGGTTTAAAGTTATAAAATTCCATGGGTATAGCTCATAGACCAGGAGTTGAAATAGGGTATCTACAAGTCTGGGGTAAAGAAGGAAACACTGGATTTCGAGTCAGGGACATGATGATATGGAACTTCCTGCTTCCTACCTAAGGCCATAGCAAGTCATTCAAACTGTCTGGGCACTAACTCTTAAAGTTTAGCTTTAAAGCTATGATACTAAGGCAATTGGACCAACTCTCTCATTTACAGATGCATAAATCGAGGCCCACAGAATTTAAATGCTGTGTCCAAATGTAACAGAGTTGCTTATTTGCAGTAGAGGTCACACTAGAACCCTGGTCTCTGGAATCCCCCACTTTCTTCTCCTTCCATTACACCACAAAGGGCATCTTAGAAAGGGAGTCAGTGGCTATTTTTCATCAGAATGAAAGCCAGACTTAAATGCAAGATAGGGGAGAAGGGATGTATTCTGATATTCTTAAGCAAAGGGTGGGAGGGAGCAGGGGAGGAAATCAGGCTTAAGATGAAGCAAAAAGTACAATGTTTGTAAAAATGACTTTGGATCCCTTAGAGAAAGGTAATTTCCAGATAAGAGTTTCTTTTGGTCTTTCTGAAATGTTTATTTTAGGAAAGAGGCTGTTTTCATTAAATACTCACTCATATTTTAATAGCAAACATTCACATTAATGCATCTGAAATTTATTTAAGCAGAATTGTTTGTTCTCATAGTCCCTTTAGAGGGATTCCCAGGCTTCAAAAGTGGATAAAAAACATTTTTTCCCCTATCCAAGCAGTTAGGGTGTCTTTCCCTTCCCCCTCCTTCTCCTCTGTCTTCTCTTTTCCTTCCTCCTCCTTCTTTTCTCTTTCCTCCTCTTTTTCTTCCTCCTTTTCTCCTCTCTTTTTTCTTCCATTTTTCTTTCCTTTCCTCCACCTCCTTTTCTGCTTTTTCCTCTTTTCCTTCTTCACAAAAGAGTGAATTTTACAGTGAAAAGAAATAGGCAGCGCAGAAATAGCAGTACAGTTCCTACTTGTTACTCAATTTTGAGAGTATGTCTGCTTTGAGTGAAAAGTGATCTTTAGGATGGAATAGTGAATAGAGTATTGGACCTAGAACTGGAAGTCTTGAATCCAAATTCTTGTTCTGACAATTTCTATCCAATTACTTTATTTCTCTGAGCTTCAAGCGCTTTATCTGTCAGATAGGGATAAATAATACTTTTGATATCTACACCACAGAGTTGTTGTGTGTGTAACACTGGTGATGTTGCTATAGAAGGTAGAATTGCCTAGCTAGGATTCAATCCTTTCTGTTCAGTTATCTCTACTGAGTAGAAGCAGAGCTGAATCCTTCCCAGATCTTTCCCAAATGCCATATCTTCCGTGTGTGTGTGTGTGTGTGTGTGTGTGTGTGTGTGTGTTTGTACGGGTGTAGTGTAGGAGGTAATCTTTTCTTTAGTCATTCCCTCTCCTCCTGACCCCTCATTTTTTCCCCCTTTGGATATATAGATAGCTACACCCTGTTATAACAATTAGCTTGCCTTTTAGTCTAGAGGCAACATAATCATACACAAGTCCATGTGGTGGCTTTTTCCATTTTATGGAATTTAATATGAGGCACAAAGCTATTACACAATCGTAATAAAGCAGAGCTCCCGATTAGGAAAATTTTTAACATTCAGGCAGTGATTCAGCTCCCCGACTTATTCAAATTATCTTTAAGAAAAATCTTTAACTAATTCTTGACTTCTTTATGTTTGGGGCAAAAATCAGAATACAGGAAATGTTTAGGCAAAGGCAGTGAAGAGTCTTTGCTTGGACAGGAAATGGTTGGTGGGGGTGTGTGGGAAGGGAAGAAAAGACCTCTTATTTTTTTGGAACTTCCATCAATCCATGAAGAGATAGATAAAATGGGAAGCTGCGGTCTGATTCTTTTGTGTTCTTCTTTCAGTCTTTCCAGTTGATTTCTCCTTTCTTGCTGATGTTTCTTCCTGGTTTGGCTTCTTATGATATGAGCTGAGCTAAGGATGCTATCTCCCCCATTGGTGATGCTGCTTCATTCTTGCAGGACCTCCCCTCTCAGTCCATGTCTTGTAGACTGTCTGTGTCCCTTTAGGAACTCCTGCAATTGATTCAGGTCTGCCTTCCACTTCAAAGTTCCTTTTTTTTTTGTGGTTAAGTGACTTGCCCAGGGTCACACAGCTAGTAAAGTGTTATGTGTCTGAGGCTGGATTTGAAATCAGGTTCTCCTGAATCCAGGGTCAGTGCTCTATCCACTGTGCCACCTAGCCACCCCCTTTTTCCTTTTTTTTTTTCACTTCAAAGTTCCAAATCACTCTCTGCCTCAGGGAAGAGAAAGAATGTTGGACCTTGTGAATTCAGTTTTCTTTTTAAAAAATATATTATGTATTTTAAACTTAAATACAAAACAAGAAAAGAAAACATTTCCATGTTCATAGCAGAAGATAGGAGAGGATTCAGTATAAAACAATAAATTCCATTTCATGAAAACCTATGAACTAAATCCTATACATTGTTGTCAAAGCAACTCAGCTTCTCACATTTGGTTTTCAAACATTTATCGTATTCAGAAAGTGCATTGTTCTGAAAGTTCTACAGGGATATTATTATGATAGGTAATAAAAATGATGTCGTTTCCTTCCAATATCACAAGATTCTGGGTAGCTATTGTACAACACATTCTGTCTCGCAATCCCATCAACATTTTGCAGAAGCTTTGCCCTAAACCTAGAATGTCCTCCATCTTCATTACCAGTTGGAATTCTTAGCTTCCTTCAAGGCTCAGCTGAGATGCTCAAATCATGGTGAATTTATTTATGAATATAAATGTTCTATTCCTTCCAGAAAAGTAGAAGCCCTTAGAGGGCAGGGACAATTTGTAAACTTTTTTCTTTATCTTAGGAGTCTGGCACTTAATATGTACTTTAATAGATGATCATCTGATTAAATTATGCTGTAGAAATGCAACAAGGCAAGAGAGGTAAAATATTGCTCTGTTTTTATAAGTGCCAGATACCCTTGTTCCTTGCTACCAGTATTCTTATGAACCAGCCTCCCCAAAGACACAAATATCTGGTAAGACTGGAAGTCAGAAATATGTCCCTGTGCCAAGCAATGGCTATTTAGAAGAGAATGAAGCCAGGGGCAAATAGGATATTTCATGTCTCAGAAACTTTCCATGATATTGCACATGGCATACGGTAAGAACACATTCATTTGTAGCCTGCTGATTTCAAATTCATGATAATTTGTGACTCGGTGAGGTGGATCGTCTTTGTTCTCTCCTAGGGGGGAAAAGTATATTAGGTGAATAGCAAAAACAAGGTTTTCAGAAGGAATGTTTAACATCCTCGAGGAAGCAAACATTTCAAGCATTTTAGCATCATTGTTTGCACTGGACAATGTGTTCTGTAGAAGAGCAGATAAAAACTTCTTGAAAAAAGCTTTAGTAGAAGCTCTCTTTCAGGGGCAACAAATGATTAACCTTATTGAATCTATAAATATGATTAAAATAATGAGGCTAGATATCTGTAGGGATTTTTTTTTTTTTGGTGAGGCAGTTGGAGTTAAGTGACTTGCCCAGAGTCACACAGCTAGTAAGTGTTATGCATCTGAAACCAGATTTGAACTCAGGTCCTCCTAATTCCAATGCCGGTACTCTATCCACTGCACACCTAGCTGCCCCTGTAGGTATTCTTTAATTCAGACTTTTCATTACTGTGACACACACACACACACACACACACACACACACACACACACACACACAACTAGTTTGCCTATTTTGGCCACATTTTTGTAGTTGTCCCATTCTCCTCACACACAAGGCCACCAATCAGCTAGGTGATATAGTGGTTAGAGTACTGAACCAGGAGTCAAGAACAGTTGAGTTCAAATCTAGCCTCTGACTCTTATTAACTGTGTGGCCCTATAGCACTTAAATTCTTTCTGCTTCAGTTTTCTCATCTGTAAAATTGAGATAATGATAGTTTCCACATCCCGGGATTGTAGTGAGAGTAAAATGAAATATGTAAGACATTTTGAAAACATCAAAGTGTTATATAAATGCTAGTTATTATCGTTATTGATCATCACCATCATCCTCATCCTCATTCCAAGTTCAGATCCTCATCACCTCTTCCCTGGACTATTGCAATAGATTCCTAATCAATCACCTTACTTCCAGTGTCTCCCCTATTTGAATTATCCTCCACACTAATGACACTCATTTGTGTCATTTATTCTTCTAAAATACAAGTGTTACCCTTCTACTTCTCAACCAAAAAATTTTTAATGCCTGTCTATTGCATCTGGATGAAATACAGCATCCTCAGTCTGGCATTTAAACTCTCTACAATATGGCTCCCACTTATACTTCTATTTTCTATTGCTCCCCTTTCTGTATCTGCACTATAGTTAAAGTAGTTAGCCAGATCTTCGCTGGATTATTCAGTCATTCCATCATCTGTCTTCATGCCTCCACAACGGTTAGCCTGCATACCTAGAATATATTCCACCTCTTCTACCTCTTAGAATCTCTATCTTTTAGCTAGGTCCAGCTTACCTAGGTCCATCTTCTTCTGGATATTTATTTTGATCTCCTCAATTGGTAGTGTCTTAAATTACTTTATATTTGTCTATCTGTGCATGCTGTCTCCTCCCCACCCCCTATCTCTGCTGCTGAAGTCCAGGACTGTATCTTTTGTCCCTAGCATAGAGTATAGCCAGTACTTAATAAAGGTTTGTTGAATTGAATTGACCTAACTGCTCTGTTAAGTCATTTTTTAAAGAGCCAAATTGGATTAGACAGTATCTTCCAGCTTCAGGAGATGATTTATGAGATACAATTTTCTAAAATTCAAGTCAATCAAAATAATTATGTGTGTAGATGCACCCTATACTAATGAGTCTGACTTGTTGTGGCCTTTTTAGGGGAGGAAAGAATCGGTATTACTCTCAGCCTATATAATTTTTTTTTTCCTTCTGGTATTCAGGAAAGACCAGTGATGATGTCTGAATTCTCATAATTTTTGAGGGAAGTCAAGATGGTTTCATCTGTTATGTCCAATCAATCCAAACTACTAATTTCATACTTGAGAAGCAGTTTGCTATGCTTCTAAAGTCGGAGAAGACAGTCTAGTGAGAATAGCGGCTGCTGGCTTTAAACTTTGATTGTTTTATTTATGGGGCTGGTTAGCTACTTCTTTGGAAGCCATGTAAAATCATTTAAGCCCAGTGAAATCAGATAATCTGCTGATTTATCTTTTGTTTGAGTTTTGTTCTCTTTTATGAAGTGGGAACATGGGCAGGATGGAATGAACTGAGTGTCATCATTCAGCATGGAGTGAGGCCGCTCCATGCTGACCTGCTTTATTGTACCATTCTGAGAACTGGAAAAATACAGTGAAAGTAACAGTAGGGCATGTTATCAAAATAGATAATTGTCAAAGATGTTTTCCCCCCAACAATGGGAACCAGGGAAATGTGATCTGGCTGCTTTAATTCTAAAATCCACTTCTAAGGGGAATTTACACAACTGTTCATGAAACTTACCAGCCTATTCTTTTCAAAAGAACCTATTTGGACTCCAAGGATAATACCTAGTCTCAAAGAAAGTACTTTTGTTAATGGAAACTGAAAACTGTGTTTTGGTGATTGTTGCACTGAAGGTGTAAAACTTCAAAGTTAGTCATCCCCTTGACCTTTTGGATGATATTGGATAATCCTCAAAATGCCTCATTTCAGACATAAAGGTTGATCAGGTTTTTTTTTTATTCTACATAAAATCCATTTATATTGAAAAGAAAAACCCAAGAGTATGAGAGAATAATTGAGAATAGATTTTCCTGTCTTCTGTACCACACACACACAAATAACCAAGTATGAGGTTATAAGAGCGCAGATGTAGAGGAGGCCATCAGGTACAACTGCTTCACTTTACAGATGAAGAAACTGAGGCCTAGAGAGGTTAAGTTGCTTGCCAAAGGCCTCACAGTTAAGTGACCAACTTGGGATTTGAACTTGGGTCCTCTACTTCCAAATCAATCCCCCCACCCCATGATAGTAGTATCATGCTACTTCTATATTCTTTTTTTTTTTTAGATTTTTTTTGTTGTTTGTTTTTGGCAACTGGGGTTAAGTGATTTGCCCAGGTCACACAGCTAGTAAGTGTCTGAGGCCAGATTTGAACTCAGGAAGGTAAGTCTTCTTGACTGCAGGCCACTGCATCACTTAGCTGTCCCACCACTTTCAGTAACAACCATTAAGTTGAATGTCGAGGAAGAGTAAATAAATAAGGAAAATGGTTCTTTTCCATAGACAATGTGTGTCTATAAATAGGCCTTGTAGTAGGTAGACGTAGTTGCATTGTATGTATTTGTTTCCTCGTTGTCTAGAACAGTGACTGATAGAGAGTCACTTGGTTGATTGATCGTAATGAACAGAGTGCTCAACCTAGAGAAAGACCTGAATTTAAATACTGCCTCTGATCCTTGTTTGCCAGGTAACACTCAGCAAGCTGTTGAACTTCTATGCGGCTCAAATTACTATCTAGGATTTTGTAGCCTAATCATATGTCATTTGTTCTCTACCTCTGTGGAGGGAGTCCCCACACTGGGAATTCCTCACACTGCATTCCTCATTCCTGCATTTGCTGATCATAAGTAAAATTGTTACTTCCCCTTAGAGCTTTCTAGATATTAAGCACTCAGTGTGTCTTCAGGATGAAACGGCAACATTCGTTTGTATTTCTGAAATAAAACATTTTCAAAAGTTTCTTAAATTTACCTTCATTTTCAGTGTTGCTGTGGAAGATGAGATCCTTAAGGGAAGAGGTCATTTTGCTTTTTTCTTTTGTATTCCCAGAGTTTAGTGCAGGACTTGACACAGACTAAGTGCTTAATGGATGTTTGTCAATTGAATGTCGTGAGCCCTCAGTGTACAGCCATCTGTGTGTTGGTACATCTACATTCTTTGAGGGTTTACATGTCTTATATTGATTGAATGTCCTGTTTAAAACAAGCTTTTAGTGAAATCCTTGATGAAAGGAATCATGTAGGAATCATCTTTGAGACATCCTCAATCTCTTCTTTGGAGAAACAATGTGGAATAAGAGATTTGGAAGCAGGGGACCTAAATTAAAGTCTTGGCTGTGCTGTTTACTATTTGTATGGCTTTGGGTAAGTAATTTAATAATAAAAGCTCCCATTTCTGTATCATTTTAAGGCTTGTGAAGGGCTTTATTTGCAACATCCCATTTGATCCTTACGATAATCCTGGGAGGCAATTGCTATTTTTATCTCCATTCTATAGATGAGGAAACTGAGTCCCAGAGAGGTCAGGTGATTTCCCCCGAGTCAACAGAACCAGTAAGTAACTGAAACAAAAATTGAACCATGGTCTATGAATCCAAGTTCAGCAGTCTAAACAATATTCCACTCTGCCTCTCATACACTCTTTGGACCTCAGTTTCCCCATATGCAAAATATTGTACCAGATGGAGTATCATCCAGCTTTAATCTGTGATCAAGTTGCCAAAGGGTCCCAGATAGGAGTGGGTTAGGTGCCACAGACTGTCTAGGAAATCTATTTCCAAAGCTGCTTTGTGCTTGGCACGCTATTTTAATTTGGGGTGGGGAGAGATTTTGTTAGATAGAGATATTAAAACAATCAGTCAACAAGCATCTATTAAGCCTCTCTCATGTACCAGATACTGTGCTAGGCACTGAAGATAGAAAGACAAAAATGAAATTGTCCTTGCCTTCAAGAATCTTGTATTCCACTGGGGTAGAATTCAACACATAAGCGTAAGTATGATTAAATACATTAAAAATAAATATAGAATACTAAAAAGGTAATTTCAGGAGTGGGAGCTGCTTTAACTGCTGGGGAGGTCAGGATGGGCCTCATATAGGAAATGAAGCTTGAGCTGATTTTTGAAATTAGCTAAGGAATCTTAGAGCTTACTGGTAACTTCATAGAGAGCAGCTTCAGTTCAGAAAAATAAAATTGTTAAGTAGAAAGGTGTCTTGTTGGGTTTTTTGGGGGGTGATTAGGGTATACTTTTTCACCTTTTCTTCTGAAAACTTCTTCCACTTCCTCTCACCCCTTCCCTAACCTTTCCCCAGGGGCAGAGTTTCCCCGTACTGTCCTTTGATCAAACCTGACACTTCAACATCCTAGGCTAGTCCATTGATGCAGGCTCAGGATTTAGAAAGCAATGAAGTTCTCATTGATAATAATACAATTTTACTAATAACAAGAGATTAAAAGATTATAATTCCTAAGGTTAAGGATACTGACTTAGTTAAAATTCTACTACCCATTGCCTCCATAGTCATCGTGGTAAACAGCTGTGCCAAGTCAGGAAGGTGTCTCTGCAAAGCAGGAGGAGCTTTGAGATCCTCTCACAGCATCTCACACTAGGCTGGACCTTTTATGCCTCAGGTGGCAAGGGAGATGAACAGTTTCCTTGTCTTTTTAAAAGACTAACCCAACCTACATAAAATAAATGTCTCTCCCCCACATAGCAAGGGAAGAGTGCATTCCAGCCACGAGGGACAGCCTGTGCAAAGGCACAAATAGAATGTTATGTGGGAGGAACAGCAAAGAGGCAGTTTGGCTGGATTGAAGAGTGAATAAAGAGGAATGATACATAATAAGCCAAAAAACATAGGTTGAAGCTGGAAAGGGTTTTAATAGTCAAACAGAGGAGTTTGTGTGTGATACTGGCATTCATAGGGAAGCACTGGACTTTCCTGAGTGGAGGAGTAACTTAGTCATTCCCAGCACTGTGGGAGGATGGGGAGAGAATCAAAGTTGAGGGACCCATTAGGATGCCATTACAATATTCCAGGAAAGAGGGGATGAGGGTCTGAACTAGGGTGTTGGCTCTGGAAGTGGAGAGAATGGGGCAAATTGAAAGGATAGTGAATAAAGAGAATTAACACAACCTGGCAACTGACTGACTATATGGGATGCAGAAGGAAGAATTAGCTATGCCTCTGATGTTATAAACTTGGCTGACTGGAAGGCTGGGGAGAGTCTTCAGCAGAAAAAGAGATATTTGGAAGAAAGTGTGTTTTGAGACAAAAGATAATGAATTCTCTTTCAAATTTGACAAGCCTCCAGCATACGCAGGTCAAAATATTTAACAGGTCATTGTTTTCTTTTTTCTTTTTTTTATTAATTTATTTTGATTTATCAACAATCACTTCCATATGCTTTTGAGTTTAAGATTTTTCTCCCCCTTCCTCCCCACCACTCTCCCCAAGACAGTGCACAATCTGATATAGACTATACATGTATACATTCCTATTAAACATATTTTCACATTAGTGATATTGTAAGTAACAATTAGAACCAATAGGAGGAACCAGCAAAAAGAGGAAACAAAACTCAACAGAATAAAAAAAATGCTTCGATCAGCATTCAAACTCCATAGTTCTTTCTTTGGATGTACACAGCATTTTTCATCACGAGGCCTCTGGAGATGTCTTAGGTCCTTGTAGTGCTATGAAGGGTCAGGTTTATCAATATTAGTCACTGCACAACGTGGCTGTTATTGTGTACAATATTCTCTTGGTTCTGCTCATTTCACTCAGCATCAGACCATACAAGTCTTTCCAGGTTTTTCTGAAGTCATCCTGTCCATCATTTCTTATAGCACAATATATTCTATTACATTCATATACCACAACTTGTTCAGCCATTCCCCAATTGATGGGTATCCTCTCAATTTCCAATTCTTTGCCACCACAAAAAAGCTGCTATAAATATTTTTGTACATGTGGGTCTTTTTCCCATTTGTATGATCTTTTTGGGATATAGCCCTAGAAGTGCTATTGCTGGGTCAAAGGGTATGCACATTTTTATAGTCCTTTGGGTGTAGTTCCAAATTGCTCTGCAAAATGGTTGGATCATTTTACAACTCCACCAACAATGCATTAGTGTTCCAATTTTCCCATATCTTCTCCAACATTAATCATTTTCTTATTTTGTTATCTTGGCCAATCTGATAGTTGTGATGTGGTACCTCAGAGTTGTTTTGATTTGCATTTCTCTAATCAATAGTGATTTAGAGGATTTTTTCACATGACAGTAGATTGCTTTAATTTCTTCATCTGCAAACTGCCTTTAAGAGGTCATTGTTGATGTGGAACCAGAAGTCAGGAGAGAGACTAGGGCAAGGTATATAAACCTGGACATCACCTGCAAGGAGATGATAATTGAAATTGATGTGATCACCTATAGACGAGAGAGAGAAGAGGAAAGAGTCCAGAACAAAATCCTGGGGTACACTCATACAGAGCTGGTTTGACTAGCAAATGACACTAAGAAGACAAGTAGGAGTGGGAGAGAAAATGAGAGAGAGAGAGACAGAGACAGAGAGACAGACAGATGGAGAGACAGAGACAGAGAGAGATAGAAACAGAAACAGAGAGAGAGAAAGGGAGAGAGGGGAGAGAGAGTCTTACAAACCCTAAGAGAAAATATCCAGAGGAAAGGATGGTTATCAATGTCAGATGTTTGGACATTAAGAACTTACTGATAACTTTGTAGAGATCAGTTTCACTTTAGAAGAAGTAACATCATGAAGTAGAAAGGTGTTTTGTTGTTCTTGTTGTTGTTGCTTTTTTTGGGGGGGGGGGGAGAAGGTATACTGTTCTATCTTCCTTTCCTTGACCTTCTTTTACTCCCTCTAACCTCCATTCTAATCTTTCACCGGGGGAAGAATTTCTCCATCCTGTCCTTTGATCAGACCTGACAGTTCAACATCCTTCCAGGTCTGTCCTCTCCAAAAGTGTCTTAATGCTTCGAGAAGATTCCTTCCCTTACCCTCTCCATCTTTGCCACCTGATTCAAAACTGTAATTCCCTTGGTGCTGGCTGACTCAACAAGGGGCTAGGAGGAAAACAACTTAGTCAAACTAATTCACAATAAAGTATGGATAACCAGCAGCCTATTTAACCCTCACAGGGAATGTTTGAGGTTTTTTTTTTTAAGTGGAATTTGTCAACCCAAGTTAATCTCTGAGTGCTGTAAATCTCAGTCCATGGGATACAATGAAGAGAAAGAAATTCATGTTTCCTGAGGGAAATTTTCTTGTTTGAATGCCTCATAGTCATGTTATGGAAGGGACCCTGGCATCTTAGCTAGGTGACACAGTGAATAGAGAGCTCTGGACCTGAAATCAGGAAGAAAGACATTTATCAGCTGTGCAACTTACGTCGTCACTCAGTCTTCATTTCTTCATCTGTATAATGGAAATAATAATAGAACCTACTTCACAGAGTTGGTGTGAGGATCCATTGAGATAGGATGCATTATGGTTTATAAACCTTGAAGTGTTATAGAAATGCTGGTTATGATAATAATAATTATTATTATTATTGTTATTCCAAATAGTAAGAGCTCTGGGAGGTCCTCCCAAACCTGAAAAGCTCTGCATACAAATTCAAGGAAGCACTGTGTATCTGTCAAATGAGGATTAACTCAGTGGACATTTTGAAGACTGTTGAAGGATAATTTATTTCCTGAAGACCAAGCCAGTAGCTAAGGTCACAGAAATTCATCAACAATCTAGCTACTAGGCAATAAATGTTTCTCTGGATAATCTACTGATGAATGTGAACTAAGAAGGGGAGAAGGATTGACATTTGTGTTGGTGGAGAAAGAATTGAACATCTTTTAGACTTCAGAGGGCTCATTTTGGGAGGAGGGGTGCATAAAGCCCTTTAAAATCTTAACTGATCAGAAAGGTCAAGAATATCAAAGAGATCAATGAAAAAAATGTGAAGGAAGGTGACTTAGCCATACACGATCTCAAGTTGTATTACAAAACAGTAATCATCAAAATAATCTACTACTAGCTAAGAAATAGAATGGTGGATCAGTGGGGTAGATTAGGTATACAATACATAGCAGTAAGTTACCATAGTGATCTAGTGTTTAATAGACCTAAAAATTCAAGTTTTGGGGACAAGAACTCACTATTTGACAAAAAAAAAACCTGCTAAGAAAAATGGAAAGCAGTTCAGCAAAAACTAAGTATAGACCAATATCTCATACCATTTCCAAGATAAAGTCAAAATCGTTATGTGGTTTAGACATAAAGGGTGATACCATAAGCAAATTAGGGGAGCATGGAATAGTTTACCTATCAGATCTATGGATAAGGGAATAATTTATGACCAAATGAGAGATAGAGAGCATTATGGAACATAAAATGGATAACTTTCTTTAAATTAAATTTAAAATTTTTTGCACAAACAAAAAACCAATGCAGCAAAAATTAGAAAGAAATCAGAAAACTGGACAAAAGTTTAGCAAGTTTCTCTGATAAAGACCTCATTTCTTAAATATATGGAAAACTCAATCAAATTTATAAGAATACAAGTCATCCCTCAATTCATAAACGGTCAGGGGATATGAACAGACAGTTTTCAGATGAAGAAATCAAAGCTATTGATAGTGATATGAAAAAATGCTTTAAATCATTATTGATTAGAGAAATACAAATTAAAACAACTCTGAGGTAACACTTCATACCCGTAAGATTGGCTAATATGACAGAAAAGTAAAATGACAAATATTAGAGGAGATGTGGGAAAATTGGGACACTAATGCCCTGCTGGTGGAGTTGTAAACTGCTCCAACCATTCTGGAGAGTAATTTGGAACTATGCCCAAATTGTTATGAAACTGTGCGTATCATTCGAACCTGATCTGTACCCCAAAGAGATTTTTAAAAAATAAAAATGACCTACATGTACAAAAATATTTGTAAGAGCTCTTTCTGTGGTGGCCAAGAATTGGAAATTGAAGTTCTGCCCATTAATTAGGGAATGACTGAGCAAGTTGTGCCATATGTTTGTGATAGAATACTATTGTGCTATAAGAAATGATGAACAGGCAGATTTCAGAAAGACCTGGAAAGACTTGTATGAACTGATGTGAAATGAAACAAGAAGAAACACTGTACATAGTATCAACAACATCATGTGGTGATCAGCTATGAATGACTCAGCTCTTCTCAGAAACACAATGATCCAAGGCAAGTACAAAAGACTCATGAAAGAAAATGCTATCCATCTCCAGATGAACTGATGGACTCAGAATGCAGATCAAAGCATATTTTTTCATTTGCTTTATTATTTCTCATGGTTTTATTTCCTTTTGATATTTCTTCTTACTCAGCAGTGATGAATATGGAGATATGTTTTACATGATGGCACATGTATAAACTATTTCAAACTGCCTGACATTTTCAGAAGAGGGGAAGGGAGGGAGGGAGAAAAATTTGGAACTCAAGATCTTGTAAAAATGAGTGATGAATAAATTTCTTAATATGTAACTGGGGAAAAATTAAAAACTATTTATATTTTTAAAAAACAAAAATAAAAAAAAATTATATGCAGGATTCTCTTAGAAAAGTCTGGAAAATTTTACATGAACTGATGCAAAGTGAAGTTAACAGGATTAGGATAATATCATACAAATTAATAACAGTATGATGATCAACAGTGAACAACTTGGTTATTCTCAGCAATACAATGATCTAAGACAATTCTGAAGGACTCATGATGAAAAATGCTATCTACCTCCAGAGAAAGAACTGATGGAGTCTGAATGCATATCGAAGTATCCTTTTTTTTTTTTACCGTATTTTTCTTGAGGGTTTTTTTGGCCTTTTTTTTCACAACATGACTGATATGGAAACATGGTTTATATGACTGTACATGTGTAACCTACATCAAATTGCTTGCCTTTTCAATAAGATGGGAGGAGGGGCAAGGAGGGAGAGAATTTGGAACTCAAAATTAAAAAAAAGTTAAAAAATTTTACATGTAATTTAAAAAAAATAAAATATTTAAAAAGAAAGAAAGAAAAGATTTTTTTAAAATCCTGACTGGTCAGGAGCCACTTATTCTGAGGGCCAGGTCACTTGGCCTTGACTCATGGGGTAACTCAAAAAATATATTGGTTTCTCATTTCAAGAGAATTAATTAAACACAGCCTCAGATTCCTGGAGATTACCTGGACATTATTAATTGAAGGAATTAAATGGAGTTCTGGACAGGGTTCAGCAAGGATGTGCAAATGGCCTCACATCTAATCTTTTCACTAGTCTGATGTGCCCATAAATCTAAGTCTGGGTTGATCTAACCTTTTTGTCCATGATCTGTGAACTTCTTAGTCAATGGAACCAATTCTTAGCCAAGAAATTGAGGTAACTAGAAAAGTTTCTTATTAGAATTTTGGATCATCATTTTTTAGGTACTTGTGATTGCCACATTCTATTCTAAGTGCAGGGGAAACAGAGAAAAAGAGTAATTCAATCTTTACTCTCAAGGAGCTTATATCTAACATAGGAGGCTGTTCTATTCAAACCTCTTCGGTGGGCAAAGCCATGAAGTTGGTAGAAGAAGTCAGGTTGCTTCACTGTGTCTGAAATTTGATCATTACAGATGCCTTCACAGTACAGAGTGAAGGACCTTGTTTTGAGAGTCAGGAAGGATAATTCCTGGTCTTGGCATTGCCATTGCTTAATGTGGCTTTGGCCAGCCACTTAGCTGCTGTGAGTGTTAGCTTCCTTGTGGTAAGGGGAAAGAAACAAGTATTTATTAGTGCCTACCACATCCCAGGTACTGGGTTAAGCATTCTTTACAAATGTCATCTCACTTCATCATCATCAATAAAATAAGATTGGATAGATGTTCCCCAAATTCAATGATTCTTTTCGTCTTCCTGTGTTCCTCCTTTAAAAATCTTTGTCTTTATGAGAACAGATAATGCATTAAGTTAACTTATGCTAAAGGCCTTAGTCTTTACCAGATGTGGACAGAAAATAAAAATAGAACGGGTCTGAAAGTAGTGAGATATACACTGAAATGGAGAAGGGTAGTTAAAGGATATTCACAATAAACTTTGGGCTAGTGCTTTATACAGGAGAGATTGTTTCCCTTAATTTCCATGAAATCAAAGCTTATCTCAAGCACCTCCCTCTACATGAAACCTTTACTTATCCACTCAACTGCTAGTTTCTTCTCCCAAAAAATTATCATGACAGAGACAGTGAGTAGATACCCAGTCTCACAGTCTGGAAGATGCACTACCTCTAACATATATTGGCTGTGTTAGTCTGAACAAGTCACTTGTCATCTCTATGCTCTAACAACTTCTTAAGGTAAAAAGGCCAACCTACATTGGTAGAGGGATTTCCTCACACAGGAGTTCCTTATAATAGTAAAATCACATGTCCCATCCCTATGTTTTTCTTTTTTATGAATACTTACATATGCATATGCTATCTTCTCTGATAAGATATAAGGTCACTATAGACAGGAGCTATTTCATTTTTTAAAAATCTTTTTATCTTTTAATAGTTGCATGACTACCGAAAAAGTTGGTATCCAGATGTAATCAGATCATGGAAAACTGAATGCTGAACCTGAGAGATCAATGCAAATATTTTTTATTCAATTCAGTGAATATGTTTTAAATCCCTAATTTGTTTGAAGCGCTGTCCTAGGTTCTGAGAATACAAGGACAAAAATGAAACAGCCCTGGGAGTGGGGTGGACATAACAGTGTAAGTGAGTAAATGCAAAAGATCTATAAAACACAGTCTGTACAGAGGACAAAAAGTGAGTTGAGTCTCTCTAGAATTTAGCTAGTTACCCTCAGCTCTAGTATAGAGCAGATCTGATCAGTTTGCATTTGCACTTTGCATCTAAGGATTGCACAGGCATATCCCATGAAACACTGGGAAGAAATGGTATAAGAGAACCCAGGAAGGGATGTTAGAGATTGGATTAGCTCCAAGTCAATGACTGGAAATTAAAGACCAGAAAGAACAATGACCTGAAGAACTGGTAGATAGTTTCCCATCTATCAATTTTTCACTAGGCATAATAAAATATAATGGCTCTAAGATTTCCAATGACTACATGGTAGTCTAATCTTCTTATGAAATATTAATATTAAGTGGCTTAAAGCTCAAGTAGGAAACTGGTTTCATGTACTTCCAGACCACTTGGAAAAAGACCAAAAAGACCAATTTGAAATCAACTGGCAATATTTCAAAGTCATCCATTGGAGAGCTCAAAATGAAATGAAGTAATCTTTATGTTACTGTAAGCAAAATTTTTTAAAAGGGCTTGGTAACTTCAGGGTGTTTTCTCATTCTGTTGTAAGTCAAAGTATAATGAGGATAGTTAGGACAATATTATGAGAAACTGACAATTTCATTTCAGCTAGATTCTTACGTAGTGGACAAGCAATTGGAGCCGTCATTATTTGATGAAAATGAGTAAGCCTGCAATGTCTGTCAGAATTGATTGTGGGCCAAACTGTATTATTAGCTTTAGGAGTATATCTCTAGCACACAACCCAGTTTGCAATGTCCATGAAGGAGAATGGATTCTATGTGAAATGAATGGCTGCTGGGGATCAATCTTTCAAACAGCAACTGCTTTCTATGTATCAAACAGAGTTGGAATTTGGAATTTCTGTGCCCCAGGAAAAATCAGGTGGGAGAAGAAAGAGAAAGGCAGAGGATGGTCCAACCAGAGTAGTAGTCACATCTGGAGAGGAGGAGGTCTATCTTTCTCCTTAGGCTCATCATCTATAAAATGTGAGAGCTGTACTAGAAAATCATTAAAATCCCTTCCAGCTCTAAATCTATGATTCTATGATCCATCCTCCTGTAATTATGACTATATGGAGAAGGAGCAAGAAAATGCATCTTAGGATGGGGCCATCACAGTGATGGAATCTGAGGAGTAGCACTTGAGCTTTGTGGCAGTGAAGATGTGAGGTTATTTGGAATGTCAACACTGAATGTCAACATTGTTTGTTCTGTGCTAGGCAGAACCATAGTCTTATATTATTCCATCAAAACATTTTTTTAAAAAATCTGACATGGATCTTAGGGAATGTAGGCCAAGTCCCTCAGTTTCCTGATGCTCAGAGAGATTAAGGGACTTATGGGAATTCATACAGCTATTTAGTAGCAGAGTCAAGGCTAAAACCTGGGTATCCTTATATTGTACCTCCCTCATGCCATACTGTCACCCTAAAATTCAATATACTTTCTTATTTCCTTAGCTTGGTTCTTTGTTTAGCCTTTTTAGAAAGGTTCCCCTTCCTGTCCTCCATGTCCAGATGAACATTAAAGTTGTGTTTATATGTGGAAATCAGATTGTGCATGGAGTATGTATTTGCCCCTAGACTCAACAGCAGTAGTAACATTAGCCACTAGGTCAAAATCTTTTTCTGGATCAATTCTTAACCTTTTTATGGCATGAACCCCTTTGACATTCTGGTGAAGCAAATGGACCCTTTCTCAAAATAAAATTTGAAGTGCATAAAATAAAACATTTGGGATTATAAAGGAGTCCAATTATATTGGAATACAGTTGTTATAGATGTAATATATATGATATATGATATACCTCATGCATGATGTAACATACAAAATATGTAATATAATAGTATATATATATGTGTGTATATACATATGCATATATATTTAAAGTTCATAGAGCCCAAGTTAAGAACTACGAGTCACATGACATTTTATTATTGTATCACTTTCCTTTTTTCAAAACACAGCACAAAATTTTCTTCTTCCAAGAAACTCTGATTGGTTTTTTTTTGATTGACTGCTTGCTCCCTAAGGTTCTCTTTCAGCTCTCTAAAACCTATGAGCCATCTCTACCCCACCCTCCTCTCTCTTTCCATTTCTGTTTATGTGTGTCTCTCTGTCTCTGTCTGTCTGTCTCTCTCTCTCATACACACATACACACACACACACACATTCACACCTGATTGCCTCAATTTCTTCATTGCTTCTGGAATCTATGTACTATATTGGCTTGTCCTTGTCATGACTGCTTGCTGTTTGTCCTTCTAAGCTTGCTTTGTAAATGTCATAAGGCTTTGTCATTTACATTGCATACTAGGTAGCCCTAGGTCTTTGAAAAATCTGTATTTGTGTAATCTTTTCCTTTGCCATCCTTCCAACAGCATAGAGTGGACAGATCAACGTGTCACGGATGAAAGATAAGTTAAAAAAAAAGAACCGAGTGGTAGGGAAAAAAAACCCAAAACATTGAGATCAGGGGAGAGCTCAGCCTGAAGAGCCAGCAGAAGTCTTGTTGCTTCGTCAGTGCTGAGAATTGGCTTTCCCCTCTGCCCCCTGTTCTGGTTCTTTGTAGGTTTCTACACCAATCTTCCTTTTCTTCCTTTTTTTTTTTTTTGCTTTGATCAGGGTGGCTAACCTTTATATATCTGCTGCTGTGGCCAAACTGGACTTACTTCAACAAACCATCTTTCCTATTTCTGTGCACCCATGCAAGCCATTCTCCTCTCTTAGGATGCACTCCACTCAACATCTTCTTCCTTTAAGGCTCATTCCAGGAGCTAGTGACCCCAATCTTTAAGTCTTCCCTGATTCTCCTCACCTGGAGGTATTCTCTCCTTCTACAAAATGGAGTTCATTTCCGGAATCTCACCTTTTCTCCAGTCATGTCCCACCTTGGACAATACTTATCTGTGCGCATGCCCTATCCTCCTCATAGGGTGCAGGTGAGGGATATGACATTTTTCATCCTTGTATTCCTGGCATTTATCACAGTGACTCATACATAATAAACTTTGACCTAGAAGTATCATAAGAGCATAGATATAGAAATGAAAAGAATCTCAGATGCTATCTACTCCATTTTGACACAAGAGAAACCTGAGACGCAGGTGAGTGAAAGACTGGCCCAAGGTCATGTGGTTACTACCTATGTATTAGAGATGGAATTTGAACCCAGGTCTTTTAACTCCAAAGCCAATGGTTTTTCCATACTCCGCACTGTCTCCCAAGCTTAATAACTACATTGGTTGCTCAGAAGCCTTCCTGTCATAGCTAGGTACTTCCCAGAGACAGCATAACCTTTTTCTTATAAGAGGTTCTGACCAATAAGCAAGCCCAAGCGACTCAGAATCTTCAAGCTGTTGAGGAGGGTCTTTGTCATGAGTAGTGAACTAGCATCAGAATGCTTTGTCAGTCTTCCTGAACTCTCCAGCATTTTCAGGACTTTGAGTTCATCATTAATTAGCATTTGTTATGTATTACTATAGGCAGCCACTGTGCTAGGCACAAGGTATATGAAAAGAAGCAAAAATCATCCCTGCCATCGATGAGATCGCAGTCTAATGGGGGGACACAATCTGCAAACAACTCTGTATGTACATGATAGAGACAGGATTAATAGGAAATAATGTGAGGGGGAAATGCCTGCTATGTATAGAACTGGGAAACACCTTTTTGCCGAACGTGGGATTTGAGCTCAATATTGAAGGAAACCAAGGAATCCAGTAAAAGCAGGTGAGAAGAAGCCAAGAAAACCAGTAGATGAGATAAGGAAGAAGAGAATTTCAGGTATGGAGGACAGCCAGTGGAAAAACATCTTGTCTGGGGGTGGTATTCTATGTTTTAGGAAGAGCAATAGAGTATGTGATGGGAAGTAAAATATAGGATGATAGTAAGGGACCATGTTATGAAGGCTTTGAATGCCAAGCCAAGGATTTTATATTTGATCCTGGAGCCACTGGAGTTATTGAATGTGTGATTGTGTGTGTGTGTGTATGTGTGTGTGTATGTGTGTGTGTGTGTGTGTGTGTATGTGACATATTAAACCTGAGTGGAGGATGGCCTGAAGAATAAAGAGACCTGAGGAAGGGGGTCTAGCTAGTAGGCTATTGCAATAGTCTAGGAATGGAATGGATGATGAGATAGCTTCTCTTTTCCATTGTCATGCTCATTCTTCCCTTACTGCAGGCATTTCTTATAGGAAAGCTGGCATAGATCTTCAAGGCCATCTAATGACAATAGTAACAGCAATTCATGTTTACATGATGCTTTAAGATTTGTCAGGTACTTTGCTTTGAGATATGTTATCTTACCTGAAACTCATAAAAACCCTGTAATGTAGCTGCGGTTATTATCTGTCATTTAACACATGAGGAAACAGTGGCAGTCAGAGGTTAAGTGACTTAGGTTCACACCTTGAAGGGGAATTCAAACCCAGCTCATCCTGACACACTCCATCAGCCAGACTATGCCACATTTAGATAAACCTCCTTGTATCATCATCATTGTCATCATTATTTTAATATTAAATAATATTCACACAAATGATTTTCACATATTTCATTTTTCAAACTATTAAAAAAAAAGTTATACCCTTGTTTAGATGTGGTTATTCTTCATCCTGGAAGAGTATTGGGCCTTCCCAAAATGCATTTTTCTTTTAAGTCTGGACATCCATTTTCAGTGAGCTGGCTGTTTTAAAGCAGTGGGTGCCTTTTAGTACTGCTGATATATATCTTGATTTTTTCCCCACATTTGCACCATGTAGATTGATTTCTTTTATGTTTGTTCAGCTCAAACCTGCAAACCTGAGAGAGGCTGAAATGCAATGCCATTTGTCATTGTACCTGGCCATGTCTTTAAGTGACCTCCCTTTTATTGAATATTTGCAACATCATTTATTTATAGAATTTATATGAAAACAGCCTTTCACCATATTAAAATATCTTTCCTTCACTGACCTCTCACCACATGTATCCCCACTTTATTCTTCAGGAGCTGGTTCTTGAGGGAATTCGTGGGTCTCCTATTCCTGTTCGTGTCATATTCTGTCTTCAATAATTCATCTCCACCAATGCTTTCTTTAGGTCCATAGCTGAGAAAGAGAAAAAAAAAACTTTAGTGCAGCTTTTAATCTTGTCTTCTCTTTGAAATTGTAGGTCTGGATTGGAAGCTTACAGCTTGGCAGGCTGAAATTACATTGGCCCGGTCTGCTTTGCTCAGGTCAGCTGCATTGCCATTTGCTGTACTGCATCGAGAGATATGTGGGTCTGGGCTTTCCTCAGCATCGCAGGAAATACAATAATCATGATATTTGAAATTATCCTGGCCATTCCTGACTCCACAGCCAGATGTTTTAGCTATTAGGAGCTCAAAGGCACCTCCCTCAGCTCAGATCAAGTAGGAATTTTGTTCTTCTAATGCATGAAAAATTCCTTGAGTCCTAGAAAGCCAATAATGACTTGCATGGTAGAGGACAGGCGTGGGATTAGAGCAGAGACATCATATATAGTTACTTAGTGAAATGGGAGAGGAAGCTTTATTTCTCTGAAGCTTTTCTTAATTAGCTGAACACTGTGAGTTGCTTGCTTGACAGTAAAATGTAGTGTAGACAATGATTCTGCTTTGTTGGATTTGGGAGGATGCTCTGCCCATCACTGGCACCAAGTGCACTCAGGACTCTTCCTCTATGACTTTGTATCATTCCTATGTTGTTGCTCATTCATTTTTCAGTCATGTCTGATGCTTCATGACTCCATCACGGGGTTTTCTTGGCAAAAATACTGGAGTGGTTTGCCATTTTCTTCTCCAATCATTCCTATATTTTCAGGTATAAACGTAAGTGCTTGTTATGAATACTTTCATTTTCTAACACGATGTTGATACACACAGTGATATAATTCTGGCCTGTTGGGTGCTGTTCAAAAGTGAGGCTTTAGGCTAGCTAAGAGTGTTTCTTAATTTAGGGACAGAACTTGATGAATTTAGATGAGTATCTCTTTTTGTATTCTCATGCCTATGGTATGTGAAAATTTCTGAGTCAATGTTTCTTTTTTAACATCAAAATATAGAAACCTAGGAAAATTTGGATATTTCAACTATTACTGTTCTAAGGGCCCGTAGAATCATAGATCATATGTTTAGTTTTGAAAAGTTTCTTCCAGATCAACTAGTCAACCCCTTCATTTTGAAATGGTCATTTGAGATTTTTGTCTTCAGGGTTCTTATAACTATCTTTGGGATATAGGAAAGGACTAAGGAAATGTCAACTCAATGACAAAATTTGTTGTTTTCTTGTTTGATATACTGCCACTCTGGTGGAACCAGAAATGGGGCTAAGAGATGCTGAAGAGGACAAATAATGTAGAGGAAGGAGCTAAAACATAAAAGGACATCAATTCAGGATTAGCCAGGGATGCTGTGATTTTTCAGCCATCCACATTCACTTTTTTGTAATATGTAGCTATTGTCCCTTGCAAAGCTTGTGATCTCTCTTGGGTTCTGAAATATTAAACATAATCTCTTTTTCCATCCAGGAACCAGAAAATTGCCAGCAGAAAATGAGCAGAGACTTGGATTTAAAGGGCAATGGGCCCATCACAAAACAAATCACAATTAACATTATATTTCAGCAGAGTTAAGTCATTGTCTGAGCTAAATTCAACCTTGCTTGCAAGGAACTCACATAGAACTAAATGGTGGCTGCAATGTTTAAGACGAGACTTCCTATCCAAGACACAAAGATCTGATATATTTGTTGGGAAGTGATTTTAAATCTAACTAAAGATAGACTTGGGAGTTGTAACTAAGATTTCAGTGCACCAGAGGTGAGCATAAATGGGTAGCACAATCAACTGGAAACTATTCAGTCAGTCAATAAACATTTATTAAGCACCTACTATGTGCTGGCACTAAGCCACGAGCTGGAAATACAAAGGAAGGTTTAAAAAAAATTGGTCCCTGCTCTCAGGAAACTGACAATCTAATGGGAGAGGGAACTTGGAAACAACTGCATCCAGACAAGCTATATACAGCATTAATTAGAAACAGTCAACAGAAGGAAAGTCCTAGAATTAAGAGGGATTGGGAAAAGCTTCTGGTAGAAGCTGGGGCTTTAAGGAAGTCAGAGAAGCCAAGTGGCAATGATGAAGAGGAACAGCATTCCAGGCATGAAGGAAAATGCCTGGAGTCGGGTGACAGAGTGTTTTGTGACAGGAATAGCAAAGAAGACAGTGTCACTGCATCTCTGAGTAAATGGGGGATGTGGTATTGACTGATTTCACCTCTCTCCCTTTCAGTTTTCTCATGTGTAATGAGATAATGTGTGGGAAAAGATTGTGTGAAGTGATATTACAAATTTGAATTGTTTATTATTACTTATTCGGCTACTGTCTGTAATCAAGGAGGGAGTTAGTGAGTAAATGAATGACATCTCGATGAACAGGGTCATAAATTTAGAGCCAGAATGGACCTCAGAGGTTATCAAGTCTAAACCTACCTCCATTTTCCTTCCTTCCTTTATCTTCCCTCCCTCCTTCTTCCTCCTTTGATTCTTTCTTTCACTCCTTACCCTTCCTTCCTTCCTTCCTTCCTTCCTTCCTTCCTTCCTTCCTTCCTTCCTTCCTTCCTTCCTTCCTTCCTTCCTTCCTTCCCTCCTTCCTTCCTTCCTTCCTTCCTTCCTTCCTTCCTTCCTTCCTTCCTTCCTTCCTTCCTTCCTTCCTTCCTTCCTTCCTTCCTTCCTCTTTTGTTCTTCCTTTCTCTCCAATTTCAACTTGGTTTTTCCCTCCAACAAACATACCTTCTGTTTTCATGGAATTTTATCTTTTTCCCTCAGGGAGTGGGGAGAACCCAGCAAATATTATCTAATTTGTCTGACTAATAATCTTTTTACCTATCAATATTTGAGTATTTGAAACTCAGGGTGGTTTTGGAAATTGAAAATAAGAAAAATCAAAGACAAAGGAAAGAATTCCATGAAATATTACAGAAGAATCCCAAGTGACTGGAACCTTCATGAATTTTACTTGTTTCACTCTCCTGTTCCCACTGCTTTGAGGCAACATCTCCTTTCAGGCCTAAAGGTTGAGTGAATTGTATCTTTTTTTTCTCCTCTGGCCTGTCAAGCAGTAAAGCCCCTTCCCAAGATGACAAAATTCATTATTCCCCAGAACAGCTAACAGACTCTCTTGCCAGCACCCCATTCCATTTTCCTTCTGTAGTGATGAGACTTCAGGAAACATCTCTTCCATACCAGACTCTGATGGGTTACAGGCACAAATCAGATCTGCATTCTTACTGTAAATCTAAACTGGACCATCCCCAGAGGTGTCTGCTTTCTCATTTGTTTAAGCAGATCCCAGGCAGCAGCTATTTAATTAAGGAGTTTGAGTCTGTATATCCTATTTCGTGAGGAAAATCCCAAATGATGAATTCAAGGGTGTATGATGTGCTGGGGAGGAGTCCTAAAAGAGGAACCTCAGATTCTGGGGCCATCGACTAACTATGCATAGTCGAACAAGTTGCTTCCCGGCTTAAGAGTTCAGTTTCATGATTTCATTGATTAAAAACTCAGAGGCAACTGAGATATCATCTAATGCCATCCCTTCATTTTACAGATGAGGAAACAGGTCATAAATGGCAAGCCTTAATGTGACCAAGACCACACAGCAAATTAGTGGCAAAGTTACAATTTGAAACCAGTTCCTCTGTCTCTGAACTGAGAAATGTTGTTTTTTTTTCTCCAATCTGTTATGTTGCTTCTCAATAAGTAAAAAAGAAGATGGAGAGAGATAATCCTTCTCCTGGCCAAGGCAAATCTTTCTACATGCAGTCCTCTAACATCTCCTTTCTCTAATCTTCATTCTCTCCTTATCTATTGACTCCCTTGGTACCTATAAACTAAAACTTGCTGCCTGTGTCCCTATCCTTAAAAACTTAGTTAATCCTACTGTCTCAGCAAGCTATTAGACTACATCTCAACTCCCATTCATGGATAAACTCCTACAAATCAATGCCTCACTTCTCTCATTTGACTTTTGAGCCCCCTACAGCCTGGCTTTCAGCTTCCTCCTTTAACTACAACTTCTCTTTCCAAAGTCATGAACAGTCACTTGAGAAATCTAATCTGATGATGTTTTTCTTCAATCCTCATTACTCTTAGCCTCCATTCAGCCTTTGAGACTACTGATTATCCTCTTCTCATCAATACTTTGTCATCTCTAGGTTGACATGACATGTCTCTTCCTTTTTCTACCTGTCTAACCACTCCATATCAGTTGTTTTTGCTGTTTCTTTATCCAAGTCATGCTCACTAACTCTGGTTGTCCCCCTAAGGATCTATCCTGGGGAATCTTGCCTCTCCCTTCTATACTGTCTAACTTGGTGTTCTCATCACCTACCATGGGATCAGTTGCCATCTCTCTGCAGCTGATTCCCAGATCTATATATCCAGCCCCAGTCTCTCTCTTGAGCTATCTAGTCTTGTATCACCAACTGACTTTTGGAACTCTTGAACTGGAACTATCCAAAACAGAACTCATTATCATTCCCCCCCAATCCTTCACATTTTCTGAACTTCCCTTTACTTTCAAGGTCAATACCATCTTCTCAGTCACCGAGGCTTGCAATCTCAATATCATCCAATCTTGCCATTCTAGTTACCCACTCCTGGGTTTCCTACTTTCCTAGCATCTCTCGTATAAGTCCTACTGTCTTTACTCACACAGCCACCAGCCTAGTGCACATTCTCATCACTTCATGCTTAGATTATTCAAATAACTTTCTGGTTGCTCTACCTACCCCCAGTCTCTCCCCATTGCAATCCATCCTTTCCTAAACTGTAGAAGTGATTTTCCTAAAGCTCAGAGTCAGTGATGTCACCTCTCCGCCCACCCCCACCTCCCTATGCAATAAACCAAAGTGGCTTCCAAGACCAAATATTACATCTTGTTTGGCATTTACAACTCTTCCCAACCTGGTCTCTTCCTGCCTTCCCCACTCGTATACTTTACTGTCCTCCATGTTTATTATGGTCCAGTGACATTGTTTTCTTGCTGTTCCTTCCATGTCCATCTCCTGGCTGCTGTGCCCTTTCACTGGCCAAATATCTCTTCCTTCTAGAATTCTCTCTCTCCTCACCTCCATCTCCCAGGTTTCCTGGTTTCCTTCAAAACACTGCTTAAATCCCACCTTCTATAGGAGGTATTTTCCAGTCCTCCAATCTCCAATGTTACTGATTTCCCTCTTAGATTGCCTTTCATCTATTCTGTACACACAGACACGGACACAGACACACACAGACACACAGACACACACACACACACACACACACACACACACACACACACACCCCTTGTATGTAAGTGGTTATTTATGTCATTTCCCCCATTAGAATCTGAGCTCTTTGAGGTAAGACATCATGTGTTTGCCTTCTTTTCACTTACTGGTGTGCCTGACATATGCTATGGTCTTAATAAATGCCTGTTTACTGATGTAGATATCTTAAATTCAACATGTCAAAAACTGAACTCATTATTCTACCCCCCCAATTCTCCAGTATTCCCAACTTCCTTATTACTGTTGAGATTACCTCCATCATCCAGGCTTACAATCTAAGTGACATTCTTCTCTTTCTCTTCTTTCTCTCTCTCTCTCTCTCTCTCTCTCTCTCTCTCTCTCTCTCTCTCTCTCTCTCTCTCTCCATATCCAGGTTCTGTCATTTCTACCTTTTTTTTAGGCAGTTGGGGTTAAGTGACTTGCCCAGGGTCACACAGCTAGTAAGTGTCAAGTGTTTGGTCTGAGGCTGGATTTGAACTCAGGTCCTCCTGACTTCAGGGCTGGTGCTCTATCCACTGCACCACCTAGCTGCCTCTGTTTCTACCTTTGCAATATCTTGCATACTCTTCCTTCTCTCCTATGACACTGCCATGACCCTGATGCAAGCCCTCACCTCCTCATGCCTGAACTGTTGCAATAGCCTCCCTGACTCCAGTTTTTCCTCACTCTAGTCCATCCTTCACTCAGTTATCAAACTGATTTTTTTTAAATGTAGGCTTGATCAGTTCACTGCTGTATTTGATGAACTCAGTGTCTCCCTATTGCCTCCAGAATCAACTCTAAAATCTTCTGTTTAGATTTTAGAGCCCTCCATAACCTGACCCCTTCCTACCTTTCTAGTCTTCTTGCACATTATTCTCTCCCCTCCTACCCCATACTCTATGATTCAATGACACTGGTCTCTTTGCTATGTCTTTCCCACAGCACTCTTATCTTCTGATGAGTAGTATTTTCTCTGGTTCTCTCCCAAGCCTGGAACTCTCACTCTCCTCATCTCCATCTCCTGGCTTTTTAGCTGAAGTCCCATCTTCTTCAACAAACCTTTCCCAGTCCTCCTTAATCTTAGTATGTATCTTCCTTTCCGACTACCCCCATTTTATCCTGTATATATTTTGTTTGTAAGTAGTCATTTACAAGTGACATCCACCATTAAATTGCGAGCTCTTTGGGAACAGGGACTGTCTTTTGGTTTTCTTTGTAACTCAGGCATTAAGCACAATGCTTAGCATGTAGTAGATACATAATAATTGCTAATTGAGTGACTGAGTGAATACTTTAAAAAAAATTCATAAAATCCAGGAATTTGATATGGAGGGGACCATGTAATCAATCCCTTCATTTTAAAGCTGAGGAAATGGAAGCCTAGAGAGGTTATGACTTGCCCAAGGTCACACAGGTAGTAAGAGCCAGATCTAAAATTCGTACCCAGGTTCTCTGACTATGCAGTCAATGCTGTTTCCACTGTACCACAATTGTTGGGTTCATTTGGAGTTAGCTGTTGTCAGATTAATTTTGATTTTTGGAAGCATTAGGAATTCCCAGAGCATCATGCATACTTATATACAAATATATATTTAAAAATATTCCAAAGCCAATTATGAATCTTGCATTATTTAGTATTGAATTATTCCCACTGTGTCTCCTCTATATCAGGCATGCACAGTCTATTGTTTGTTCTAAAACATTAACTATGCATTAACATCCAAATGAAACAAACATTCATTAAGTTACTGCTATACTCATGGTACATTCCACACACATAAGCACACATATTTCTCTCTCCTTCTCTTTTCTTCTTCCCCATCTCCAACCTATCAACTATGGTGTCTTGCAAAACAGCCATTTGTCTAGTAGGAGATACTGTATTCAGCAGAGAGTGAGTCAAGACAGTTATAGAGTTAGGGGTAGAAGAGAGACACAGTTGGGAGCAGGGAGCAGTTTCAACAAAAATCACACTCTGAAGGGAGTTAAATGTGGACTCCAGAATGAACTAGCTTTGACCATGGAAAGTCAAAATATGGAGAACAGCAGAAGTAGGAAATCCAGCTAAGTGACCCACCCAGCAGAGATGCTGCATCAGAGAGGAGCAGTGCCAGGACACCATGAGAAGAGAATAAACATTGGCATTCTACATGAATTGGCTTTGCCCAATTTGTTACCTGCATGTGCTTCACTATCAGTGTACTCTAGGTATACACATTCTTACCATTGGCACTATATATTTATAGGATAGCATACCCCCAGTTCAGCAGGGACTTTTGTTATAGACACTTTTCTTCCTGTTTTGTTTTGAGTTAGTGGTGACAACTGACTGATCCATTAAGGGCAAGTCCATCAGTTGATGTATGTGAGCTATAGTTTTAGGAGTGTAACCTGAACATATCTGGGCACACACCCAGTTCACCAACATGGAGACACCCTTGAGGAGTCTTTGGAGCATGTCCAGATTGCCTCATATAGAGGAGTTTTCATCTGCTGAAATGAGGGTGGGGATAATCTCCTGTGAGTGGCTGCCTGCATTTTTAAAACTGGTAACACTGAGTTGAAACTCTTTTTCTGCTGCTCTCTTTTTGGCCGCTCTTACTTGTTGAATCTAGAAGGTGAAGATCCCAGTTCATTCACAGTATGGGCAGTATGAACTGAGATGGTGGGAGGAAAAGGGCTTTCCTTCTACTCCCTTTCTTTTATTCTACTTCTGAGAGGGGGATGTTTCTTTCTGTTCTATGTCTTGTGTCCTCTTCAGTTTAAGGTGCTGGTGGTGATCCCTAGGAGACCCTGAAGTTTGAACCATGGTGACTTTGGAGTGATGGTGCAGCTACCCAGCCTGGCATAGAAGATCTAGGAAGCCAAGGTACCTGGGACTCAAGCTCCAAGGAGTTTGGGACTTGGAACTAGGACTTTGCTTTATAGGAAGTGAGTTAAGCTATGAATCTAAATTCTCTTGCCCTCTCCAGATACTTGAGGTGGTGCAAGTTGGGTTTGGGGAGGGGGCAGAGAGGGAAGGAAGATTAGGCCTCTCACTTATTGGAAGGCTAAATTTCTATGTTGGTGGTTATACTTCTTATTTTATTAATTTTTTATTATTAATTTTTGGCTAGGCAATGGGGTTAAGTGACTTGCCCAGGGTAACATAGTAAGTGTTATGCGTCTGAGGCCGGATTTGAACTCAGGTCCTCCTGAATCCAGGGACGGATTCACTGAGCCACCTAGCTGCTCCCTGATGGTTATACTTCTTGAAGTACATATTTCTGTGCAAAAACAAATTTGAAATTGTTAGTGGGTAATGGAATGGGTATGTAAGGGCCCACCCTCATAATGGAGAGATTACATCAGTAAAGGCTGAAACTATCTGCATACAGCCTAGATACTACCCAGTCCCCTAACAGGTGTTCGAGATCCTGCTTGGCCTTTAGGAAGTGGGGCCCAGGATAGTCTGTGTTACAGGAGCGTGGATCCACTGAATACCCCTGAACCTGAGAATTTTTCTGTGTTCGAGAAAGTATCCTTGAACACTTGATTCTGCAAATTCAGCCTACAAACTTATGAATTCTAAATTGGGGAACATGCCCAAAGAAGGTTCTCTGCTTATAACTTACCAGTCTTTGAGGTTGGTCGGCATCGCCAAGGGTGGGGAACCTGTGGCCTTGAGGCCACATATGGCCAGCCGTCTAGGCCTCAAGAACAAATCTGTTCTGTAAAGTTTGGATTCAGTCAAGGGGCTGCACTTGAGGACCTCGCGGGCCACGTGTGGCCTCGAGGCCCCAGGTTCCCCACCCCTGGCATAGCCTTTGCAAATCCAGGGTTATTTTCATATCATACTGAGGTATTAGAAAAAGCTTTGGTGAAAGACCATGTAGTGGAAAGAAAAAAATAATGAAAGAAATTTAACTATGCTAATGATTCCAATGAGTTTATTTTTATATTTTCCACTAAAATTAAAAAGCTGATGGAAAACTGTTTCCTCTGCAAAATAATAAATGACATTAGTTATACAATTGCACACAGTTGAGTCTTTCTGACAACAGATTGAAGCTATCATCGCAGGAATAGTATCTGTTAACCAAATAGAACAGAATTCTTCTTTCTGGGCTGCCCTACAGGTGAATAGGTTATCACTCATAACTGAGTCCTGTAAGTCATTTTACTATATTAATGTAGTTAAAATACGAGTTATCCAGGGGTTTGTTTTTATAAGGAGGATGGTATATGGATAGAATTGAGCTTTTAAAAATATATTAATTGTACTGACTGGTAATTATGAGGTAGGTTGTGGGGATGGGAAAGAAGTTTGTGAATTACAGGAGACTTGAAACAAAAATAATGCTGTGGAAAGCTAAAGTAGAGTAGTAGAATGTCAAGGCAATATGATGGAATGCAATATGATGAAATGGTCAGTCAAATGGACTAGGTAACCATTATACCTAGTAAAGTTTTCATTTCCATAGTGACAAATGGACCTTTTATTTCATAGCTGACTTTGCACAAACCATGGAAAGCACTTTGAGGCATGAAGGGAGAAAACAATGAAAGGAATGAAGTAAAGAGAAGAAAGGTTAAAACTTTGGATATGTCTTTGGGTATGAGGGCTTATCAACCACTCTAAGTAGCATTTAATAGAGCACTTTAAATAGGATTTTCTTGCCCATTTTCTTCCCTCCTTAATTTAATTTCCCAGTCCATAGAAGTGATTCTCATTCTGCCTTGACTACCCTGGAGAGGAATTTTCTCCTTGTCTTAACATAATAAAGATATTGCTGGTCTCATCAGAGTCCATTTCTTTCCATATCATCTACCAATTTATCTCTGCCTTAAGGTGTGAGAACTAATCTCAATTCAGGAAATTCACAGCTTCCATCTTTCAGCCTGCCCCTGGCTCTTGCTGTGTGCCTGGTGATTTGACTAACACACATTTCTTAGCAGGTGAGTTCTTGTTCTTCCTTTCCAGTGAATAAGTGTTATCATCATTAAGTTCTTACTTATGTGCACAGTAGATGGTCACTGGTATAGGACATGTAGACAATAATGTAGGAGTTGTCTGTGTTAGTCACCATTCTCAATTTTACATGTAGCCATGTGGAAAAGGCATTATTAAAGTGGTTTGAAATCATTGATTCATTTTCATATACCTAAAGTTAAACTAGAGAATGGTGCTAAACTGAATCTTACAACTGACTTCAAGAGACTGCAATGTTTTTCTCTCCTTTTTCGTCAGCACAATGTCACATCACCTCTAAAAATAATAACAACTTCTTAATGGGGGATAGGGGTGGTTCTTGCTTCTTGTTGGAACAGAAGCATCTGGGGACTTTGGACGGGTTGCTGGCCAACTCTTTATTCTGAGCACCTCTTTGGCTGGCTGATTTACAGAGCCACTCTTACAATGAGTGTTTTGGGGATAATAAAGGCTTTTAAAGAAGGGAATTAGGGAGACTGAATGGCCTGGCCATTTCCCCAAGCGTTCTCCTGTACAAGAAGAGACAATCTATGTTTCTTTCTTGGGATGACAGCCCCAAATAGCATATTCTTGGATGATAGAGCAAAAGAGTCACCTGACAGTGTTTGGCAGGCTTTGGGGGAATCTTCACAGTAAGGGGCTCAGAGACTACCTGATCATCAATGGATATTTACTGAGCATCTCTTATATTCAAGCAACCTACTGTGCTCAGTGATTTAAGTGCTATAAGACACAATCCTTTCCCTCCAGGAGATTAAGTTCTAATTGGGGAGATAAGACATAACATATCCAACATGCATTTACTAAATGCTTTCTGTGTGTCAGGCCCCATGTTGAGAAAATACACATGAAAAAATAACTACAGTTAGGGATTATATATGAGAACTTCCAAAGGAGTGGTATAGATGAAAATGTGCATAAAAGTTGATCAAGAGAAAGCTCATTTCCAGCTGTAGCAGCCTGGGAAAACTTCACAAATGAAATAGAATTTGACCTGAGCCTTGAAGAATGGGGTAGAATCAAGAATTTGCTGGAGCCAGCTCATACTGGCTCTCAAGAGCTGATTGTCAAGTTGTCAGTTTGAGCATTTCCACCTTGAAAATGTCAAACAGTAAAAATCAAGGTTTGTTTTGTTATTTTGATGATTGTCTAGACTTAAGAAAGTGATGAAGTGGGGCAGCTAGGTGGTGCAGCGGATAGAGCACCCGCCCTGGATTCAGGAGGACCTGAGTTCAAATCTGCCTCAGACACATAACAGTTACTAGCTGTGTGACCCTGGGCAAGTCACTTAACCCCATTGCCTAACCAAAAAAAAAAAAAGAAGAAAAAAGTGATGAAGAAAATATTAATGATTCAGGTTAAACTTTAAAGTGTGTTGCATATACATTTTTATTTTTATACAGATGGTTGTTAAATATTCAAAAGCACACCTTTGGCATAGTGAAGTAGAACTATGGTAGTTGGAGAGGGGAAGGAAGGACTTTTCCAAATGGAAAGAAAAGGCATCTATAGAGGTGCCAAGGTAGAAAAAAAATTAGTTCAGCTTTCATTATCCTATCTACATGCTTTTTCACTGACTATCCCTTATGCTTAGAAGGCTCTTCTTTCTCATCTATGGCTCTTAGAATCACCAACTTCCTTCAAGGAAGACATAAACTTAGGATGGATCTCTAACATGATAGATGACAGAAACAGTATCCCCAAAGACATCAAAAGGCTCCAATGCTGAGCCAAATTGAATGGGACGGAATTTAATAGCAAAAAAGAAAAAATGTAAAGTCTTAACCCTAGGGTTCAAAAAATCCATTTCACAAGTCCAAGATTAGAATGTGTGACTATCTGAACATGACCCAGGGGCTTTGTGAAGTGAAGGTCACTATAGATCAATAACATGCTATAGGACCCCACAAAGCTAATGCATTCTTGGGCTATATTAAGATGCATAGAAAGCAGAACTGGGAAGGCAATATTCTTCCCTGCACTCTGTCCTGGTCAGAGCACATCTGGAAAATGATGCTTTGTTCTGCGTGGGGCATATTAAGAAGCACATTGCTGAGCTAAAGAAGATGAGTAGGAATGGGAAAAGTCTTGAGATAATGCCATATGAGAGTTTATTGAATCAACTAGGAATGTTTATCCTGCATAAGGGAAGATTTAGGTCTGTTTTTTAGCTATCAACATTTTGCTGATAACAATTGCTATTGTTATATGGCAATGAAGCAGGGAATCCCATCATCTTCAAAGACCTAAGCATGATTATCACAAAGAGAAAAATGAAATGGTGTATGGTGGGTGTGAGCAGACTGCACCATATAATGGGGGGCCCCAATAGTGCAGTTTTAATCTTTAATAGCTATCAAATTTTCTATCAAATTTAATAGCTAATAAAGTTTAAACCACACTAAGACTTTAGAGACACCCTGTATAACCAGTGAGGAAATGCAAAAGATGAACAGGAGTCAAGATTATCAATAGGATGGCAGAAACTAGGCAGAGATCAATATCTCACACTGTATACCAAAACAAGGTCAAAACGGGTACATGATTTACACATAAAGGTGATACTATAAGAAAATTAGGAGAGCAAGGAATAGCTTACCTGTCAGATTTATGGAGAAGAGAAGACTTTACAACCAAACAAGAGATAGAGGACATTATGAAATGTGAAATGGATGATTTTGATTACATTAAATTAAAAAGGTTTTGCATAAACAAAACCAGTGCAACCAAGATTAGAAGGAAAGTAGAAAGTTGGGGAACAGTTTTCATAGCCAGTATTTCTGATAAAGGCCTCATTTTTCAAATATATAGAAAACTGAGTGGAATTTCAAGGAATATAGGACATTCCCCAATTGATAAATGGCCAAAGGATATGAATAAGCAATTTTCAGATGAAGAAATTAAAGCTATATACAGTCATATAAAAATGTTCTAAATGAACATTAATTAGAGAAATGAAAATTAAAACCGCTCTGAGGTACCACCTCACACCCATCAGATTCATTAATATGACAGAAAAGGAAAATGATAAGTGTTGGAGAAGATATGGGAAAATTGGGACACTAATGCATTGCTACTGGAGTTGTGAACTGACCTAGCAATTCTGGAGAACAATTTGGAACTATGCCCAAAGGGCTGTGAAACTGTGCATACCCTTTGAGTCAGCAATACCACTACTAGGTCTGTATCCCAAAGAGATTATAAGAAAGGGAAAAGGATCCACAGGTACAAAAATATTTATAACAGCTCTTTTTGTGGTGGCAAAGAATTGGAAATTAAGGGGATGCCTATCAATTGGGGAATGGCTGAACAAGTATGGTATATGAATGTAATGGAATACTATTGTTCCATAAGAAATGATAAGCAGATGGATTTCAGAAAAACCTGGAAAGACTGCATGAACTGATGCTGAGTGAAATGAGCAAAACTAGGAGAACATTGTACATAGTAATAGCAACGTTGTGTGATGATCAACTATGACTGACTTAGCTCTTCTCAGTAATATAATGATCTATGACAATTCCAAAAGACTCATGATGGAAAATGCTGTCCACATACAGAGAAAGAACTATGGAGTCTGAATGCAGATTGAAGCATACTATTTTCATTTTTTTTGTTTTGTTTTTCTTTTTCATAGTTTTTCCATTTTGGTCTGATTCTTCTTTCACAACATGACTAATGTGGAAATATGCTTAACACAATTGAATATGTATAACCTATATCAGATTGCTCGCTGTCTTGGGGGGGGAGGGAAAAGAGGGAGAGGAGAAAAATTTTGGACTCAAAATCCTATAAAAGTGAATGTTGAAAACTATCTGTACATGTAATCAGAAAAAAATAAAAAACTATTAAGTGGATAAAAAGGATTATCATTAGGGAATGTTTTGGAGAAAAGACAAGATAGGCTGTGTTTATGTGTCAAGAACAAGGAATAACAGGTTGGCAGCCTCAGTGCTCCATTGGTACATGTGATGTTGGGAGGAGACAAAAAAACCCTTCAACACATTTAGTGGGTCTCTGGTAGCAAACTATTGAAAGAACATCGGATAAAAGTTGCACAGAATGAACAGATGTGAATGAATTGTAATTTACATCAATTGCAGAAAACTCCCTCATGAATGACAGCAGGGATTTATTTGAAGAATTGAGGATATTTGCCTTCAAATTTTTAAAGGGACATCATGATCTTTAAAAATGCAAATCAGTAAATGACATATGTTAAAGTAATGCCACCCATGAATACTTAAAAGAGTTCAGAGGAAGAAGACCCCATAACAAATTGACACGCTTCAGGAATGCTAGAGTTAACATTACATAATGGATCGAAAGCTCAATTTTAAGTCAGAAAAAAACATTGTTTCAAATTCCAATTCTAATGTTATCTATATGGATATATGCAATCACTTACCCTGTCTCTGAGCCTCAGTTTCCACATCTGTAAAATCAAGATAATACTACCTGTAGTACCTACCAGATGAAGTGGCCACAGTGTTCAAGGGAGATAATTAATGTGTAAAGCACTTTGATAATTTTAAATTTAAAGTGAAATAGCAATGCCAGTTGCTATGAAGGTGTGAAAAATTAAACTTGGCCTTGAAATGTGGGTTGGAATCTGGTGGGCAGAGAGGAGATGAAAACAGCATATTCCAAGAGACGAGAGCAATAAAATAGCAACAGCAGCAGAAATATCAATAATAACATTGGCTAACACTTATATAGCACTTTAAGGTTTCTAAAGCACAGGCACAGTAGATAGAGCATTGAACCTAGAATCAGGAAGACCTGAATTCGAATCCAGACTCAAGTACTTACTAGGCGTGTGACCCTGGGCACGTCACTTTACTTCTTTGTGCTTCAATTTCCCCTCTGTAAAATGGGAATAATAACACTACCTGTATCACAGGTTATTGTGAAGGGGAAAATGAGATAATATTTATAAAAGACATTGCAAACCTTGAAACACTGTATAAATGCTAATTTTATTCTTTTTATTGTTATTTTCTGATCTGATCATTACAGATGAGAAAAGATTTGGCAGCAGAAATCCTCAAAATATGTTTAAGGGTATTTCATCAGTTACGTTTTTATTTTAACTAGATAATATTTTTGATGCATAATTTAAAAATGACAATTGAAAAGTAAAACAAGTACTAGACAAAACTTGCTGTGACAGATCCTAAACCAAAGATGTTTTCCTGTGTCCATGCACCCCAGCTCCCAAACAACCCCTCTACCCTTCCCCTGGCTGCTTTGTGTTTCCTCCTATGTCCTGACATGTCTCTCCTTCCTTCACTTCCAGCTTAGGATGGTGGAGAATAAATGGTGACTGATAAATGGTCTCTTTCCACTTTCCTTAGTTTTGAATGGCTATAATTACAGAAAACACAAGATTGATATTGGCTGGGAATGCCAAGGGACCAAATCAAGTCTAGGAGCTGATCTTTGATCCTGTAGGTTTGTTGAAATCTGCTTCTTTTTTCAGAGACAGAATTGGAAGAAAAGGGATGATGGCGTCTGCCCACAGTGGTCTGATTAGAGGACCCCAGGAGATGGCAGGGAGTGGTGACGCATTGATTTCCGGAAAACCTCAGTCCTTGCATGGTGGCATGGTACACTAGGAAACACATTGAATTTGGAATCAGAGGAGGCAGTTTCAAATTTTGGCTTGGCTGCTTACTATCTTTGAGATGTTGAACAAGTCACAACCCCTCTGGGCCTCAAGGTTGGTTTTTGTTTTTGTTTTAGTTTTCTTGTCTATATAGGGAGGGGAGTTGATCTCTGTAAATGAAAAGGCTCCTTCTAGCTCTAAATCTGTTATCTTATGCATTGAATAGAAGCACTTATGTCTCCCTGTTGAGGCAGGTTTCTGGCCTTTGTAAAAGGTTTTATTTTCTGTAATTTATATTACACAGAGTAGACAGTGACAGCTCGTATATATGTCAGAATCAAAAATTATTTCCAATGGGGGGGGCAGCATAGGTCCATGGAAAGAGAGCTGGATTTAGAGACAGAGATCCTGGGTTCAAATTCATTGTCTTTTATATATTACCTGTGTGTACAAATTCCTCAATCTCTCTGGGCTTCAGTTAACTCATCTGTAAAAATCAGAGACTTGAAAGAGATGCCCTTGAAAGTTCCTTCTTGCTCTACCTCAGATTCTATGATCTCATGATACTGTTCTATACGTCACTACACTATCAGTGATGGAGGGCATATGTACATAGAAAGCATGTGTTCAGAGAACATACATAAAACATATGACTAAATAATACACATAGAGGGCATACATGTAGAGACCCATGTAGCCAGGATGTATGTGATTAGGTTAATCTATCCCTGCAATACTGCAAAGCCACTAATATTCTCTGGGGATGTCACTGGTCTGTTTTCTGCAGCTTTCTGTTAGGTGTCGAATCTCTTCTCTCTGTTACATTATCTCTGCTTGGAATCATTGCTATTCTTTTGGTCACTGAGCTACTCTGTTGGGGTCAACTTCTGCTCTTTGCTATTTTCTACTGCAATGGAATAGTTAGTAAGGTTCTCCCTACCAAGTGTGGACTTGATTATAAAATATAACAGCTAGCAAAAATCCAGCATTCATGGGAGGAACTAGGGGTGCTTACCTTGGAAGAGAGAAGACAGGTGGTAGAGAGTAGGGCATGATAGCTTTCTTCAATTGGAAGATCTATCATATGAAAGAAGAATAGACATTTTGCTTGGCTCAAGAAAATAGGACTATGAATGCTGCATAAGCATGACAGGAAGGCAGTTCTGCTTGATATCAGGAAAACTTCCTAACAGTGATAAATATCTGAAAGTGGAGTAGTCATCTTTAGGAGGTAATACCACCATTTTATCATAGATCTTCAAAGGAAGGTTGGACAGTCACTCATCAGGTTCATTGTAGGACTTTTTAGAAGTAGATATTGGGTTAAATGGTCATTAAGGTCCCTTTTGATTCTAAATATATCTAAAATTGTGATGATTAACTCTAATATTTTAACTGATTTTTCCCCCTGGCAAAGGCTTAAAGATCTTGAACTCAGCCAACTACTTGATTTAAGTTTAGAAAAATTCCTCTTTTAACGCTTGTCAAATCCCTCATTGTCAGACCATATCCTCATAAACCATTTTGTAGATCCTGTCCAACAAAACTATATGGGATCTTGCATGATGAAGTTTTCTGTAATGCTCCCTGATTGGTGTGCAGATCAACTTAGGGGCAAGATCAAAGGGAAATAGTAGCTCGAGTGCCCACCAAGTATGTTGTGTACTTGCCAGTAAAAATAATGCCAATTGTAGTTTTTTATTCTGAGTAGTACCAAAGTGCTGGTCTCTCTATACTGCTATATTTTAGGGAAAGTGTTGAGAAGTCCTTGTAAGAAAGAAATAATGGGATGAGGACCTTTCAATTCCTCTATACATGTGCCCCCAGAATATTTGAGGTCCTTAATTTCATTGTATCATCAGTCATTTTTAAGATCCTCACCAATCCATTTCTAATGGTATCTTAAATGATGATTTTCAATTGCTTCTGACCAAGGGTAAATTTCAATGAGTGAGTCCAGGGGTGAAAGGTTTGCTTTCTCATTTACATTCAAAGGCCATGAATCCATGCTCTGTAGCTAGGTTGGCGAAGTATGTGATTTGCGCATGGTCTGGTTCTCCATGGAAAGGTTTATGTTTGTCATCTTGAGCAGAGGTACACTGCATCTGGTAAAAATAAAAAATTGTGAGCAAATCAGAGGTTGAACATATGTCATATTCCTGACACATCAGCTCCATTCCTTGTGGGCACAGTAATTTAATGCAGAGTGGGAGAAATGAGAAAGAATGAACAGGCAAAAAGACATAAGATTGGCATTAGAAAGCCCATGCAGGTATGTGGTTAGATCTTAAACAGTTTTATTGCTGCATGAAGCAATGAATCAAAAAGGACAATGTGCTAAATTTCTCCCAAATTAAGTTTCTTTGTTGCTTCTGGTTTCATAAGAAAAAAAAAATAGCTGAGTAAGATGTTTATTCTGTGAATGCTTAAAATAAAATTTCAGCAAGGCAAAAAAAACCCCAACAGAATAGAATTAAATTTAACATTGGGAATGTCTAACAATACGTGCAATGTGTAATTAAACTCTAATTTATCTGCCCTAGCATTCATTAATGACATCTAAACCAGAGGAACGTTGGAGTTCTTTCAGAAGCAATCAATAACCCATTCTGGCAGGGACACAAGCCCTGGACCTAATTACCAGTCACAAAATCATCATTGTTGATTGAATAAGGTGCTTGGCTTAGAAGGGGGTGGGTAGTGCTGTGTGGGGCTATTGGTCCTTGGATGCCACTAAATTTCAAACCCATGCCTGGTTTTTCTGAGCTGTGGGGATAGTTGAGTTGAGGGGAAATTCTAATTAAACCTTATGTTTCTCTTTCTTTTGTTTTAAATTATGGTATTCTCAGTGAAAGTGTTTCTTTTCATCTTCCCTGAAGAACAGATAGTTTAATTCACCACATTTTACAAGATTGACACGGCACATTTCTCTCTGTCATCAACCTTATTAATTGTATTCACTATTCTTCATTTTCATTTGTTTGCTTTGCTTCCAGAGAAATTCATTTAAGAATCTTCAGTCATATTCTGAGAATTGTACCAGCACCCAACACAGGTTGGTCACCCTCTGGATCCCCAAACCTTACAATCCACCCTAATGCTGAACCCTCAAAACCTATGGGTCCTGTTATCTGCTCTGAACCCTCCAGATTCACTGGCCTCACTAGATGCTTTGCCATTGTACACTAAGGACCACTGGGCCTTCCTATCTGCCCTGTACCTTCTTTTATGTGTTGTTTTTTCATAGTAGAATGTAGGCTCTTTGAGGGCAGAAAGAGTCTTTTATATTTATATCCCTAGCACTTATCACATTGCTTGGCCCGTAGCAAGCACTTAGAAAGGACTTTTCCATTCATTCATGTTAGAATGGAAGCTCCTTGGAAGTAAAGATTCTTCCATTTATTGTATGTGTCCCCAGACCTTTCACAGCACCTATCACATGCTTGTTGATTATTTCATTCTCATTTTACAGGTGACTCACAGAGGTTAAATAACATTTACTCAGACATATAGCTTAGGTCAAAGCTGGTGCTCAAAATTGGCTATGTTGACTCCAAACCCAAGGCTTTTTCCATAAGAGTATATGTCTGAGGATGATGATGATAACAGTGATGATGATGATGACAATGATGATGCTAACTCACATTTAAAGCTCATCTATGTAGTTCTTTAAGGTTTGCAAAATGCTTTCCATAGAAGCTTGTTAAGGGATCCAGGTGCTTGCTTTCTTTTCCCACTCCAGCATAATCTCCCAGTCTGTTGCACAATCTCACCTTCCATTTAGCAGTGTTATTTCAGGAAGCACAGATCAGTGTATGGGAGGTCAGGTGGCAAATGAGCTTCTAGGTTAAGGCAAGAGTGAGGAAGGAGCAGGCTTAAATTTTGCACATCAGTTTTTCAGTTGTATCTCTTTTGGGGCAGTTTGATATTTAACTGTCAAGGTTTTGCTTACAGAATAAGCAACTCAACCCTAAACTGTGCCCTTAGCTTCTGAATTAGAGATACCAACCTCAATGGTCTGGCCACTGCTATATCCTGATTGCTTTGTTTCAGCCATGATAATGGTTCTTTGTTGCAATTCTTCAAACAAAGCACACCAGAACCTCAGAAACCCTGACAGTTGTGATCCAAATGTCCCCTTTCTTTTTGTACTGGCTTCTGCTCTTATTTTGAATTCATTTTCTATTTTCTAAGCATTATTGCTAAATCTTAAAATGATGTTAAGTTCTGTGGTCCTATGAGCTTTAATTAGAAACTCAACAGCCATTTGGGACTTCTTGCACAGAACCTACATGATTAGTGCTTTCCATGTTCTTAAGCATCTCACATGACTGAAAACATGACAGTTGCCACCATTGGTCATCATATATTTTTTTCTTTCCAGAGTCAATCCCTTATCTTTTCTCTTTGCAATGGATTTTTTTTTCATTTTTCCTTGCTTTTGAAAAGCATTGCCTGAACTGTTTATTTGGTTTTTTTCCCCTCCTCTACAATCCAGAGTTTGGGGCTAGATTTATAACTTGTATTCTCAAGGGAAAACAAAAAAAAAATTAGGCATTTATTCATTCATTCAACCACTGTTTATTAAGCACTTGCTATTTATAAAATGCTGTGCTAAGCAGAGTGGAGGTAGGGGATACAGAGATAATTAAGACATGGTCTTGTCCTGAAACTAGCAATAGAGCAGGGGGATAAAGTAATGTATACAGACTTGATATTATGAGAAATGTAATAACCACATGTCCATACACCAACATCAAGGATCTGTGATTTGCTCAGTAGACTGCCCACATAGGGCTTAACCCATCAATAACTTATAAGTCTGAAAGACTTGCCTGATGTTAAATGACATGCTTGTGGTCACACAGCACCAGAGATGGGGTGACTCCAAGTCTAACACTCTAGCTATGATGCCAATTTAGCTGTAACAACCACAATACTATACAAAGAGGATAAAAACCTAAGAGGAACAGAGTTCTAGGTGAGATCATTTCTGACTAGAGAAATCAAGGCTTGTTGAGTTGGTATTTAAACTGGACCTTCAAGGGCAACTGTGATGTTTAAAATGTGGATTTGGGAAAGACTTAGGCAAAACAAAGGCATAGATATAGGAAATTGCTGGACACATACAAGGTAAAGTTAATGATCAATTTTGCTAAAGTACAAGGAGGCCTAGAGGAGAGGAGTGTGGAATAAATCTAAGAAGATAGAAAGATACTAGCTTGTTGACACTAGCTCTCTTCTTTTGGTTACATTACAATGCATATATATGTATATGTATATATATTGTGTGTATACATACATATATACGTACACACATACATATCTACATATATGTATATATGTGTTTATATGTACATGTGTGTGTATATATGTATATATGTATGTATGTATACACATACACACACAAAATTTGGTCTAGTCTACAATGATTTCCCTATGCTCCTATATGCTAATACTTACATAATCTGAGACAATGAAATAGAACTTTTTCATGTGGGGGATTTTGATAGGAAGGGGTGAAACAGAATTATGGAAGGGGTGAAAAGAAGAGAGATAACTACCTAATTGATTGATTATGTTTTCCTTTCTGAAAAGACAAAGAAGCATGTCAGTGCTGAGGAGTAATACATCTTTCATTCCAAGATATAGATGAGAGGCTCCATGTGACTGAGCTTTCCAGATAACTGAAGCATATCTCCTCATTTAAGTGCATTGGCTTTATTTATTACCACCATTTTGGATGCATTCCTTTTCTTCTATCACATACTTCCTCGCCTTTTCACATAGTGCATATTGATCTTAATTTAATTTTTCTAATGACGCCAAGGTCATTATCAAGATCTTTCAGTACTATAATGTGCTATTTTTCAAGGACACTCAAAGCCCCCCTCTTTGGCTATTGAGCAATACAGGGTAATTTTCCCCTTATGTTGAATGGTCCCAAACCATTATGCTTTTTGAGTTATTATTGCATTAAAAAATCCTTTTCAGCCTCCTTATTTCCAGGAAGCTTAGGCACCACTACTTCCAGCTGTTACCACTGAATAGGGACCTATTCTGGCATGTTTCCCATCTCTTTATCTTCCCCCCTCTTTATCTTCCTTCCTGTTTACTTTTTTCTTTTTTTTTTTTTGGCGAGGCAATGGGGTTAAGTGACTTGCCCAGAGTCACATAGCTAGTAAGTGTTAGGTGTCCAAGGCCGGATTTGAACTCAGGTCCTCCTGAATCCAGGGCTGGTGCTCTACCCACTGCATCACCTAGCTGCCCCTCCTCTTTACTTTCTAATTTGATGATTATAAACTGCTATGGACCAAAGAAAGAAAATACCAACCCTATTAGAACTATGTCTAAAATAAAAGCAAGTAGACTGTGAGCGAGGCTAGAAAATGAGTAAAACCTATGAGCTCTAATGCATGGATTTCATGACATTCATCTTAGTTACTCAAAAGCTCTTTTGGATTGCTTCTTGGTTTTTATTGGTATCTTAAATAACTGGAATTTATATTTAAGTGACTTTGGGGTGTGAGGTATTATTAACAAAAGCATAAAGACATTGTTGAACAACAACAATAAGAGAAGCCAACATGAATTTAGATGTACTGAGATATTAGTGTGGTGATGTCCAGCATTGCCTTATCAACAGTATTATTCGTGAGAGTACAAATCGTATGATTCTCTAGTGTGTGTTGACTTTTAATTGCCGTGGAATATTTTCCTTATTTAGCACAAAGTTGGAAAGCCTTAAGTGCATCAGAAATCTCTCTGTGTTTGCTGGTGCATGGTTCTGCAGATACCTCCCCTGGAGACATGGTAATTTTGCAACTTTATATTCAACACAATTCTAATTATAAATTGTTCTCTTTCAGAAGTGATAGCCAGACTGTTGGCACACATTGCCTCTTGTTTTATTGGTAAGGATGACAGCATAATGACTGATGATAGGCGTTGGGCTTCCTCATTTCTCCTAATTAGAATTTTCTCGGTGTTATCATGCTTTGTGACTAACCAACTTATTCCTGACACTGGCCAATGTGTTTAGGATGGTTCTTACTTTTTATTTCATCAACAGGAAGTAGTCCAATAAGCTGATCAGTTATGTGGGCAGTCTACCCGGCTGGCATACTCCCTTCTACTGGCTTGCTTCCTGGTTCAGCCAGGATAGTAGGCCTGCTTTGAGGAAAGAGGCTGATGTTTTCTGTCCATAGGAGTAGATGAAAAAGGCAGTAAGTGGGTAGCTAGGTGGCACAGTGCAGAGAGCATTGGCTTTGGAGTCAGGAGGACCTGAGTGCAAATCTGGCCTCAGACACTTACTAGCTGTGTGAGACTCTGGGCAAGTCACTTAATCCCAATTGCCTCTGAAAAGAAAGAAAAAAGGCAGTATGGGAGCTCACCAGGTGGGGCTGAAAACCAGAAGATGCATAGGCAACAATGCCTGTGTTGTACGATTACTTAATGAACATATAAGCATATATGAGAGAGGCAGCAGGTTAGGAGGTCATAGAAAGACAGCCCGACCTGAAATCAAGAAAGATCAAAGTTTAGGTTCTTGCCTCCATCACGTTTGAGTAGATGACTCTGGGAAAATTGTTTACTGTAGATCACAAGGTCAAGATTCGCAAAGATCATGGCAGACTACACAACATTGGGCTGAATTGAACAAAGTTACATTTGCTTATTTTTTTTCCAAATGAAAATCCCCATTCTCTCTCTCCCACCACCTCTCTCCTCCATTTAGAAATCAAAAAAAAAAAAACCCACTTTTTTTTTGTTATAAACATGTATAATTAAACAAATTTCTGCACTGGCCATGTTCCCTTCACCCAAACCAAAATGTTATCTCAATCTACACTCTCTGTCACACTTAAATTTAGTAGGGATGAATGTAAAGTCTCATACTTAGGTCAAAAAATCATCTTCACCCATAGGGAAAAGGTGGCTAGGTGACAGTCATCTGAAAAAAAAAAATCTTGGTGTCTTAGTGGGCTTCGAGCTTGATATGACTCAACTATTGTTAATTCTGTCCTGGAAGTCAAAAAGCTATTATCAACCAATGAATCAGTCAATAATCACCCGTTAAATATCCACCATGTAGCAGTTAAGAAAGTAATGGCATCCAGGACTCTAGAGGTGATAGTTCCATTCTACCCTGCCCTGGACAGGCATCTTTTGGAGTATTTTGTTCAGTTCTGTTAGAATGCAGAGGAGGGCCACAAGTATAGTGAAAGGCTACATGAAGGAACTAGGTATACTTAGCTTGGAAAAGGTCCACAGGGGACATGATAGCTATCTTCAGTTTTGAATAACTATGACATGGAAAAGTACAGTTTATCTAGTCTGATGCCTGAAGGCATAATTTGGAACGATAGGGGTGGAAATCCCAAAGACAGAAATTAGAGTTCATCTAAAGAAAAGGTTCTGAACTGTCCCAAAATGACATAGACAGCCCCTGGGAGTCATCAGTTTCCCCTTACCATAGGTATTCAAGTAAAGAATGGAAAATCATTTGCTGTGTACTTGGTTTTCTAGAGAAAATTCATGCTCAGGTGAAAAATTGGACTGGATAAGGGGTTCTTTCTTAACTTGGGTTACAGAGATCTCCAAGGCATAAATGTATAAATTTCAAGGAGTCCATGAACCTGAATGGGAAAAAAAAATACTAATTTTTTTTTCACTAAATTTTAGTTACCCTGCTATTCTAGAGGAATTGAAGGTCAGGGAAACTAAAGACTAGTAGGATCTCTAAGCTTCAAGGAACCTCAGAAACCAGCTAGGCTAGAGATTCTCAAACCTTTGTGCATCACAGACCCATTTGGCAGCTTGGTGATACCCACATAACTCTTAGAATATTTTTAATGCATTAAAAGAATACTGTGGTATTCTTCTAATCTGCAACATGGGATAATGATGATGCCTATAGTACTTAACTCACAGCTACCTTCCCCACAAGGTTGCCTTGTGTCTATCTGTATGTGTTTTATATACTCCCATACATAGTGTCCCAAAAGTCTTGGTGCAGTTTTAAACTATAGTAAATCAATTACTGATATTTATTAAAGCTCATTTAAGATACTAAGCTACTAAAGCTTAAAACTACTCCAAGACTTTTGGGACACCCTGTACACGTTTAAGGGCAGCTAGTTGGCACAATCAATAGAGTGAGGGGGCCTGAAGTCAGGAAGATTCATCCTTGTGAGTTCAAATCTGGCCTCAGATACTTGGCAAGTCACTTTACCCTGTTTGCCTCAGTTTCCTCATCTATAAAATGAGCTGGAGAAGGAAATGTCAAAACCACTCCAGAATCTCTGCCAAGAACACCCCAAATGGGTCATGAAGCGTCAGATAGGATTGAACAACAACAGCGGTATGGACATATGTTGTCTCCCCCGTTAGATCCATGCGTCTAGAGGACTGGGACTTATTTGCCTTTGTATCCCCAGGACTTACTGTGTGCTTGGCACATAGTAGACTTCTTGCTCGCAAGAAGCACTTATTAAGTGCCTACCATTCGTGGGGCTCTATGCTAAATGCTGAAAAACAAGTACAGAGAATGGAAGACTTCCTACTCTGAAGGAGCTTACATTCTGACACGTAAACAGGGACAAAATGATTTAGGACAAACTGAATTCCGGTGTGTAGGAGAGCTAGAACAGGAAAGCCATTCTAGCAGGAGTAAGATAATAGCAGGGAGCCAATCAGAGATATGGAGAGTTGCCCCAGATCTGATAGCCACAGAGAATAGGGAAGATGAAGGGCAAAACTATATCCTTGTGTGTTACAGGTGAGAATATTGGGGCTTAGGCAGGGAGCAAGGAGGGCTCCTGGTTGTTGTCAGGAGAAGTGGTGGGTATTCCCAGAATTTAGCACAGTGTGTGGCATACAGTAGGTGCTTAATAAATCCTTGTTGACTGACTGACTTCAGCTTATGGGTTCCTGGGTCTCTGCCTGGATTCATGATCTTCTTCAGTCCTTTTACAATTCAGGAGGCACAGAAAAGTGTGATTTCTGGCACCTAATGGAAGAAGACAACACATAAAAAAAAAAAGCTGAAGAGAGAGGGAATGGGGTAGTAGATAAAGTCCAAAGAAATTCATCCTGGAGAAGAATGAGACGTGGCTAGCCGGGGGCCCTTCTTGAGCAGAGGTGACCAGAGGAGCGGTCTATTCAGAAGGAGACACTTCTGGGTCAGAGAGTACTTCCAAGGGGTGAATTTCCCTGCTGAACTGAGGCTTAGAGATGAAGAGCTGAGGCATGGTAGGGGAGGTCTGGAGCGCAGCCCAGAGAGGAATGAAGGATTTTATTGTCATCCTTCTGGCCAGGATGCAAACCTCTCTGCTGCCAGTGATGAGTCACCCAGCTTAGTGATACCTAATGAGGCACCCGGTGTACCTCAGGTAAACCTTCATGGTCACTTCCTGGGTTTCCTGAAAAAGGGAGTTCTTAAGCCAAGATCACTCAGTTTGTGTTCACAGACTAGATGTAAGGCAGTAACTCTTTAGAGTACTCTTGGTGCTGTCAGAAGAAAGTTGTATTTGGAGTCAATTTTACGGTTGAATTGTAGACAAAATTGTACTGTTTGAATAACCAGTCCCAAAGATTAACCATTAAAGAGTAGATTTCAGATTCAATTCAAAAATTTATTAAGTGCCTACTATGTGCCATGTAAGTGGAAATATAACCTAGTGAATAGAAAGCTGGCCTTGGAGTCAGGATGCCCTGGGTTCAATACTTGCTTCTGACAAGTGCATGCTGTGTGTTTCTGAACAAGTGCCTTAACCTCTCACCATCCTCCAAACAAGTCTTTAAGGGTATAAGTTACAAAGAAGTTGCTGATCTGTCCAGGTAGCAGAGGTCCCCCACTTGGAGTTCCCTCCACCATTGAGACCCTAGGTCTAGTGAAAACAAAACATGCTACCCGTGTCCTAGGTTATGAGGACCTGGGCTAAAGGCGGCTAGCTATAAAAGTGGAGAGAAGGGGTCACAGGAAGGGACATCATAATCCATGCACACCGTTTTATAAAGAAGGAACCGAGGCCACAAGGGGTAGAGTAATTAGTAGCAGAGATTTGAACCCAGGGCCTCAGACTCTACAGCCAGTGCTCGTTCCACTGTACCATGCTGAGGAACGTAGTCAAGAGATATAGTGGTAGGGTTATTAAGAGTTGGTACCTGCTTAGATCTAAAGAATGAGATGCTTAATCAAAGTCTTAATCAATAGAAGTAACCTGACCAAGGTGATTGAGCTAGTTAGAAGCCCAGATGGGTACCCTGATCCCCACTTCAGCTTCCTTTCCCTTGTACATCTATGCCTTCTTCACTAGTCTCACCCACCAATGTTCCACTGACATTTTTTTCCACGTGTGTTTTCGACCTCTGCTTATTCACATTACTTAGTTCTTGCTTCTTATGGCCTTTCCCTCAAAGGAAGGGAGATGGTTCGCAAAGCCTAAACTTCTGCAAATATGTGAACCATGTTTAAAAATCATTTTTTGTTATTCTGCACTTGAAAAACACCAATATCCATGCCATCTCTCCTCCCACAAACCCTTCTGAAGTGGAAAACTGAGGCCTGGAAAGGTTAAGTGATTTTTGCCTATGGTCATGTTGGCAGTAAATAGCGGAAGGAAGATTTAAACCCAGGCCCACAGTTCCACATACATCACCATTTTCATGCTACAAACTTCCAATAAATTCAAACTAGCCCATTTCATTGTTACTTGCAAAGGCAATTAGAGACAAAGTTTAAATAATTGCTTATAATATGATTCTCATTTTCATTTTCTTAAAATCTGACATGGGTGATTTAGATTAATGGGTCATCTGAGTGGACACATCCAGCCCATTTCTGGCTTATTGACTTAAGAATCTTTCTGCACATATGGCTGTTCATCCACTCTCTGCCAGAGACATAGAGCCTCTCATGATGGGGGAAAGTATTCCACAAACTGCCATCTTCCACCACTGAATTCCCTTCTCTGTTGACTGCTGGTGGGGAACATTTTTTCAGAGCATAATAAATTGGATTGCATTTTTCAATGAAATAATGTTAAAAATGGTAGTTAGGTTTCCAGACTGATGCATAAATATCAATGTAATCCACAGGGTAGTTGAAATAGAACTACATTCTGAGTTCTAAATAACTGACCTGGAAATCAACTTTGGGAACACACACTGCTTCTAAGTTGGGTGACTGGATCCATGCTTTATAGTCACTGCTCATCCTCCTCTTTCTGGCTTCCAAACACATGTTTTGTACTCATCAATTTGCTCAGTGGGAAATGTCTTCATGGCTCACATTCAGCTTTGTAATTCTCTCCTAGTTTGAAAATTTAGGAAATGCTCAGCATTATTGGAGTCTCTGAATTCCCTTTCATAAATTGGATCATCATCATCAGGTCTAGGGATTATTGAGCTGGGGGCAAATTCAGTAGGGAATGACAGAATAGGGGGCAGAGGCTTAGGGGATTCAGTAACACAAGAACAAGGGTTGGTATGTCTCCCAGCCAGTCTGGCCCCTGCCCATGAAAGGATTGGGGAGGGGAGAGTGGAGTGGACGATGGTGTGGAGAAAGGCACTGCAGTGATAGGAACCTGGGGGTGACACCTGGGGCTATCAGGCTGAGTGGTGTCACATGCTAGCAGAGAGGATATGGTCACTTTGGAAAGGGGAAGACAATGTACCCTCTCAGATGGCAGTACCTTGGGGTAAAGACCTGGTAACCTTATTCTAGTAGTAGCTTCCATCATAGTATAATGCATGGGTAGTCAGGTAACTTGGGTTCTAGGAAGCCCCTAAGAAGCTATGTGAATTTGGGCAAAATCACCTCACCTCTTTGGCTTGCTTTCTCATGTTTAATATAAAGGGCATGTCCAGTCTTAGCATTCTTTTGAGCTTTAATAGCTTAATCCATTTATATATTTAACATAATGCTAATAGCTAGCATTAGCGTAGCACTTTAAGGTTGGCAAAACACTTTATAAATATCATCTCATTTGATCCTCACAACAACCCTGGAAAGCTGGTGTTATTATTAAACTCATTTTACAGATGAAGAAACTGAGGCAGACAGACTAAGTGATTTGTATGGGGTCACATAACTAGTGAGTGTCTGAGGATGGATTTGAACACTGGTCTTCCTGTCTCCAAGTACAGTGCTCTGTTCATTGTGGTATATATGGTATATATGTCTGTCTGTCTGTCTGTATATACATATACACAAATGCATTTAATTTTAATTAAAAAGTTTTTTAAAAACAAAGAGAAAAAGCTTGGGATTAGTTTGTGAAGGGCTTTAAATGCCCTTAAATGTGAAACAGGAGTTTAAGCTTCACTGAAGGAAGTAAAGGTCTATAAAAGGTTATAGTGAGAAGAGAGTATATGCATAGGTGTGCTTTAATGTTTTTGCAGTTTGCTTTCAAGAAGAAAGTGGCTCAGTGGGTAGAATGTTGGGCCTAGAACCAGAAGGACTCATCTTCCTGAGTTCAAATCTGGCCTCAGACACTTACCAGCTGTGTGATCCTGGACAAGTCACTTCACCCTGTTTGCCTCAGTTTCCTCATCTGTAAAATGAGCTGGAGAAGGAAATGGAAAACCATTCCAGCATCTTTGCCAAGAAAACCCCAAATGGGGTCATGAAGAGTTAGTCATGACTGAAAAGACTGAACAAGAATTCCTAAAGAAACACAGCTACATTTTTATATCAAATCATAGACACAAACTAAGAAAAGTGCTTTACCTCTCAAAAATTTGAGAGAGACACATATGTCAAATATACACATCTGTGGCAAGTATTTTTCCATGTCTTTCTATTTCTGTGAAGTTACTGTTAGAATGAAAGCACTTTTGAGCATACACCAAGGACCTAGTGCTCTGCTGAGGGCTGGATAGGAAGCACAAAATTCCAGGTTCCTTGTTCTGGAGGTTACAGTCTAGTGAGAACAAATTAGTGCTCAACTCAGGAGTTAAGGCTAAACTAGGGCAGGGCTACCAGAGTCTTGCTACAGGGCACAGAATTTAGAGAATTCTTATAGCACTTAAAGTCATTAATGTCCTTGAAACATCAAAGCCTAGCACTTAAGTTAGCAAGAATAATTAATTACAAGAGGAAGCTGACAGGTGACTGGTTGAAATCCTCCCTTCTTCCACTCCTCCCTAATACCAGGGCTGTGAGGGCCCACTTGGTGTCATTTAACCAAGCACTGCTTTTATAACTGAGAGGCAATGTATTGTAGTGACCAGAATGTTGGATTTAAAGTTAGGAAGATCCAAATTCGTAGCTTGCCTCTGATACTTAATAGTTATGTGATCATGGGCAAGTCACTTAACATCTTTGAGACTCAGTTTCCTAATATGTAAAATGGAGATAATTTGTTGGTCAGTTATTTTAGTCTCCACCACTGGGTAACAGTGAAATTTAAATGAGATAATATGTGTAAAATACATTAAAAATACATTTAAAAACATGTAAAATGTTTTTATAGACTTTAAAACATCTAATGTCTGTCATTGTTATTAACAATATTATTTATATATATATATATATATATATATATATATATATATGAAAGAGTAAAGAATGTGTTTGGAATGGATTTTTTTAATCTCTCCAAAATGAGGTTGACTAGGTAGGGTGATGATTTATCACAGGGAAACTTGAAAGCAAAGCAGAGGCCTTTTATATGATTTCGTATACCCTGAAACTCATTGCCTCCCCATCCTTGGGTGTTCATGTCCAGAAGACTTGATTAATAGTGATAGAGAAAGGCATTGAAGAAGGGACAGATAACTTAAAAGATGAGATTTGACCTAAATCTATTTAGCATATTTCACACTGCATGATGTTTAAATCCTGGGCTATTGCCCATCTATCTTTGTTTCTCTTAGACTCTGTGCCTTAAGATATGGTAAAGAAAAGGTCATTTATAAAAGTAATAGGTGTGTTCTGCAATGGGGCACTGAGAATCTGAATAGTGGGTCAGATTTTCTCCTGATATATCCAATAAATTATAAACATATGACAAACAAAATCATTGCATTTAATATTTTTATCCGCCTACTAAGCATTCTGTTTTTTTTTATTAAAGCAAAGTTTAGTTGCAATTAAAAATAGATTCTTTGAGATGAACTTTTCCTTTTTTTTTGTATTTTTGTTAGTTTTTTTGTGTTTATTTTTTAAAAATTAATTTATTTTGATTTATCAACCATCACTTCCACAAACTTTTGAGTTTTAAATTTTTCTTTACCTCCCTCCCCAGGAAGGCACACAATCTGATATAGGCTATACATATACATTCCTATTAAACATATTTTCACATTAGTGATGTTGTAAGTAAGAATTAGAACCTATAGGAGGAATCACCAGAAAGAGGAAACAAAACACAACAGAAGAAAAAAAATAGCAAATAGTATGCTTCGATCTGTATTTAAATTCCATAGTTCTTTCTTTGGATGTAGATAGCATTTTCCACCATGAGATCTTTGGAGATGTCTTAGATCTTTGTATTGCTGAGAAGGGTTAAGTCTATCAATGTTAGTCATCACACAATGTGGCTGTTACTGTGTACAACGTTCTCCTGGTTCTGCTCACTTCACTCAGCATCAGACCATACAAGTCTTTCCAGGTTTTTCTGAAGTCTGCCTGCTCATCATTTCTTATAGCACAATAGTATTCCATTACATTCATATACCACAACTTGCTTAGCCTTCCCCCATTGATGGGTATCCTCTCAATTTCCAACTGTTTGTCACCACAAAAAGAGCTGCTATAAATATTTTTGCACATGTGGGTCCTTTTCCCATTTGTATGATCTCTTTGGATATAGCCCTAGAAGTGGTATTGCTGGATCTAAGAGTTTACACTATAGCCCTTTGGGCATGGTTCCAAATTGCTCTCCAAAATGGTTGGATCATTTCACAACTCCACCAACAAAAGCACTGTGTTTTCTAAGCAATCTTATAAATGTGTACAAATGGATGAAGAAGATAATCTAAGTTAATGAAAAGACTGAATTATAGGACATTTAAAAGGAAACATTTTTTTTTCAAGTACAAAAATTTAGAACAGGCCAACAAACTTTGCAAAGTATTCTTTGGAGCTTTGCTTTAATAAAGTAGGTAGGGAGAGATCTGTGATTTCGTTGAGTATAGCTTCCAGGTGAGGAAATACCTTCCACCAATGCAGGTCAGTTCAATACCTTCTCGTCAACATGATATTGTAAAGAGCTGCTTGGAGCACCAAGAGGCTCAGTGATTTCTCTAGGCTTCCATGACCATTACATGTCAGAGGCAGAATTTGGACCCAGGTCTTCCTGGCTCCACAGCCAGCCTTCTGTCTACTACACCAGCCTGCTTTGCAATAAAGAACAGTGATTTGTAATTAGCTTATAGAGAAACAGGTAGTTCGAAAATGATGGAGGATATTAGCAAGTGAAAGGAGCTAAGCTTCCAGCTTTCTTGTACTTCCCATTCAATCACTTAATCAATAAATCAAACAAATATTTATTAAGCTATTAGGTATCTACTAAGGGCCAGGCACTGGTCTAGGCACTGGGTGTATGAAGGAAGACAAAAATAAAATCATCTCTACCCTTTAGTTGCTTAGATTCCATTTGGAGTGATCCTATGCTCATACGTGAATGTATTCAAAACAAATTCAACATAAATGCAACTTACATTGACAGGCCATTATAATTCTTCCTTAAAATTAACTCCACCTGGGGTTTTAGTCCTAAAGTCATTCCTGAGGGTGGCTCACCAAGAATTTATCCCTCTATTTTCAGTAAAAAAAAAAATGCACTTTAGGTCACAGAATCATCATTTTGAGAGCTGACAAAACCCTAAGATCCATCTGGCCCAATCTTGTCATTTTATAGATAAGGCCTAGAGAGGGTAAAGGACTTCTTTAGGTAAATAAAAAGCAAGACCAGAATTTGAACTTTAATTCAGTACAAATTCCCTCTCTCCCTCAACTCTTCTCAGGTAGAAACTGTAAAACCCAGAATGGGAGAATGGAGACCATAGGAATTAATGAGAGGCCACCCACCTATGTTAAAAGCAACTTTCTCTCCACAAAGTGAAGCCCCAAATAATGTCTCCACTTCAGTTTTTCACAGGAAAAGCATGTTCCATACTGGACTAACAAAACCTGCTTCTCCTTTCCCCCATCCTTCCTCACTCAGAGTTAGGCTGTTAAACATTTAACAACCAGCTCTCTAGAAAGAAAATGTATGTACGACACATTTTTAAGCTTAGTCTGCATTGTTAATGTTTCCTCCATCACTTTTTCAAGTCTATAGAATCAACAAAATTATAAATCAAGCCTGAGTTGTGGTCTTTGCTGATTTCCAGAGTGTAATGCTCACAGTGAAAATTTAACAATCAGTTTTCTGGAGGGGGTTCTGCAGAGTGGCTATCTTCAACACACCCCTGCCTTACTTCCTGATTTCTGTTTAGCTTCATGAGCTATCCTAAATCAACCCCTTCCCTGTCATACACTCTCCATATTTAATTCAACAAGTGCTTATTAATTGTTAATTAATTATTCATTTATTACTTTCTGGACACTATGATGGATTTTGGACATACAAAGACACAAATAAATCTGTCCCTGACATAGTCTTGAGGACAGTGGTGGGGAACACATGGCTAATTTTTTAAATAGGCAAAATAAATATTAAGTGCTTGGTGGGGAGGGAATAATACCTACTATATGTCAGGACAGCTAGGTGGTGCATAAAGTGCTGGGCCTGGGGTCAGGAAAGATGAATCTTCCTGAGTTCAAAACTGGCCACAGACACTTACAAGCTGTGTGACCCTGGGCAAGTCACTTAACCCTGTTTGCCTCAGTTTCCTCATCTGTAAGATGAGCTGGAGAAGTAAATGGCAAACCATTCCAGTATCTTTGCCAAGCAAACCCCAAATGAAGTCATGAAAAGTTGGAAAAAAAAAACAAACTAAAATTGACTGAACAACGACAAAAACAGTGAAATGCCAGCAGTCTGCTAAGTGCTTTATAAACATTAGCACATTTGATCCTCACAACATCTCTGGGAGGGGAGTGTTATTACTATCCACGTTTCATAGTTGAGGAATCTGAGCCAAACAGGGGCTAAAGCAAAATTGGGCTGTGAAAGATCTAACTAGTTGAGAAGATGATCCTTAAGCTGAGTTTTGAGAGGACTTAGATATTTCAAGAGATAGAGGAGAGCAGGGAGAGCATATCAGGTGGGGAAACAGCATGTGCCAAGCCACTGAGGTAGGAAATGGCAGGATGCCAGTTTGGCTGGAGCATAGAGAGCGTGAGAGGAAGTAAAGTGAAATCAATCTGGAAACACAGGCCAGAGCCAGATTGTGCAGGGCTTTCAAATCCAAAGAGAAGATTATGTATTTTATTCTAGAGGTAATGGGAGGGACTGAATTAATATAGTCAGAATATGCTTTAGAAATCTCAATTTTCTAGTTAGGTAGAGGACACAGTAGAAAGGGATGAAACTAAAGGCTGGGACACCAATTGCAATAGTCCAAGCAAGAGGTGAGAAGGTATTTAGCTCTGGTGGTGGCCATGTAAGTGAAAAGAAGGGCATAAATGAGAAAAAAAAATAACAACTGGAACTGACAAGACTTGGCAATGGATCGCATGTGGGAGAGGGGAGTAGGGAGAGTCAAGGGTCAAGGATGATTCTGAGGATATGAACCTGAGCGGTTGAAGCTATCCCTGTGCCCTTGACAGAAGTGAGGAAGAGAGGAGGAGTGGGTTGAGAAGGAAAAATAATTCATCCTGCTTTGGCCATGTTGAGTTTGAGATTGTTGTGGGAAAGCCAGATATCCTTAGGCAAAATCCACTACTATTTTTCATTCAGATCTCTACCTCCTACTGACCTAAGTCCTATAAGTCCTAGGTAAAATCGCACCTTCTCTAGGAAGTCTTTCCCAAACCCATTTTAAGTCCTGTGCCTTCCCTCTCTTGATAATTTCCTATTTATTATGTGTGCATATATACGTGTGTGTGTGTGTGTGTGTGTGTGTGTGTGTGTGTGTGTGTAGCTTGCTTTGTATGTATTTGTTTGAATGTTATCTTATCCGCTAGATCAGAAGCTCCCTTCAGTCAGGTATTGTCTTTTGCTTCTTTCTATATCCCTAGCATTTACCACAGTGCCTGACACACAGTAGGTGCTTAACAAATGTTTGTCAATTCACTGATTTAAATCCTACCCTTTCCCATCTTTACATCTGTGTTTCTACTCATCCTCAGCCTCACCATACCAACCGTTCCCCCTTCCTGGGAATAGATACCATTCTCCTTCTAGTGTGGCATAATCAAAAGAATGTCCAATCTGGAGTGAGATACAAGGGTTCAAATCCAGCTTTACTTCTTGTTACCTTTGTGACCCTGGATCAATCACTCTTTCAGTCTCAGTTTCCTCATTTGTAAAATGAGTTAATTGGATTGGATTATCTATGAAGTCTCATGTACAGCCCAATATATCACCCTTCCTTCCATTGTCCCCCATCTCCCTCTTTTGGAATCCATTCCTTTCCTCAGGGTCCAATATGAATACTGTCTCTTTCCTGAAACCTTCTGAGCCACTTCCTCCCCAACTCCCAGCTGAAAGTAAGTGTAAGAGTCCATTCCTGGTCTCCCTGCCCCAGTGTCCTCCCTCTCACATTACATTCTTTTTATACTGAGCAAAAAGTCTTCATCTACTGCAATGCCCTCCCAATTGGTTTCCATTCTTCCAGACTCCAATCTAAAATCAATCCTCCCCACAGTTGCCAATTCAATATTCCAAAGCATTTCATTGTTTTAGGGAGTAAGCATTAACCTTCCCTGCTCAAGGAATTTCTGAAGTCTCCTTATTCTCTCCAGGATAAATCTAAACTCCTTTGGTGTTGAAAACCCCTCTTCAATCTCACTCCAACCCATCTTTCCAGACTAATTTCATGTTTCCTCTTAGTGTCTCCAGCACTTCTTTTTTTCTTTTGTGAATAATATTTTAATTTTTTCCAGTTACATGTAAAGATAGTTTTCAACATTCATTTTTATAAGATTTTGAATTCCAAATTTCTCCCCCTCTCTCATTTTCATCCTTCTTCCCCAAGATGGCAAGCAATCTGATATAGGTTATATACGTGCAATCATGTAAACACGTTTGCACATTAGTCATGTTGTAAAAGAAGAGACAGAACAAAAGGGAAAAGCCACACACACACAAAAAAACAACCAAAAAAAGCAAAAATAATATACTTCAAACTGCGTTCGGACTCCATAGTTCTTTCTCTGGATGTAGATAGCATTTTCCATTGTGAGTCCTTTGGAATTGTCTTGGATCATTGGATTGCTGAGAAGAGCTAAGTCAGTTATAGTCGATCATCACACAATGTTGCTGTTACTGTGTACAATGATTACTTGGTTCTGCTCACTTCACTCAGCATCAGTTCATGTAAGTCTCTCCAGGGTTTCTCTGAAATCTACCTGCTTATCATTTCTTATAGCACAATAGTATTCCATTACATTAATATACCAGAACATGTTTAGCCATTCCCCAGTTGATGGGCATTCCTTTAATTTCCAAGTCTTTGCTGCTGCAAAAAGAAATGCTATAAATATGTTTGTATGTGCAGGTCCTTTTCCCTTTTTTGTGATATCTTTGGTACATAGACCTAATAATGGTATTGCTGGATCAAAGAGTATGTGTAGTTTGGTTGCCCTTTGGACATAGTTCCAAATTATTCTCTAGAATGGTTGGATCAGTTTACAACTCCAGCAACAATGCATTAGTGTTCCAATTTTCCCACATCTTTCCAACATTTATCATTTTCCTTTTCTGTCATATTAGTCAATCTTATAGTTTTGAGTTGGTGCCTCAGAGTTGTTTTAATTTGCATTTCTCTAATTCATAGTGATTTAGAGCATTTTTTCATACAACTATAGATAGTTTTAATTTCTTCATCTGAAAACTTCCTGTTTATATCTTTTGACCATTTATCAATTGTTAAATGACTTGTAGTCTTATAAATTTGACTCAGTTCTCTGCGTATTTGGGAAATGAGGCCTTTATTAGAAACACTTACTACAAAAATTGTTTTCCAGCTTTTTGCTTTTCTTCTAATCTTGTTTGCATTGATTTTGTTTGTGCAAAACCTTTTAAATTTACTGTAATCAAACTATCCATTTTGCATTTCACAATATTGACTCTATCTTGTTTGGTCATAAATTCTTCCATTCTCCAAAGACATGAGAGGTAAAGTGTTCCTTGCTGTCCTAATTTGCTTATGGTATCACTCTGCATATCTAAATCATGTACCCATTTTGACCTTATCTTGGTATAAGGTATGAGATGTTGGTCTATGCCTAGTTTCTATCATACTATTTTCCAGTTTTCCCAGCAGTTTTGTAACATAGTGAATTCTTATCCCAGAAGCTGGAATCTTTGGGTTTATCAAATAGTAGATTACTATAATCATTTACTACTGTGTTTTGTGTACCTAACATATTTCACTGATTCACTATTCTGTTTCTTAGCCAATACCAAATAGTTTTGGTCGCTGCTTTATAATGTAGTTTTAGATCTGGTATGGCCAGGCCACCTTCCTTTGTGTTTTCCCCATCAATTCCCTTGTTATTCTTGACCTTTTGTTCTTCCAGATGAATTTTGTAATTATTTTTTCTAGCTCCATAAAATTATTTTGGTAGTTTGATTGGTATGCCACTGAATAAGTAAATATTAATTTAGGTGGAATTATCATTTTTATTATATTAGTTCAGCCTATCCATGAACAACTGATATTTTCCCAATTGTTTAGATTTGTCTTTATTTGTGAGAAAAGTGTTTTGTGATTGTGTTCATATAATTCCTGGGTTTGTCTTGGCAAATAGACTCCTAAATATTTTATATTGTCTACAGTTTCTCTTTCTATCTCTTGCTGCTGGGCTTTGCTGGTGCATAAATATTTAGTAATGATATTACTTCATTGTCTATGGTATCTTGCAGCAAGATGTAGATTCATTCCTTGTCTCTTTTAAGTAAATCTATTTTTGCTTTTGCTTTGTCTAAGACCAGGATTGCTATCCCTGCTTTTTTTACTTCAGCTGAAGCATAATAGATTCTGCTCCAGTCTTTTACCTTTACTCTGTGTATATTTTTCTGCTTCAAATGTGTTTCTTGTAAACAACATATTTGTAGGATTGTAATTTTTAATCCACTCTGCTATCTGCTTCCATTTTATGGGAAAGTTCATCCTATTCACATTCATAGTTATGGTTACTAACTGTGTAGTTCCCTCTATCCTATTTTTCCCATTTATTCCCTCTCTCCTCTTTCATCGTCTCCCACCTCACCAGTGTTTTGCTTCTGACCACCACCTCCTTCAATCTGCCTTCCCTTCTATCAGTCCCCCCCACCTTTTTTCTTTTCTTTTCCTCTTCTCCTCCTACTTCCCTATAAGGTAAGATAGATTTCTTTACCCAACTGAGTGTGTATGGCTCTTTGAGCCAATATTGATGAGAGTTAGGTTCAAACAATGCTCATCTCCCCCCACTTCTTTCCTTCTACTGTATTAGGTCTTTCATCCTCTTCATGTGATAAAATTTACCCTCTTCTTCCTTCCCCTTTCCTCTTCTCTCAGTACAATCCCTTTTTTAACCCCTTAATTAATTACTTTTTTTTTTTATCATCACATCAAAGTCAACTTATACCCACACCCTCTGGCCAAGTATACTCCTTATAACTGCCCTAATAGAAACACAGTTCTTAAGAGTTACAAGTGTTATCTTCCCATGTAGGAATGTAAACAGTTTAACCTTATTGAATATCATTTTTTCTTTCCTGTTTACCTTTTTATGCTTCTCTTGAGTCTTGAATTTGAAGATCAAATTTTCTGTTCAGCTCTGGTCTTTTCATCAGGAAAGTTTGAAAGTCCCCTATTTCATTGAATTCCCATATTTTCCCCCTGAAAGATTATGTTCGATTTTGCTAGGTAATTGATTCTTCATTGTGATCCATGCTGCTTAGCCTTCTGGAATAACATATTCCAAGCCCTCCAATTCTTTAATGTAGAAGCTGCTAAATCCTGTGTAATCCTGATGGTAGTTCTTTGATATGTGAATTGTTTCTTTCTGGCTGCTTGCAGTATTTTTCTCCATGACCTGACAATTCTAGAGTTTGGCTACAATATTCCTTGGACTTTTCATTTGTGATCTCTTTCAGGAGGTGATTGGTAGACTCTTTCAATGACTATGTTACCTTCTGATTCTAGGATATCATGGAAATTTTCCTTGATAACTTCTTGAAAGATGCTGACAGGCCCCCCCCCCTTTTTTTTTTATCATAGCTTTCAGGTGGTACAATAATTCTCCTGGAGAAAATAGATCTCTCCTGGATCTATTTTCCAGGTTAGTTGTTTTTTTTTTCAGTGAGATATTTTACATTTTCTTCTATTTTTCATTCTTTTAATTTTGTTTGACTGATTTTGGATGTCTCATAGAGTCATTGGTTTCCACTTGTCCAGTTCTAATTTTTAATGCATTATTTCTTCAATCAGTTTTTATACCTCCTTTTCTATTTGGCCAATTCTACTTTCAAAGGAGCTGCTGTCTTTAGCTGATCTTTTTTTTTTTTTTCATTTGGCCAGTTCCATTTTTTAAGGAGTTGTTTTCTCCAGTCAATTTTTGCACTTTCTTTTCCAAGCTGTTGACTCTCCCCCCCATAATTCTCTTGCATAACTCTCATTTCTTTTCCCAATTTTTCTTCTACCTCTCTTACATGATTTTTTAAAATCCTTTTTGAGTTCTTCCAAGAGGGCTTTTCGTGCTTGAGACCAATTCATATTTCCCTTTGAGGCTTCACATGTAAGCATTTTGATATTTTTGTCTTTTTCTGAGTTTGTGTTTTGATTTTCCCTGTTGCCATAGTTGCTTTCTATGGTCAGAGCTCTTTTCTGTTTTTTTGCTCATTTTTTTAATGTTGAGCTCTGCTCCTGGGACACAAGGAGCACTGTCCCAAGGATCTTGTACTGGGGGCCAAGGACTTGGTCACTAGCTTTTTGAGCCAGGGCCTCTGGAGCTGGAAGCTTGCCCACTGTGCTATGGTGGCCCAGCCTAGTCAATCATGTTGTGCCCTGGGTTCCAGGGCTGGCAGTTTACCTTCTATGCTGGGGCTGGGGGGCCTCAGAGTTGGCCTGCTGTGCCACAGGCTTGCTAAGCCAGGATTGTGGGGCCTCAGTTGCTCATTTGTGCTGTGGCTAAAAGCCTCCTGCTGGTTTGCCCAGACATTGCCTTTGCTGGGCTCAACTCCCCTTTTACCCAAGTGAGACAGATCTTTCCTGATGTCCTTCTAAGTTATCTTGGGCTGGAAAATTGTTTCACTCAATCTTTTTGTGAATTCTGTCGCTCCAGAGTTCTTTTAGAGGCTGGATTTAATGTTGTTTCTGAAGGAAATTGGGAAAAGCCCAGGGAACTTCCTGGCTTCTCTCTGCCATCTTCACCAGCACTTGTATATAGTAAATACTTAATAAATGCTTGTTGAATTAAATGGAAACTCTATCTTTAGTCATTTCCTCTCGAAATGCCTACAATATTCATTGCAGTATACCAGATAATCACGTGTTTAATATGATATATATGTAAAATTTAGAAATGAGGCAGAAGAAACTTTAAAAATTGATGATCGTTATGGTATACCCTAGTGATGTCTGACTGAGGCTTGTAAAAGTCTAACATCTCATCTGGGTTCAAATCTGTCCTTTCAATGCTTGCTTGATCTTTTTTAAGGCACATTATCTGTTAGTATGTATATGTGATATGCATGTATACATGTATAATATAAATTTAAAGCAATCCTGTTTTAACTAGTGTAGCTGTTACTTTCATGTGTTATTATAAAACAGTGCTTCAGCTGTCTGCCTGCTGTTTTCAGACATATGTCCCTCTTGTCAGAACAGTAATGTGGCTGCCTTTTTTAATGAAGGAAAGAGGGTAAGGGAAGGCTTTGGCTTGCCTTCAGCAAACCCAGGGTGGGCACAAATGGCATCTCAGTGTAACCTTGCCTTCTCACTTATTGCTTTTCAATGTTTCTGCTGAATCAGGAAACCTCTTTACCACACACCACTCACTACCCCTTTCTCTTTGGGTAGAACTGGTGGTAGAATTCAGCACAATTTAAGTAAAAAACCCCAAAAAACTTGTAAAGAGGATGCAGTCTCTAGAGGATCTATGCAGAGAAGGGGATCATAAGTGATGGGCCTATTCCTCAAGGACTCACACATTGAGCTTCAATGACAGTTCTGAGAGCCTATTGATTATATTGATATATTTACAGAAATCTAGGGTTATGAAGGACCTCAGAGTTCAATCTAGTCTAACCACTTAGGCAAATAGGTGGCACAATAGTTAAAGGGCTGGGGATGGAGTAAGGCATACTTTAGTTCAAATCTAGCTTCAGATACTAACTAGCTGTGGAACCCTGGGCAAGTCACTTAACATATTTGACACAGTTTCCTCATCTGTAAAATAGAGATAATAACAGCATCTACCTCCTAGGGTGGTTGTGAGGATTAAATGAGATAATATTTATGTTTAATAATGTTTAATGTTTAATAAATGGGTGTTTCTCTTATTCTCCTTCATTTTATGTTTAATAAATGGGTGTTTCTCTTATTCTCCTTCATTTTATAGATGGAACTATTGCCCAGAGAAATTAAATGACTTGGCTGAGGGCCCAAAGATAGAAGTGGCAGAACAGAGATTGAACCCAAGAACTCCCTCTTTCTATAGAACGATTAAGAGGTGCCATTTTGCCACAGTAAAAGAACATTGGATTTAAATTGAGGAGCCAAGTATAAATCTTACTTCTTGCAGCTCTGTGACTTGGGACAAATCACTTGACCTCTCTGGGCCCCGTTTCCTTATATGTAAAATGAGTAGGTTAAGCTAAATGGCCTCTGAGATCCCTTCTCATCCTAAATATGTGATCCTATGATCATGTTCCTTTGTTCTAAGCATCAAAATTTCTTCCCAATAATAATAATAAATAATAATAATAATAATAATAATAATAATAGCTCATGTTTATAGATTGCCTTAAAGTTTACAAAGTCATTTGATTTGATTTTCCCAGCAGCATAGAGAAGTGAGTACTATCATTATTTCCAGTTTTTACAGGTAAGGAAAATGGGCCTCAGAGAGATTGCTTTTTGCTCATAGTCACACAGTTGATTAATATTTGAGACAGAATTTGGAAACAAGTCTTCTTGATTCCAAGGGACCATTCTTCCTCTCTGCACAGATGCCATACAAACCCCCATTTTGTTAATATTTTTTTGTTCTTGTTTGGTTCACTGATTCCAGAATAGAGTCACTTAAATACATATGTATTTAAATATGTATATAGATATAAATAGACTTAAATATACACATACATAACTATATAAATATATATATATGTGTGTATGTATATGTGTATTATATATATATATATATATTATATATATGGAGAGAGAGAGAGAGAGAGAGAGAGAGAGAGAGAGAGAGAGAGGAGAAAAAAAAAGATGAGCAGAGACAAAGAGCAGAGGCTGAAATAGAGACAGAGAGAGGGAGGGGACAAAAGCATGTGTGACCTTTACTAAAAGAAACACTAAAATCTAATCAATAAGAACCCACAATCATCAGTGTGCATCCTGAGCTAAACCAGTTATGGGGAGAGGGTGCTTTATACAAGATAACTAATTCAGAGACATAAAAATGGAAAAGGGAGGAAATAGAAAGAAGAGGACCAGGCCAGAGCATCAAAAGACAGTTAAAATTAGCTTTTATGGCTCTCCCACGTTCAATGAATTAACTCTGAGGTGTATTTTGGGAGCATCAGGATCGGTCTCCTGTGTATGTTTGAAAATTAGGCTGTAGTTTTCCCATAAAGTTCATTTAAAACCTTTGCCTCCATGCAGGAAATTGTATTTTATGTGAATGTTAGAAAATGAAGATGGAATATTAAGTAAGACCAGGATGTTAGAACAAGAACCTTATGAAGATTACTCTATCTCAAGATAATCGCGAAGGCAAATGGTTGAAAACTCAGTGATCCAGCAAGGTGGAGGTAATTGTATGGTCCCTACCCTTTTCACAAATAAGGACACATTGTCTTAGGTCAAACAGCCTGAGGAGCCCAAGGATCTCATTTTCTTAACTCTTCCTAGAATGGTCTTTCTGTCTACTGCCTCCCAAACTTGGGTGCATATGACACCCTTTCCCATTCAGGGCTTAGAATAGCTGCTCCTTATTTAGAGTGATTCATTCACTCAGAATGATAGTTCAAGAGCCCAGATCATTTTTCTATTCAGCCAAAAGCACCAAATTAGTTTAAAGTAAGACATTTAATGAAATAGCATGGTAATTAGATTGGCAATAGATCATTTTCCAATTAAACCTAGGGCACACTTTCATGCAAATATGTATAAATACCATTAGTGGGGAGAATGAATGTGTATATGGGACCGCATGAGACTGATCACCACTATTCTTACTATGTCTCTGCTAGCATGTTGTCCCTCTGGTCCCTATTGGTCTCAGCTGAGATATGGGGTTCTCTTTATATATAGATGCTGTTCATATAGTCTCTGTTGGGCATTATTCTCTCTTCTGGATTTATATCTGCAGGACCAGCCAAACCATCTTACCATCAGTTGGCTAGGGTGTAGTTATTAGAACCTCTATAAGGGCAAGCTGACATCTCTTTAGTCATAGCTGTCACAGTCAGATGACAAAAGCCAATCAAAATACTCTCAGATTAAAATTAGATCTTTACTTATTGATTCCTGCGTCTGGAGGGAGATCAAACTTTCTGTTACAGTTATCTAGGATTAGATACTGCTAGGTACCCTCAAAATCTTCTCTAGTTCAGCATGTAAATGAATTTTAGCAACAACAAGAAATAAGCTACTGAAACAATGTCCTTGTTCTCCACCCATCTATCCCATGGTCTTATCTGTATTATACCTATTTGTCAGTAGTAAAGACTGATCTCCTTCTGGTCAAACTTCATTTTGAGCCCTGGATCTGAAGTCAGGATGACCAGAATTCAAATCCAGCCTCAGAAATTTACTAGCTGTGTAAACATGGGCAAGTCACTTAATTTCTGTCTGCCTCAGTTTCCTTACCTGTAAAAAGGGATTGATAATAGCACCTACCTCCCAAAGTTATTGTGAGGATAAAATGAGGACATGCTTGTAAAGTGCTTTGTAAACCCTGAAATTTCATACACATACACACACACATACACACATATGTGTTATATAGTACTATACATTTATTGCTATATTGCTAATATATTATTACTATCCTTGTATCATCATCATTATTATTATCATCCCTATATAAAAATAGGAGGTGTCTGATGTTTCAGAGATAGTATGGTATAATCAGTTGATGAAGGGAAGCTGGCCATAGAGTCAAGACAACAGATTCAAATCTTACCCCTAAAGTGTACTAGCTGTGAGACCATTGGAAAGTCACTTAGACTTTTGTTTCCCTGAATATTTCTTTAATACCTAAGTTACAGACAAGTTGATAATTTGAATCAGTGAGAAAATTTTCATACCAAGAGGTCCCTATATCCAAAAATATCACAGGTCTGGTCTCCACATCCTTCCCCCATGTAATTTAACATGATCATAAATTTTAAAGCTATAAGTACTCTGAGAAATCATCAACCCCAATCCATTTATTTTACAGAGGAAACCTAGACCCAGAGAAGTTCTTGGACCTCATCCTGGTCACATAGGTAGGAATTGGTATAGTTAAATCATCTGTCACCAAATCCAGCATCCTCTCCAGTGTACCAACCACCTCCCAGCATCATGAGGGTGAAATGACCTAATGAATGTAAAGGTCTTTCACAAACCGTAAAGCATTAGACAAATGCCAGGTGGGATCACTGCATAGTCAAAGTATATACTAGTCACCTGGTTCTCCTGTAGGTCTGTAGGATAAGATATAAAATATACCTTCAGAAAGCCAATGGCTTTACAAATTAGGGGTATTTCTCAATGAGCAAATTTGAAGAAGGCTGAATGATTAATGTTTCCTTAATCTTTTTCTTGAGCTCCGGTCCCCCCACTGCCAAATTCCTGCCAAGTGCTCCACCTACATGCTCCTAGGGCATCTCAAAATCAGAATGTCCAATTTGAATTCATTCATAGGTTCTCAAATTGGAGGATACCACCTACTGGAGGGCACCACAATGAGCCAGAGGGGGTGGTATATTTTTTTTGAAATGACACAAATTAAAAAAAAAATTTAAAGGGTTAAAGAAAGTAGATTTCGAGAAGGGGGAGGAATGGTGCTGAGTAATTTTTTTAAAGGGGGCGGTAGGCCAAATAAGTTTGGGAACCTCTGAGTTTCTTCAATTAAACCTGCCCCTCTTCCAAATAGTCCTCATTCTGTTGAGGGCAGCAGAAGCCTTCAAGGCACTGTGGTGGTGGTTCTCCTCCTTCTCCTCCTCTTACTTATCTCCTTCTCCTTCTCCTTCTCCTCCTTCTCCTTCTCCTTCTCCTTCTCCTCCTCTTCCTCCTCTTTCTCCTTCCCTTCCTCTCCCTCCTCTCCCCCTCTTCCTCTTCCTCCTCTTTTGAATTTAGTTTTTATTTTTTCCCAATTACATGTAAACAAAAATTTTTAACATCCTTTTAAAAATATTAAGCTCCAATTGTCTTCCTTTTCTTCTTCTCCCCTCTCCTTGAGAAGGCAAGCAATTTGATATAGATTACACATATACAGTCATGCAAAACATTTCCATATTAGCCGTCATAAAAGAAAACAAGCCAAAGTAACAAAAATAATAAAGAAAATTTTAAAAGTACCCTTCAATCTTCATTCAGACTCCATCAGCTCTTTCTCTGGAGATAGATAGCATTTTTCATCATAAGTCCTTCAAAATTTTCTTGGATCGTTATATTTCTGAGAATAGCTAAATCATTCAGAGTTGATCATCATAAAATATGGCTATTACTGTGTACAATGTCCTCCTGGTTTTGCTCATATCCTTTAGCATCAGTTTATGTAAATCTTCACAGTTTTTTCTGAAACCTTCTTGTCCTTATTTCTTATAGTACAATAGTATTCCATCACAGTCATATACTACAACTTATTCAGCCATTCTTCAATTGGTGGGCAGTCCCACAATGTTCAATTCTTTGCCACCACAAAAAGCTACTGTAAATATTTTTGTACAAATAAGCCCTTTTTCTTCTTTTTTTTTTCCTTTTTGGGATATAGACCTAGTAGTGGTATTGCTAGGTTAAAGGGTATGCACAGTTTTATAGCAATTTGGGCATAGTTCTAAGTTGCTCTCCAGAATGGTTGGAGCAGTTCGTGCATTAGTGCCCCAATTTTCCTGCATCCCCTCTGACATTTGTCATTTTCCTTTTCTGTCATATTAGCCAATCTGATAAGTGTGAAGTGGTACTTTAATTTGCATTTCTCTAATCAATAGTGATTTAGAGCATTTTTTTCATATGACTATAGCTTTGATTTCTTTTTCTGAAAACTCATATGCTTCTATGTTCTCAGCATTGGGCTTCTTGACCCCTTCCTTTCCCTCACCCTCTGCTACTTGGTATCTAATCAGTTGCCACATTTTGTGAATTCTACCTTCCCAGCATCTTTTACATCTGTTCCCTTCTCTCAGTTCACTGGGCCACCACCACCTTGGTTTGGACCCTCATCACTTCTACTTGAACTGTTGTAATAACCTCCCCGATTCTATTCTCTCTCCTCTTTGCTCCATCTTACAACTACCAAAAGCATCTTCATAAAACATGGCTAATCATGCTACTCCCCACCTCAAAAATCTTCTGTCTCCCTTTGCCCCTAAGGGAAAATACAATATCTTATGTCTGGCTTTTAAAGCCTTTCATAGTCTGACTCCAGCCTACCTTTCCAGAACTAATTCCCATTATTCCCTTAGATATTATCAGGATCCAGTGAAACTGGCATGGTTATTCTTCCCAGAATTTGACGTCATATCTTCTGCCTCCATGTCTTTGAACTCCTTCTCATTCCAGTCTTTTATTATGTTTATTTTCCTTCAAAGTTCAACTCAGGAGCCATCTCCTATGACATCGTGTCCTGAATCTTCTGGTTGTTAGCACTTCTTTCCTAAAATTATCCCCTAAACACCCATATCTATACATGTCTTATATCTTTAGGGCATCAACTCTTTTTCATTTTTCTCCATATCCCCAACACTTAGCTTGGTACTAGGCTACTCTTTTAATTGGTTCCCCTGATTTTATTCTTTCTCCTCTCCAACCCATCTTCCACACAGATGCCCAAATCATCTTCCTAAAGTACATCTCTGACTATTTCATTACCATATCACCATGTGTGCTTAGTCAATGCATGTTTAATTAAATTAACTCTGGTAGGTAGCTCTTGGGGCTATGGTTAGAGCACTAGGCCTGGAATCAGGAATATGAGTTCAAATGTGACCTCAAATCCTTATTAACTGTATGATCCTGGGTAAGTCACTTAACCTCGATTTGCCTCAGTTTCATCAACCATAAAATAGAGATAAATATAACACTCATCTCAAAGAATTAGTCTTATAATGAAATAAGATAATATTTGTAAAAAGTGCCTTGCTGTGGGGTAGAGCCAAGATGGCAGAATGAAAGCAGTGACTTGCTTGAGCTCTCCCCAAAACCCTCCAAATACTCATTAAAAAATGGCTCTAAACAAATTCTAAAGCAGCAGAACCCACAAAAAGACAGAGTGAAACAAATTTCCAGCCCAAGACAGCCTGGAAGATTGATAAGAAAGGTATATCTCACTGGGCTAGAAGAGGAGCGCAGCATGGTGTGGGCGCACAGGCCACAGTGAACCTGGAGCAAGCCTCAGAGGACTGAATCACAGGTTTCCAGACTCCTCAATCCATGCTTGCCAAAGACAGCTTAGAAGGTCAGTAGGCAAAGTCTGTTTCTGCGGTGCTGAGAGAGGAATGCAGGGTCTCAGCTTCATTCCCCAAAAGTGTGGCCCTGGGGAGGTGGGACAGCTGCTTCCTGAGCTTCCAGCCCACAGACTGAGGGGGAATCCAGTGGCTGATCAGAGAGGGACTGCAGGGATCTCTTTGCCAGTGCTGAGGCAGGAATCTCTTGCTTTGCCCAGGCTTGGATCTGGGTCACAGTTTTGGGTGGCCGTCCTGGGGTGAGGAGGAGTGCTGGTGTGGCGGAGCTTGTAGTGGCTGTGGAGAGAACCCCTCCTCACAATTACAGGACAGAAAGGAGTACTTATGGTCAGAGGCCAGGAAGGAGTAAACACCTCTCCCCTTATCATATCACCTTGGAAGAACTGAAAACTTACAGGTCCCTACAAGTATCTCTAAAATCAGCTGTGCAAATCCCCGAAGCTTGGGACAGTACATCCTCCACACTGGAAAAAGTGACTGCTGCTATAAAATGCTTAATCCTTTCCTTTCCCTTCCACTGTTCTTCATGTCTTCCAAAGGGATATGGGTGGATTTTCACAAAGTTTCCACAGAATTCTTTAAACTCATTTCCTTACCTAGGGAGACTGAGGCTTTTCCACACCCCACCCCTGGATGTAAGTGACCTGAGTGGAATGCTTTAGCTGCCTATGCAGCAGCAGGGCAAATAAGATGGCTCTGGGGTAATTACTGAAAACAGATTTGTAGTGGGAAAAGGAATATTGCTCTTGTTATCTGCAGGACCATTGTTTTATCAGGAATGGAGGAAAGGGACAAATCCAGGAGCGAATGCAAATGTGATTAATTCAGAGAGGTTTGTGTAAATAAGTCATTCCAAGATTGTAGGTAGACTCAACACCTCCCTTGTGCAGGGAATGAATAAGCAGGGATTCTAAGGCAATACAGCATTTTGGAGACAGCATTCCTGGCGAGTGCATGCTTGACCTTGGGGTGATACACAGTGCTTATTTTTATATTACTTGCTCAAAACAAAATGTGCTGGTCTGCTGAGGTTGACACTGCAAAATGATTTATCTAGGTTCAAAAGGTTTTAGATTAATCTCACCCTAATTTTGCAGATGATGGTACCTGAAAGCATTTTGTTACCACCCCCAGGATAATGGATATTTTGACCCTGGAGCATGTTTCTCTAATATCAGCTGTTTCTTCCTCTACTTCTTCATCCTCCTCTAAATGATTCCCTGAAAAACTCTCCCATATTGGGCCACACAGAGTCAAGTCAGAATGCTCAGAAATTTTGAGAGCTGAAAGCAATCTCAGAAGTCATTGAGTCTAAGCCTTAGCCTGAAGGCTTTCCCTCTTAACCATATCTGACAGTGGTCAGTCACTCACCCTCTACTTGAACACTTCCAGTAAGAAGGAATTCACCACCTCCTGAGGCAGCCCAATGCACAATGGGATAGCTATAATTGTTAAGCGTGTTTTTCTTGGCATCAAACCTAAATTCTTTGCAACTTCCAACTGTAGAACAATCTACTCCTTTCCACATGACAACCCGCAAGTAACTGAAGACAGTTATATCATCGCCCTAGCCCCCAAATCTTCCCTTCTCTAAGCTAATGATCCCCAGTCCCTTCATTTAATGAATACAATGTGGTCAAAAGGTAATGTTTTATAAATCACACTAAATCTCCATGGTCAGAGGCCAGGAAAGGAGTAAACACCCCTCCCCTTATCATATCACCTTGGAAGAACTGAAAACTTACAGGTCCCTACAAGTATCTCTAAAATCAGCTGTTACTCCAGCTCTATGTTGTGACTTCTTTCAGGGCTATACAAAGAAAATATCTTTTGATGTCCCTATTGCAGATCTTTGGGCTTCATGTTTGTGGCTTATTCATTTTATCCATTTCCCACTTGCCATGAGACTTCTTGACTAAATCATTTTGATTTTAAGCCTAGCTCTTAAAAACAAATTATTGGTATTTTTATTTCCATGACCTTTTACTTGAGAATATATTCCTTCATCCTTCCCTTGCCAGTGACATCCCTTCTCATAAGGAATATGGAATAAAGAGAGAAAAAGCAGTTAATTAAAATTAGTTTGAGTCTGATATTATGTAGACTTAGACTCACCCATTATCAACTGACTCTTGGATTGAATGTGGGGGTGCAAAGAAAGAAGAGCTACCTGGGATCAGAGAGATCTGTAGTACTTTGGACATGTTTGTAGGAAAGTTTTGCCAGATTGTAGCACAACTCAAACCCAGCAGAGCTACAGTTGCAATCTTTCACAAGGCCCCATATGGACAGAACCAGTCTGTATGGCATATGTTAAGTTCAAAGGCTTGCACTGAAGTTCAGAAAATTATGAGCTAGGTACAAGAGGGGGAGATCTGGTTAGTAGCAGTTCACATGAAAATCAAGTAAAGATTTTTATTTCCTGTATGTCCAGTATGAGTCAATAGGATGGTGCAGCTGACTAAAGCTATCCATAAGCCTCTCCCCTCCCCCACCACCAAAAAGAAAAACACACCTACAAACAAACCCCTAATGAAATCTTGAGCAGCATTGATAGAATTTAATGTCAAGGGAGTTGACAGTTTCATGATTTTATTGTATGTTGTGCTGGTCAGTCCATATATGGAGTATTATCTTCCTTCCTGGACTCTTCAGCTTGAGAGAGAGATTGGCAAACTGGAAGACATCCAAAAGAGAGTAACCAAGACAAAACAAGTTTTGGAAACCAAGTAACAGGAAAAATGGTTTAATGAATCAGGATCTTTATCCCAGAGATGTGTACTTCTTCACCAAACTACCTTGTATTCATTATGTGTACAGTTATCCCTTCCATGTTGTGACTTTCCCTACTATAATTTCAATATATCATAGGGCATCATAATTGTATGGGAATTTTTTAGGAGTTTTGTGGGAGCCATGGAAGACATGTGAAGGCCAGCAGACAACATAGAAAAAGTTTAGAAAATCAGAAATACATAAAATACATGTACAGTATTACATACTATCAATGTATTTTATCTTTTAATACCATAATAATTTAGACTTCTTCTCTGTTACAAAGTGAGGACCAAAAATTTTTATACAGATTTTCCAGATCGTGGGGGTTCTGTGCCTCTAAACCCTGCAATGTGGAAGGGATAGCTGTATATACAGATGGATTACTATTTGTGTTATGTATGTGTGTATATATATGTATGTATACATACATATATATACATATATATACACACACATATATATCAGTATATATGTATACATATATATGTATATATGCACATATATGTGTATATCTACTCTATATCTGTATCTATATCTATATCTATGTCTATATCTATATCTATATCTATATCTATGTCTATGTCTATGTCTATGTCTATGTCTATGTCTATGTCTATGTCTATGTCTATGTCTATATCTATGTCTATATCTATGTCTATGTCTATGTCTATGTCTATGTCTATGTCTATGTCTATGTCTATGTCTATGTCTATGTCTATGTCTATGTCTATGTCTATGTCTATGTCTATATCTATATCTATATCTATATCTATATCTATATATCTCAACATATATACATGTTATTTCTCCTGTTAGAATATAAGCTTTTTGAAGTGAGAGACTATTTTTTTTGAATTCCCACTGCTTCATTCACAGAGTAGACCTTTAAACGCCTGTTGATTGATTGATGTAGAAATATATAATAATAATCACTCATATTTATATTGGACTTTAAGATTTATACAGCACTTTTCTTTTAATGGTACTTATGGAAAATGTATGTATATAGCTATATATATAATAAACATAATACATACATGAATATATGCATGTATGTGTTTATATACAAATAGATACATGGTGTATCAATGTATATATGTATGCAGATGTATATATCTACACACACACATATCCACATTCATATATATTGGTCCTGCACTGTTATTTTTCTTAGTATAGGAAATTCAAAAGCCAAAATGGATAGATGGATAGATAGATAGATAGGTCTATAGATAGATAGATAGATAGATAGATAGATAGATAGATAGATAGATAGATCAAAGTCTTTAAAAGTCACCTGGGGCACCAAGATGTGCTAGGATGTATTAGCAGCAGATTTTAAACTTGGAAATTCCTGACCCTAAGGTCAGCTTTCTACCTATTCTGCCATGTAGCTTCTCCAGGAAGAGCTTGAGTATTTTTATCCCTTTTGTTTTATAGATAAGGATATTGAGAATGCAACTCATAGGCATTAGAGCCAGGATTTGAACCTAGATTTTCTGCCTTTCACTCTACTGCCCTTGCCATGACATTCATTATTTCAAGTGTCTGATTTTATCATAGAAATTAAAGGGAAAATCCTATTTTCCCTTTACAAAAATTTATTTTACAACCAAATATGAAATACTTCTATTTCTTAAAGCAAAACCAATACATATACATTACAAACATATATGTATGTATATTATATATATGTATATATATATATATATATATATTTATTTATTTATCTAAGTATTATTTTTGAGATTCTACTGTATGCTTAGCAGTCATGTAACCAGGGAAATAGTTATATGTAAAACAATTAGTGAAAGACATAAGTCAATGCATAATTCTAACCCTAGCCAGTTGACACAGGAATTCTGAGCTCGAATTCCTGTTACTTCTATCTAGGAGAACCGAGAACATGCCCTCATGACTGATATTTCCATTTAACAGTGCCAGGAATGCAGCTTCACTGAAGAAGGGATATGATTGCTCATTTCTTGATAATCATATATAATTTGCTTATGCCAATTTAGGTTTTAATGACTGTAACCTAGGGAATAATATGAGTGTCTTTCCAGACCCTTTTTGGAATGACAAGTTGAATATGCTTCAATCTCCAATGGATTTATGATCACCTTGACGTAGATATCTACTCCAATGATTCAAATTGTAACCCTTTCTGCTTGCCCATTCTTTGCTACTCTTGTCCGTGTCTTCCAACAAATTCATCATAAGAGGCTTACTCACCATGTGTTTAGTTCTACGGACTTCTCAATGATAGTAATGTCTTATGGGATAGTCATTGGTCATCCCTTAATCTCATGATGTAAGTAGACACATGAAAGTTATTTTAATGAACTCAAGCTTCACTCTAAAGCAGAAACTCATTTTTTTAAATACCGATATTCTGCTAGTAAGAGGCACTAACCAATGAGACACAACACGGTATAGAGTAGAGCAGAGGTCTCAGAGTTGGAGAAAACTTCAATCATATTTCTTATGTGTTCGTGCTGCTTGACCCTAGTCAAATTACTTAACTTTTCTTTGCCCCAGACAACTCTCTGAGACCGTAAGCTACAGATTTCCATGGATAAAGGAAGTTTCTGTCACTGAGTTCCCTGTACTAATGATATCACATATTTCCAACTCCAGTTTCAGTAGTTTTGCACTGACCCCCACCCTTATCGAATGGATTCTTTTTTTACCTTAGACTCATAGAATCTACGTATTCCTTTATGATGCGGACCAGGCATCATCTTCTGTATCAAGCCTTTGACAATCCCACCCCACCCTCAACTGCTATTGCCATCACTTTCTGTTCACCTGCTTTGTGTGTGGATATGTGTATTTATCAATAGTACATTTCTTATATGTCTTTTTATATATACGTGTCTCTCCAGTAGAATGTAAGCTCATTGTCAGTAGGTATTGTTTCATTCTTTGTATCTTCATCCCCAGAACTTAGCACAGTTCGTGGCCCATTGTAGGTGCTTAATAAATGCTTTCTGATTGGTTGATGGAGGAAAAAAAAAGATTAAGAGGAGATAGAAGATAGATAGAGCTCCATCTTTCAGGGGCTTGAAAGCTAGATGGAATAGTTTAGATTTGGTATAAAAGGCAATAGGGAGACATTGCAGATTTCCCCAATGGAGGCATGATGTAATAAAAGCAGTAGCTAAGGAAGATTAATCTGGCTATCGTGTATAACAAGGTTTGTCATGATGACAAACTAAAGGCAAAGAGGCCAGCTTAAAGGCAGAAGCAATAAACCAAGAGTGAAGTCATGAAGTTGAAGATCAGAGTAGTGACATGGGGAATAGAAAAGAAGGGATGTATATGGGAGACATTTCAAAGGGAAAAAATCCACAAAACTTAGTGACTGACTAAATAAAGGGGGTGAAGAAGAGGGATGTACAAAATATAGAGCAGAATCCCCTTTAGAGCCTGATATATTCATGTAAAAATAGTAATTGTCCAGAGATTCCTTGCAGTGTTTATCTAGAATGAATTTAGTATAGTCAAAGAATTCACAGATACTGCCTGCAGTCTTATTTGTTTGATTATTTATTTTTAGATTTTTAAAAGCACATTCACTATAATCGTATCTGGGGAAAAAATCAATAAGAAATCTTACATGCAGGAGAAGCCAGCCACAACCTTCACTTTATCATCCCATTAGGCAAATGATTCAGTAACATCACTATATAGCTGCAGATTGTTTAGCAACATGATTAGGGAAAGTTCATAAGATGCTACCCGCCTGGGATTTTCACAATCTTTTCATATGTGTTTTTCTTGTATTTTCTATTTCTGTTCTACCATATTCTATTCATGTTTTGCTTAAGGCAACCTACCTTTGGGTAGCTGAACTGTGCCTTGAAGAGACCATCCATAATGAAAACTGCAATGTGGATTCAAACTGAAAACAATTTATTTTTAAACAGTGGTCCTCTAGTGTTTAGTGTATGTGATGACATAGCTTTGGCTTGTTAGCCATTCATGGTCACAAAGGATAACTTGACCTGATGCAATCTGATCAAGCAGAGACCCCTCTGTGTCTTACACGTGACAATATTATTCTGACTATCAGAGCCATAACTTGCCAAAATTCTTTTGCTTCAAGAGAGCACCACAAAATGTACCCAACGGAGACAAATTCAGGTTCAGTATAGGGGTACGAGGCTCCATGAAGGACTCCTGAAACCACCCTATGGGAAGACATAGTGACTCAGATTCCAAGAGGGTGGGTGGGGATGGCTGCAGGAGGAGGTGGAGAAAGAGAATTATTTTTAATAACTAGGTGCTAAGTTCATCTGTTTTGACCTGCTAAAGCCTTCTCCCAAATACTGTCTGAACCCTAGATTTTGATAACTTGGAGCATGGTCCTCATAGCCCCACCTTTGTTATGGCTCTGGTGATAACATCCTATATCAGAAAGAATGGTGATGATTTGTTATCCCTCCCACCCCCCCATCCCACCTCCACCATACACACACACACACACACACACACACACACACACACACACACACACACGCATGCACACACACACACCCCATGCAGACATATTTTCTTCATCCAAGTCCATTCAGTCATCTGATAATGAATGACAGATGACACTGAAACCGTAAGACTAACTCATGACTCACACTTATTGTAGTCTTACTTCATCCTTAGGGTATAATCTGGCTGAGTGAAGAAGGAATCAGAGAACTTGGTTTCTGATTCTTGCTCTTGGGGACAGCTAGGTGGAATAGGGGATAAACTTCTGGACCTGGGGTCAGGAAAGACCTTAGTTCAAATTTCCTCTCAGATACTTACTAGCTGTGTGATCCTGATCAAGTTACCAAACCTGTCTGCCTCAACTTTTTCAACTGTAAAATGGAGATAATATAGCAGCCATTTCCCAGGATTATTGTGAGGATCAAATAAAAGATATTTGTAAAGAACCTTGTAGACCTTAAAGTACTATGGAAATGCTAGCTATTATTATTATTTCTCTGATACTGACAAATTGTTTGACCTTGGGCAAGTCTCTTTGGGCTTCTGTTTCCTCACCTAAAACAATATGGAGTCCTTAATACATCCAGTTTCAAATGCACCCTTCTTTGGCATTCATAGCTGTCTGTTTCCTAGCTTTCTGGTCTTCTCATACTATTCTCCTACATGTAGACTATAATTACAGCGTTACTGGCCTATTTGCCATTCTTGGAATGTGACTCTCCATCTCCCACCTCCATTGCTTTGCACTGGCTATCCCTCATGCCTGGTGTGCTCCCCTTTCGGTTTCCCTGCCTTTGTTCAAGGGGAAGCTGGGTGGTGCAATGGATAGAGTACTGGGTTTAGCATCAGCAAGACTCAGCTTCCTGAGTTCAAATTGGGGGCTTAGACACTTACTAGAAGTGTGACTCTGGGCAAGTCATTTAACCATGTTTGCCTCAGTTTCCTCATCTATTAAAATGACCTGGAGAAGGAAATGGAAAGTCCCTCCAGTATCTCTGCCAAGAATACCCCAAATTGGTCATGAAGGGTGATACATGACTGAAATGAGTCAACAACAAAATGATCTTAGAGTTGAAAGGGAAGGACTTTTTTCAAAACTTAGCTCAAACCCCATCTGTTCCAGTTCTTGCCAATGCTAATAATATCTTCTTCTGAGATTACCTTCCATCTTGTGTATCTTGTATATACCTACTTGTTTATTTGTTGTCTCCCCCAATAGAATATGAGTTTCTCAAGGTCAGGGGCCATTTTTTCCCTTTTTTGTATTCTCTGTGCTTAGCACAATTCCAGGTATATAGTCAATGTTTAAGAAATACTTGTTGACTTCACTAGGTTCTCAGTAATCAAGTAGCATGATAGGGTGGAAAGGGGGCTAAGTTTGGGGTCAGAGAACTCAGGCTCAATTCCATGGTCTTCCTCTTACTACTGCTATGACCTTGGGCAAGTCCCTTGGCCACACTCCTCCAGGCTTCAGTTTCCTCAATTGTAAAAGGAGGAAACTGGACTCAGTGGCCTCTAAGCCCAGTCCAAGAAATCTACAGTCTCATGAGCCTTAAACTCTCAGTTCTAAAACTGGTTCTAAACAAAGGAATTGTTTCACTCTGAGAAACAAAGTAGAACAATGGGACCCTCTTCTTTATAAAACTTGCCTGAGTAGACAAACACGTTTCTATTTAATCCACCATCAACTATGTTTTTATGGGCATTATTTGGACTATTCATTAAAACTTATTCTACATAGGACCTTCACATTTCCCTGTAAGATTATGAATGAAAAAAGAGAGATGGGCCATATGTTGGCTGGTGAGATACTTTATTTATGTACATTTCTTCTGGTGATGAAACAGTTTACGTTTCAAAAAAGTGGCTTCATCACACTAAGTAAGAAAGCCAGTACGATGAAGAAGAATGTCTCTGTAGCCTCCTTGGAATTAGCCAATTGCAAGTCATATAGTAGAGGAAATGAGGGGGATGGAGGGGGGAGGGGGGAGAAGACCTAGAAATTCTAGCTAACAAAGCTGATTTGGGCTTCTTTTGTTCATTCAAGTAACTGCAATGGCTTAGTTTACTTAGTTAGAATGTTACAGCATGGTAATTTATCTTTATTTGTCAGCTCCCAAGAGTTGAGATCTTTTCAAAGGCAAAAGTGAATAGGAGGCAAAAATAACTGCCTGATTTTGACTCAAGATTGCCCTCAGATGTTGTGGCGAAGTCACTTTAAAAGTGTTCTCACTGAAAGAAAAAAAAAATGAGTCCTTCCGCTAAGAGGTGAAAGCATAATTTAATGGAAAGCTGGAAATATTAATAGATTCCATATTTTCTTTCATGTAAAGTGTATGATCAGATTAATGGTATTTGTCAGTCACTCAATAGGCAGGTGGCATTGATTTCATGTAAATCAAAATGAACTAGGTTGGAGTGGAGTTTTGTTATTGTGGAAGAGAAACTTGACTTGGGTCATTTTTATACCAATGACATCTCTTTGAGGTCTCAGGCTCTGAAAGACCAGCATAAAACCAATGAGGGAAGTCTCCTGGGACTTTTTGTGGAGGTGGGAGAACATACCTCCACCCTCCCTCAAATCTTGCAGTGAGAGAAATGGAAGATGTTTCCTTTCCCTATGGTACCTCCTTGATTCCGATGGTACAACAGAATTATAATGCACAATTCTGGCCCCCAAAGCAGTTCAATTTAATTTAATCTAGCACAATTTTATTAAGCACTTACTATGTGCTATACACACTACAAAATTCAGCCAAAATAACCAGCATGCGAAGTTCCTTCAAAGTGAGAGGCAGTATATAACCTAGTGGATAGGCTGGGTTCAGATCCTGCCTCAGATTCTTACTAGCTGGGTGACCCTAGGTAAGTCACTTGAACTCTCTGTTTTACAATTTCTTCATCTATAATGTGAAACCTTGGTGGTCTTCTCTAAAATCCCTCCCAGCTTTAGATCTATGGTCTCATGAAATCAAATTTCAAGAACAAAATTTATTCAAGGAAAAGGATGCTTTGGGGCAGAGAGGGAGGGAGTGGTGACTTCTGATGGCTTCCTATATTAATTATTCTGGCTATTTCACATTAAATTTCAGGGGTCTTTTCTGCATCTGGACATGTGGTATTAGCACATTCTAAATTCTAATTCTAAATTCTAAATTCTAAATTCCAACACCCTAGTTACAACTCTGTGATTCAAAGAAGAACTAAGTGAATAAAGATGAACACTCTGGTAAACAATTACCCTCCAGTGCAATGGAAAAAATGAAACTCCAAACTCTGGTTAAAGGTTTGCCCATCTTCTATGGTCACCTTCGTTTTAACCTTATAAGATTTTGGAGAGCAGAAACAATACCTTTTAATTCTGTTTCACACATAATCACGTGCAATGAATGGGTACTTAGTAAAGGCTTTTAGTCGTGATACTATCTTGTCATTGTCATAACTATCTATTACTTGGTGTGGTTGGAAAGGACTTATTAATTCCTCTAGTTAATATGATATTATTGTGCACCTTGATGCAATGGATAGAGAGAGGGTTTCAGAGGTAGAAAGACCAGGGTTCAAGTTTTATCTCCAGCAGATTAAGAATGTGTGACCCTGGTAAAGTCACTTAACTTCTCCATGCCCCGGGCAACTCTCTAAGAAAAGATTCCTTAACCTTTTGCATATAATAATAATAATATCTTACATTTATATAATCCTTCCTATGTGCCAGGTGCTTCACAATTAATATCTCGTTTGAGCCTCACAACAACCCTGGGGGAGGGGGAGGTGCTATTAATATCCCCAATTTATAGGTGAGCAAACTGAGGCAAACAGAGGTTAAGTGACTTGCCCAGGATGACCCAACTTAAATCTCTGATCCTGTATTTGAACTTAGACCTTCCTCACTCCAGGCCCGGCACTCCATCCATTGTTCTACCTAGCTATGGACCCCTTTGGGCAGTCTGGTGAAGCCTCTGGTCCACCGTCTTACTGTTTGTAAATACATAAAATAAAATATATGGGAAACTAGTTATATTGAAATACAATTATCAAAATATCTTCAAAAATCAGAGACCCTAGCTTAAGAGCCCTTGCTCTAAGATTATAGAAAGTGCTTATTAGGCATGGGCAAAGGGTATTCTTCTCATCCTGTAGATAATATTGATATTATATATATATATATATATATATATATATATATATATGTATATATATATAATATGATATAATATAATATATGATTAACAACTTTTAAAAAATTGGAATACAATAAATTTTTTTTAACAAAAGTACATACTAAACTTGATTTTATCTTCCTTTAATTCAGAAGACACTTTGGTGGCATCTTGTAGAATCTCAGGGTGTTCATTAGAAATATAAATTATTACTGTATTTATAATCCATACAGAGCTTTCATCCAAGGTAGAAAGAGTATACCTAGCCTCCATTTAATTTTTTCTTTTCTGGAAAAGATGTTTGTTTCTTCAAGATATCCTGGTATCATAGAAAGAGCACTAGATAGGGAATGAGAAAAATCTTAGTTCTTTCCCTGTTATTTATGTACTACAAGACCCCAAGGAAGTAATTTACCTCTATACCTCTGTTGTGTCATGTATAAAATACAAGCAATGGACTGGATGATGTCATAGAATCTAAAAGTTAGAAAGGACCTTAGGAATCCCTAGTCTAGAAGTCTCTCTCTTACTGTGGGGAGAGATGTCTATAATGTCCTTGGTAGGTGGCCATCCAGCCTTTGCTTCAATACATCCAGCGACAGAAGGCTCACTACCTCATATGGTAGTTCATTTTCTTCTGCACAGCTCTAACTGTTAAATAATTCTTCCTTAATAGTCAATTATGGAGCATCTGTGGGAATAAAACAACACTAACACATCGTTGGTATATCCAACCCCAGCAATTGTAGGGGGGGATCCCTTAGAATTATATGGATATATTTTGTATACTGACATATTATTCTTAGTATTGGATATATATATATATATATATATATATATATACCCCAAGGAAGTTAAAGACAGAATGGTCCCATATGTACATATATATTTTAATAGCAGCACTTTTTGTGGAGCCAAAGAACTGGAAATAAAGGAGAATTCGTTGATTGAGGATTGACTAAACAAATTGTGGCATATGAATATAATGGAATACTATCGTACCATAAGAAATGACAAAAGTGAGAAATTCAAATAAATGAAAGACTTGAATGAATTGATGTAAAGCAAAGCAAGCAGAAACGCAATCTCCACATTGACTATAACAAGATATATGTAAACAACCATAAAACAATTCTGAATATTTTGTAATTATAATAATCAACCCTAGAGAAGGGATGAGGAAATAAACCTTTCTCCTTTCATTGGAGAGGTGGGATATTCTGGGAATGAAATATGCCATATACTTCCAGGTGCCGTCAATGACTTATTTGTTTCATTTAACTACTCTATTGTTTTGTTGTTGTGATTAAATTTTACTTTGGTACAAGGAAAATTTCTCCCTAGAAATGAGGGTGGAAATTAAAAGGAAAATGTCTTGGAAATGACTGTAAGGTAAAACCAAAATTAAGATCCTAGATTTAGAGCAGGAAGGGACCTTAGAGGCCATCAAGTTTAACTGCTTCATTTTACAAATGAGAGAACTACAACCCATTTTACAACTGAGGAAAATGTGGCAAATAGAGGTTAAGTAACTTGCCCAGAATCACATAGCAAGATTTGAAATCTTGTCCTTCCTGACTCCCATGCCATTACTCTATCCTTTACACCACCTCCTCCTACTGATCCAAAATCTACTACCTGCAACTTTCACTTTTTGGTACCAGTTCGGCTCTAGGAAGTTACTTAGAGAAACTCTCTCTTTTACATGACAGCCTGTCACACTTTTGAAGATAACTACCATTTCCTAATTAATAGCCCTACTGCTGTCAACTGTACTTTATAGTTCACCATTTCTGGACTCTTTATCGTTCTGATCATTCTTCCATGGATAAACTGCAAATGGTCAATATCCATCTTAAAATGTGGTGCCCAGAAGAACTCAGCACTACAAATGTGGTCTGACGTATACCAAATCCATCAGAACTATGGTGTTCCTGCTGGTTCTAAAATTCTATGATTCTTCACAGTGTATCGTAAGGCATAATGCCTAGGGAAGGCACTTGATCAATGCTGTGATCTTTTGAGATGTTTTTGAAGGTCATACAGAAGGTGTGAAGCAGAACCAAGAATAGAACTGATTTTTTTACCTCCTAAGATCTTGTTAGCATCTAGTTGCTGAAGGAGTTCATGATATACAAAAAAAAAAGGTTAAGAACTCCTGTGCTAGAGCAAGCATATCTCTTCAAAAGCAAGATACAGAAAACTATTTTGGAGAGCCAGTGGGTATTTTTATAGGCTGTAGAATCCTAAATAAGAACAACATGAAGGGTTAATGACCTATATGGTGAAAGCCAAGCCCGTAGGAATCACAGGGTATTTGGGTCATCTGAAACTTTGAGATCATGGAATCCAAACCCCTCCCCTATTTTATAAGTGAGAAAGATAGGCCTAGACAAGTGATGTGAAGGGAACTTTGGGAAAGCAGGAGAGAAAGTAAGTTCATAGGATCAGAAGATTATACATTTAGAAGTAGAAGTAATTTTATGTCCTATTGGGTCCAAACCCCTCATTTCATAAGTGAGGAAACTAGTACTCAGTAGAGTTACATGACTTGCCCAGGGACACACACAGTAGATGACAGAGCCATGATCTGAACTCTGCTTCTCTGACTTCAAAGTCAGCACTCTTTCCACAGAAACATATTCAAGTTCAACACTTGAACCCGGAATTTTTTACTTTAACTCTCATGCTTTTTGTCTGCACTTCCCCTCTGTTTCTGTCCTGTCCCATTTAGTCTGTTGGTGTTCACACTGAAGTGCCAAGATACAGCTAGACTAATATCCATCTTGGTATTTGGGCACATGCAGCATCAGCTTTTGAGTTGGAGGGGACCTTGGAGGTCATCTAGTTACAAGATTTCAGGTTGAAAGGTCATCAAATCTCTCATTTTATTCAAACTTCTCTCACTTCATTTTTTAAATTAAAATTTTAATCAATTAACAAAAATCTATTTTCTCTCTCTCATCTTCCCAAAATTGAAAAAAATTAAAACTTTTATAATAAATATGCATAGTAGCATAAAATAGATTCTAACATTTACTATGCCCAAAACATATATGTCTGCTTCTATACCCTCTCTGTCAGAAGACGGATAACCTGTTTCAACCCCTTTATTTTACAGAAGAGCCAACTGAGACCCAGAGAGTTTGATTGATTGTTCAAAGTCACATGGACAATTAGTGGTAGTTTTAGATTTGAACCCCGGCTTTGACTCCATCCAATCCTCTTTGGCTGCTCAGCTAGGGGACAGATGTAGTTCACAAAATCTTGTGGAACTGAGTATATTCTATCTACCTTGTTCCTGATATGCTCACCAGGCCATATGAGAGGGCCTACAGGCAGCCATATGAGAATGTGTGTCTTAATGCCATGGGTAAATTGCATGCTGATAGAAGAACCATCCATAAATCCATGTCTTTTTCTAATAAGTTTCAAATGGCATCACTCTTCTTTGTAAATTAAGTTTCAGAGCTTGTTTGTGTGAGAAAGAGAATCCCTTTCAATCAAGAACTGATGACTGATGACTGGGATGTAAATTAGACTGAATCTTTACATGCCCCAGAAAAGTGGATTAATATCTGAAGGCCTTAAATAGTGCCTTTCTGGGATTCACTATGTGAGTCCTGACCGACTGCTATGAAGGTAAATGTTGTGGGGGCCTCCTCTCGCTTCACGAACCCCTGGAAATTAACTCTGTGAAAGTTCAAACTGGTTTTGATGTTTATACCTTTCCCATCGGGCTGGTGGAATTTTTATACATAAGATTTTCCCCAGGGAACTAATATAGTATTTTTAATGATACAGCAAAAGATTGGTCTTCTAAAAACAGAAGCAAAACCCGACATTTGTGTTCACAGATCCCCATGGATGAAGAGCAATTTCATTTGGCTACTCCATTGACATTGCCTAGAAATGTGCACAAGAACTTGTCATCAATACAGAGTTTTCACCATTTGGTGCCTGGAAGGACAGGGAGGAAAGATGCCATTACCGATGGAACCACTATTTGGAAATGGACTAGGATAGGGTTACTAGGGCTTTGTTGTAAGGTGCTTTTTGTTGTTCTTTGTTCTATTGTGTTGGTTGCCTTTCTCTGTATTCCCAGTAGTTAGCACGGTACATGGCACATAGTAAGTGTTCAATAAATGCCTATTGACTTGACAGCTTGGCTTAGGGGGAAGATGGGTAGAGATAAGGTGAACTTCTCTAGTTAAGTCCAGACTGCCAGCCTCTGGCCATCTCCCCCCATGCCATGTGTGTGGCACGCGTATACCTTGTGTGGAGCCATCATCTCCTGCCCACTGCTTTTCATCTCTTTCTCTGGGAACAATAATCCAATAAACTCTACTATTGCTTCTGGGAAAAACAAACGAAACAAACCGAAACAAAACATAACATATCAATTGACTACCTGATGGCTCCGTTCACCCTTCCTGTAACTTCTCAAACCAAAACACTCCTCCCCTGTCACCTTTATGGGTCATCTCCCCCTATTTGAATATCATCTCCTTCATGGCAGGGGTTATCTCATGCTTTCCATATGCCCAGAGTTCAGCATAATGAATGCCAAATATTGCTTTTTCATTCATCCACCTATCCACCCATCCATCTATTCACCATGGCACATACTCTTCTGGTCCTATGCTGTAGAGTTCACTTCTGAGGCCCTCTCCTAGGCTATACTTTTCTTAATGATTTCACTTTCCTTCTACTTCTTCTGAAGGATTGGAAGGTCACGGTAACAACCAAGGATGTGCCTTGGGGGCTAATGCTACTATCTTAGGGACATATGCTCCCTCTTCTGGCATAACTGTATCAAACTGGGGTTGATTGTCCTCTTTGGCCCTATCTGGTGCCCAAAATGAATTGACTCCTTGTGTAAAATTCCCAGTTATAGCTCTGCTACCATGCGTCATACTAATAGCTAACATATCTATAGCACTTAAAGATTTGCAAAGTCTTATCCTCACAATGATTCTGTGAAGTAACAGTAATTGACATTTATATAGCTCTTTAAAGTCTGCAGAGTGCCCTGCATGCATCATCTCCAGAGATACTCATAGAGGATGGGCTGAGTGTGCCTATTTCAGTTGGAATGTAATATTCATCCTCCCACCCCACGGTAGATTGACATGTCTGGTCCACATTCTAGGCACATCTCTAATGATCTCCTTGAGCCACATAATGATCCATTAAGATCATTGATACTATAGCCATTATTAGGGTCATTTTTACAGATCATCAGAGGGGCTAAGTGATGTGCATGGTCACACAGCCAGCAAGTCTCAAAGTAGTGATTTGAACTTAGGTCTCCCTGACTCAAAGTCCAGCACCTTGCACTGCCTCTCTCTGGGAGGTAATTATAAATGTCAGGACATGTGATGGAGTATGGTTTAGATTTCCTTATCTATTTAGTGTTTGGCACTGCTACTTAAATATACTCTCTGTCACTTTGGACAAATCACTTTTCCACTCCTCTGAGCCTCAGCTTGCCATTTGTAAAATGAAGGGCTTGAACTAGATGCCTTCTAAGGTTTTTTTCTAGATCTACGTTTATCATCCTATCACGACAGTAAATACTACCAAATTCCAGTATCTGGTATCAGAGGACCCAAGGTCAAATCTTTGTTCTGCTGCCTATGTGATCTTGGTTTAATCATTGCCTCTCTCTGGGATTCAGTTTTATTCTCTAAAAATGAACGTTATGGAATAGATGTTTTCTAATGGCCTTTCAGTTCTAAATCCTTTAATCCTGTTGTCTCTGTTCTGTAGATGAAGAAGGAAGCTCTCAGGGAGAAGTGAAGTGATTTCCCCTCAAAATCTTGATTCAAAACCAGGTCTCCTCATTTCAAGTCCAGTGGTCTTTGCATTATACCATCAAACCAAGCTTACAGAGTCCAAGTCTTCTTGGAAGCTGAGGTGGAAACAATATTTGTGGGATTGAGTTGAGTTGAGTTGGACAGTTCTGCAGCATACACAAAGAATATCATGGAACATAAAGTATGTGCCATAGAAACATGGAGTTAACACAAATACTCATCCAAGACCTTCTGTAGAATGCCAGGCAATTCTCATTGGTTTTGTCTTCTATCCCTTTGTTCTGCGGGATTTGGCCCACGTTAATTGACTTCTGTTTGGATGCTTACCCATCTGTTCTTTTTGTGTGCATCTGATTTATTTATTCATTCCCTAGTCCTAGTCAATCCCATCCCTTGCATCATCAAATCTGGGACCTACTGATCATGAAAGGAACATCTAAGTTGTTTTCCTGCTTGACTACAATTCTTTCATTTACATGGGCACCTTTTTGGCAAGCCTTGATATCAGTGGCAGCTGGCCAAGAAAGTGTGGAAAGTTGATACAAAATGAACTGTGAAATTCTTGGTACTCACTGTTGCTAGAGTCTATTTGCATGCCTGCTGGGAACTGAGAGATATAAAACCAGGAACTGGCCTCTTGACTTCCTTTTGGGGAGGGATCATGGCTCTCAGGAATTGCATGGTGGTGCTTTAGCAATTGACATTACAATATGGAAACATCTCCCTCCCCCCACCTTATTGAAAGGAATTCCTTTATTTCTGAATTGACACAGTGGTATTAAATATGTCTGTATATTTATTTCATATGTCCACATCTGACTGGCTTGGGGAGTTAGGTTCCAAGTACAGTTTTAAAAGAGGTGTTATTATCATGAGATTTCCCTTTCCTCAGAGTCACTGGGATGAACCATCAATTGTGACAAGACTATTGATAAAAACCCAAGTTAGATAGGGATTGTGAATAAGGAGACCATCCAAATCCTATCTCTAATGTTTACAGAGCAAATCACTTAACTTTGATCAGCCTCAGTTTCCTTTCCTGTAAAATAAAAGGATTGGCCTCCATAGCTGCTGACATCCTTTGTAACTTTAGATAGGATCCCATGACTTTTTTTTTTCTTTTTTTGTCTAGACCTATGATTTCATAACATATTGTCTATTTACTTGAAACTTATAGTCTTAGAAAATTGGCTTAGGAAATGAGAGATTAAGTAATTTGCTCAGGGTCACACAGTCAATATGTCAGAGGAAACATTTATACTGCAAGGTCTCTGGACTCTGAGGGCAACATTCTGTCAACTATGCCCCACTGGCCCAGTTGTAAGAACGTGGGCTGTCAGAATGGATGCTCAGGAATATATACAGGGAAACAAACAGGGTGGTGATATGGAGGGAGCACTTATCTTGGAATCAGTTCAAATGCTCAGTATCCCATCCTCACCTGTGACCTTGGAAAAATCACTTAACTTCCCTAGGCTACAATTTGCTCATCTGTAAAATTAAAGGATTATGATCAAGATGGGCAACTAGTTGGTAGCTGTGTGACCCTGGACAAGTTACCTAACCCTGTTTGCCTCAGTTTCCTCATCTGTAAAATGATCTGGAGAAGGAAATGGCACACCACTCCAATACCTTTGCTAAGAAAACTCCAAATGGAAGTCATGAAGAGTCGAACATGACTGAAACAACTGAATGACAAATAATCAAGATACACTGGCATATTTGTTTTTTCCTGACATATAACACTCTATCTCCCATCCCTGAGTCTTTGCAAAAGCTGTCTCCCATGCCTGGAATGCTCCCCTTCCTCCCCTCTGATTTTAATTTCCCTGACTTTCTTGAAGACTATGGTCAAATCTCACCTTTTGCAGGAAGCCTTTCCCAGTCCCCCCAACTACTAGTACCTTCCCCTCTGAGATTACTTTTATCTATTTTGCTTCTACCTTTCCTGTACCTAATTATTTATGCATAGCTTAGTAGCTGTCCATTGCCCTTTAAGTCACCATTTTGATTCTTTGGGAATATGACTCCAGTATTTTTAGCCATATAGAATTGCAGTGGTGCTCATTCGATGATACCAAGCTGTTCTCTGACAATGGGGCTCATTAAAAATAAATAAAATAAAACTGATACTAAAGACTGCCAAGAATCTAATTTGAGCTACAAGTAATGGGATACAAGTTTAACAGAACCTTTGGTTCAAGCAGAAGAGTTCTAGTCAATAATTTTATGCTTTTTTTTTTCTAAGTTTTGCAAGATAAAGCAGGAAGGAGGATCTTTTGGGTCAGCCCCTGTCCCCATGCTGAGCTTTGATGATAGGAACCAGTCTGCTGAAAGTATTGTTAGCTGGCTCCAATAACCTCATTTCACAAATGAAGTTAGGTAGAAGAACCCTTAATAAAATTAGCAAAAAGCAGCAAGATCTCACTCATCCTGTAAATATCCTTTGAACACCATTTGGTGCAGGGCAATATATGTGGCAAATGTGAAGATGCCAAAAACTCATTGTTCTGTCATTTGCTATTTTAAAATCACTTGAAAGAATAGCAATAACCTAAGAGGGTTGGGATTGTATTCAATCTGGTTCTTTTTAAAATCCTGATGTTCTACTTTTTCATACTTTCAGCTTTGTACTCTTCGAAAGCTGACGTTTTTGCGTCAAAATGGTCTTTTAAAGTAGAGTCTTAGAAAAGGCCTTGAAATTTTATCAGAAATGTTTTCACTCTCTCACATCAGACACTACTCTAGAAGCTAGTGGCTGAATTAGTAACATAGGTTTTGGTCACATCCACCAAGATGACAGATCATTCCAGTGCGGGAGTTTCTGTGGGCTCACAAGTTTGTTTGCTAATGTGTGCCATGCCCATCTGCTATTGCAGCATTAACACCAAAGAACCCATAAAGCTCCCATTACCCAGAACATTCTTTTATAGTGAGCCTTTACTGAGCTGTACTGCAAGGAATTAAATTACATTATGTGTAATGGCTATTTGATTGTTTGATTACTTTTGCCTGGTTGTCTTCCCAGGCCACTGGGGAAAAAACGTTTCAGAGTTCCTCAGGGCTTGTCTCTGTGCAGAAACTTCTTAAAATTAAACCAAGATGGGAAAGCTTAGAGTCTCCTGAAAAGATTTGAGCTCCCTATTCTGGCAAACTGACCTGCTGGCTGCTCCCTCTGAGTAGCATTTTGCTTTTACATAGCTAGACTCCTTTGTTACAATCATTCCCTCCTCTGCTTCATCTCTTAGAATCCCAGGCTTCCTTCAAAGCACAGCCCATGGTCTACATCTTATGCTATACCTTTCTTGATCCCAGTTGTTTGCATGCTGTCTCACTTAAAATTTCTTGTATTATAATTCCTTTATTTATTTAGGTACATGTTAAATTCTCCCACTAGAATGTAAGCTCTTTGAGAGAAGAGATTATGTTATATTGGGTCTTGTATGTCAGTGTTTTATACATAATAGGTGCTTGATAAACATAATGGGTGGCTCAGGACCAGAATTTCCCTCAAGTCTTAGCTTCCAAGGACCAATATTGAGAGCTACCCCTTTCCTTCACACACACACACACACACACACACACACACACGCACGCACGCACACATGCACATAAACCACGTTGCCCCTATTCAGAGTTTACTCAGAATATAGCTCATTTTTAGGTCTCCACAAAGTGGTTAAAAGGGCTCCCCAGGTCCCATAAATTCCTCAAGATAACAAATGCATCTATGGAACAGGACAGTTTTTATTTCACTCCATGGAAAATGCAACAAATGTAGCAAGGTATTTGACACCTCCATCCAGTACCCCCCACCTTTCCCACAGGAATGAGCTGTGAGTCAATACCAAAGAGCAAGTACTTTGAATTCTAGCTAAGCATACTGAGGAATGTAGCCCAGTGTATGGATGGAACTGCCATACAGTTTAAACTGCAGGGTGAGATTATCCCCGCCTGGGAGATATTTGGACTTGTCTTCTATTAGAGCTGGGGAGGACATGCATAGAAGGGAGAGGCAGATTAATAGAGTTGAGCCTAGTAAGGCTCTACCAGGGCAGCACAAATCTTTCAAACGGAAGCAGAAAAGATAGAACTGACCAGAACAAGAAAAGCCTTATGGTCTTTATTGTCCTAGAGGAGAGAAAGTGAATGGAGAATCTCATTTTTTTCTGCTTTCTCTTCCTCTTCTCTCCTTTGATCAGACTGGATGGAGATTTAAATCCAAAGCATGCCATTTCCATTTTAAACTACTCTTTATTGTTTCAATGGTATTCTAAGTCTGGCTTTCTTTAGGTGAAAGATGAGATGAACATCAATTGTTCTATTCCAAGAGGGTGGCTCTCTTTATTTGGCTTCAGAGAAGGAAACTTCCAGGAAAGATTGCCTTTTAGCTTAGGGCAGAGATCCCAGTCTTCAGATAATTGTTAGAGGACCTCTAACTGGGGAAATGATAACCAGCTATTTGCATGTTATTAATAATTCTATATGCTTCCAAAAGCCAATTTCAAAAATGACACCTGAAGCTTTTCTTTCATCCTAACTCTAGACTCAGCAAATCATTCATTGCTATAGCTAGAGCAGGTCACTTTGAATGTGGTTGCCTGAAGATATGCGGTGGAGGCGGGGAGAAAAAAAAAGAGACAAAGATAGAGACTCAGAGAGACAGAGAAATACAGATAAATGGCTATGGAGGGGAAAGAGAATAGAAGTGGGGATCAAAAGGAAGTCCCTGTCCTGTGCTAACTCTGGTTGGAGGAGATAGGCATGATCTGGGAGGATTCAAACCCTCCCATTCCCAGAAGAAGAAAATACCTATCAGTCAACTATCTTCCAAATCTATACCTGCTGATTATATAAAGAATTCACAGAATCTGTAAGTGATGAAGAATCACATAAGGGACTCATAATCTCTCAGCAATAAGCAATGTAGTTCTCCTTTTTAATGTGTTCCCTTTTCTATGGTGTCCTAAAGTTTTCCAGATTCAGCACCACCTTGTAGTTTGTGCTCACTTCACCAGGGGGCTGAATTTAGAGCTGCAAAAAGATAACTCCTTGCCATTTTACTCCTTATCTCCACAAAGACCTATATAAGCATTCAAGAGTATGGTATTATCCTGAGGGCTGAAATTCCCTTGGAAGAGCAACATACTATAGGTTAATACATAAACAACACTCCATCCCTCCCACCCTTCTCATTGGACCTGCATCATCCAAATAATTTTAATAATTATACCATGCAGTTACATGTAACATGATTATTGTATATAACGTATCATATATTATACATTATCTTAATGCCAAGTTGATCTTCCATATCATGGCTTTACTCTGTTGTCACTGCTCTTCCCACCATTGGGTAGGACAATATGGAGCATCTTTTTATATTCCCAAATTTGCACTACTCAGGAAATTCCCCTTCCATGAATAGAAGTCTTGGTTCCTGAAATTTTTAATTTCCTTAACTCATGTGCCACACCTTCCATGAAGCTTTCTCCAGTCTCCTCATTTTGAAGTGGTCATTCCTCCAGTTCTTTAGTATAGGATGCCAGGGCTATACCACATGAAACAGTGTCTACTTGATGGAAGGCCAGCTATTTTACAAGGAGAGGTGGGTTCTCTGTCATATCTGATGTTTTTCACCTGTGCTGTTATTAGTGTGGTTTCATGAGAGATATGACTTTCTAACAAGGAAGATTTGGGGCAGGGGGATTCCAAATAATGGGCAGAATAGGGGTTCCAGGCAAGAAGAGGTGACAACCAGAGATAAAACAGGTTTTCCAGACTACCGCAGGAGTTGCCACTTTTTTAAACATTTAGTTATTTATTTAGTTTTAGTTTTTAACATTCCCTTTAATAAGATTTTGAGTTTTAAATTTTCTCTCCCTCCTTCCATTTCCCCCTCCACAAGAGTGTGCAATCTGCTATAAGCTATACATTCACAATTGTATTAAACATATTTCCACATTAGTCATGTTTTAAAGAAGAATTAGAACCAAAGGGAAAACCGTGAGAAAGAAAAAAACAACAACAAAAAGAAAGAGAAAATAGTCTGCTCCATCTGCATTCACCCTCCATGGTTTTTTCTCTGGATGTGGATAGCATTTTTTTCATCATGACTCTTTTGAAATTGTCCTAGTTCATTGCATTTCTGAGAAAAGCTAAGTCTATCAGTGTTGGCTGTGGCTGTTAGTGTGTGCAGTGTTTTCCTGGTTCTGCTCACTGCACTCAGCATCAGTTCATGCAAGTCTTCCCAGGTTTTTCTGAAGTCTGCCTGCTCATCATTTCTTACAGAACAATAGTATTCCATTACATTCATATACCACAGATTGTTCAGCCATTCCCCAATTGATGGGCATCCCTTTAACTTCTGAGTTTTGGCCACAAAGACAGCTGCTATAAATATTTTTGTACATGTGGGTCTTTTCCCCATTTGTATGATCTCTTTGGGATACAGACCTAGAAGTGGTATTGCTGGATCAAAGGGTATGCACAGTTTTATAACCCTTTGGCCATAGTTCCAAATTATTCTCCAGAATGGTTGGATCAATTCACACCCCCACCAACAATGCATTAGTGTTCCAATTTTCCCACATCTTCTCCAACATTTATCATTTTCCTGTTTTGTCATGTTAGCCAATCTGATAGGTATGATGTGGTGAGGTGCCACTTTTAGATAAACTGGTTTACTTACTGTCCTTTAAATCATGGGTTTTTCACCTAGGGTCTGTAAACTAGTGATTAAAATATTTTGATAATGTATTTCAATATAATTGGTTTTGTTTGTAATATTATCTATTTTATGGGCTGTACATGCATTTCCCATGTTGCATATATATCCACATAGGCTTATCTAAATGTGGAAATTTCATCCCTCTCTAAGTGAGACTTTGATTTTTGCCCAGAGGAGATCAAAAGATTGATGTCAAGAGGTTGGTCAGCTTAGCTCTTCTGAGGCAGGGACTATCAGACCAGAATTTTATCATCTTCCTCCCACAAATAGTACTAGTCTAGGGTCAGCCACACTGTAACTTGACTCTAACATTGTGATGACATTTTGGTCCTCTGAGAATGAAGAACAGTAACCAACCAACTAGTTTAGGGGAAGTGAGTTTTAGGTTCACGGCATTCTCCTGATCACTATTCCTCAACAGAAGAGTGTCCCAAGCGATATCCAGAGTCTTGACTCCCTTCTTATCAGTCGCACAAAGACCATCACAATAATGAATAGTAAATAAACATATCTATCCAAGCTGATGGAAAACAGAAATCATAGAGGTTATACAAATTAGAATATAGTAGACACAAAGTGAATGTGCTCTCTCCACTAGGAATGATGTTTCTTAGGAGAAAGAGAAGAGGGTGGGGAATTACATGAAATCCCTAGTGTAGCAAACTAGAAATGGGATCATGCCTGAGGAGCTGGTTCCACTTCATGTTGGCTTTTTCTCAAAGTTTTTCTTTCTCTCCAAGAGCCTCTCCAGGAAGAGAACATGGAATAGTGTATCTTCTTTAAAATCTGGAAGTCAGAAGTAAGAAAAGAATTCCCTTCTCCCAAGCTCTTACTGACTTTGCTTCTCAAACAGTAATTATTCTCTCATCCTATGAAAAGGGTTTTGTTCAAATACCCAGCCCTGAATCCTGGGTTGCACTATTTTATACCAGCAGGACCCAGGAAACCAAGAAGGTCAAGAGTTCATCACATGCCCTTGGTTGTGAAAGGTGAAAGAGCTTGGAATATAGATGAGCTCGGTAGAACATCTTGGCAAAAAAAAAAAAAAAATCAGCTCAGATTGTTTAGGACAAAAAGATGTTCACCGGCTATATTTTCTACTTTTAGAGTGACTATCTGGATCTTCAAAATCAAAGATCTATCCAGTCCTATTCATGTTTCATTTGTAACTTTTGTTTTTCCAAATAAAATATAAATGTTCCTTGAGGCCTAAGAATATCTATTTTGCTTCATTGTTTCTTCATATTCCTAAGGATGGTGTTTTGCACATATTGGGTTTCCAATGAACATTTATTTATTTTTAGCTCCTTAAAGTCATGGACCCTTTTTTCAGTTTTTTTTCTTCCAGGCTTTGTATTAGTAGCACCTAGCGTTGTCCCTGGAATATGGTAGACATTTATTTATTTTTAAATAGTATTTTATTACGTGTCAAGAAGATTTTTAGCTTTCATTTTTATAAGATTTTGAGTTTCAATTTTTTTTCCTCCTTCTTTCCCCTCCCCTTTTCTGAAAATGGTAGGCAGTTTGATATAGTTTATACACGTGTTATTATATAAAAATATTTCCATATTAGTCACAGTTGTGAAAGAATAATGATCAAAAGGGGGAAAAATGAGAAAGAATAAAGTAAGTGAAAAAATATGCTTTGATTCGCATTCTGAGTTATGGTAGATATGTAATAAAAACATTTGCTGCGTGATTGGTTATTTGATTATAATAAATTCAAATCCCATAAAATTGTACAAAATGCGTTCTTTCACTTTACTGTACTTTTTATGCTTACTACCCATGTGGATAAGTCAGTCTATGTCTGTGGGACTGTTTCCTCATCTATCATCAATCAGCCAGTCAATAAGCATTTATTAAGCTCGTACCAACTGCTAGGCACTGTAGGATACAAGAAAGGCAAAAGACAATCTCTGGCCTCAAGGCATTTAAGGTCTACTGGAGGAGGCAACATGTAAAGGACTGTGACTCTGTACAAACAAGACAGATCTATACAGTGAGAGAGCTAGGCGACATGGTTTCTAAGGTTCAGGTTCAAACCCCATGAATCTATGAAGTTCAAAGCAGTCCAGTAAGATTCCTAGTATAGGAATTTTTATCTACATATTACAAATAGGGACACATGTCCTAGGATGTATAAATATTAAGTGTTAGAACCAGGATTGGAAACCAAGTCTTCCAACTTGAAGTTCAGTGTTCCTTTACCTTAATTACATCACTGCTATGATCTAATGTGGCTTATCCACCAAACCAGGCTTGTACTTAAAAAAATATATAGTTAGATCAAAACTTTTTTGCCACTCTTACATCCCAAACATCATTCATTGGTTCATGGGATCACAGGTTTAGAGGAAGGAAGAAGTCACCTAGGTTCATCTCATCTCTCACTCCCCTCCCCCATATTCATTTTACAGATACAGAGACTGTGGCCTCCTGAGATTAAGTGACTTTCCTTAGGCCTCACAGGTGACAAGAAACAGAGTCAGGGTTTAAACCTTCTTGCCCTGACTCCAAAGCCAATTCTCTGGCCTGTTTTTCTACAAACCACCCTTCAAAGTATGAAAAGCAGGAAAGGGAGGCTATTCCACCTTCTAGCCATAGAATTTTATGCAAGGTCTCTTTCATAGGATGATTCGCTTTCATACAGTGATTCACCTTCCAGGCCTCCAACCACAGTGGTAGACACTAAGAATGGCTTTATTGATCCATTTTTAAAACCAGAGAGGAAAACAAATGGTCCCAGGCTTTTTTATTGGCATCGGTCACTAGAGTAGAGAGATACTTGAATTTGGCTTTCAGAGTGTAATTCAAAAATCCTTCACAAACTATGGAAACAGGAGCATGAATCATTTCATATTGGGGGCTGGGAAGATAATGATGATAAATGCCCTTTGAAAGCTTTGGATGCCAAGCATTAATGTTTCTCTAACAGCTCATCAGAGTTGATAAAAAGCTTTGAAAATTCCATTATTGTCAAATGCAGATCACTCAGCCATTCGCCTTTGGTAGAAAGTATTGATGTGTAAATATAGAAGTGGTGTTTGTTAATTGAATAATAGCCACTTTGTTTGACAATACAGCGCACATATTATTCATTAGAGGATGAGTTGTTCTTTACTTAGGGATGTTATAGCATTGTAGGGCTACATGGGGCTTCAGAGACTAACCAATCCAACTCCCTCCTTTTAGAGATGAAGAAACTAAGGCAAAGAAAGCAAATGACTTGTCAAAGGTCACGGAGCTTGTAAGTGAAAGAACCAGGACCAAAACTCAAGTCTTCTGACTGCAGTGTTCAATGTCCAATATTCCTTCTCTGATGGCTCAATTGTAGTTTTAATGAAGATAAGGATGAAGTATATCTAAAATCTTCACAGCCTTTTAGTTAGGCTCAGAGCTTGGATATTTCTTCTCAGGATGTGTGTGTGTGTGTGTGCGCGTGTGTGTTGGGGGGGTGGGGATCTGGTTGCTCCTTAAAAGGAAGATAGCATATTATTGACTCTTTGCCTTGTTGAGGCAAAGGAGTGTGAGCCTGTGTGAAAGCTGCACAGAAAAGGAAATTCTCCAGTTCAGTTCAATATAATCTAATGTAATTCAAAGCAATGCAACAAACGTTCTCAAATACCCATTATGTACCTGGCACTATGCTGACTGCTGGGGATAAAAAGAAAAAAGACTGAAACGGTCACTGCCCTCAGGAAACTTACATTCTGCTGGTGTAAACAATATATATACAGAAAGCAAAAATACTTTTATTCAAAGTAAATACAAAATAGTGTGTGTGTGTGTGTGTGTGAGAGAGAGAGAGAGAGAGAGAGAGAGAGAGAGAGAGAGAGAGAGAGAGAGAGAGAGAGAGAGAAGAGAGAGAGAGAGAAGCAGAAAGGACTGGGGATGGGGGCAATCAAGGAAGATAACAGGGAAGACAGTTTGTGGGGAAGCACCTGTCTTAGATTCAGAAGACTTTGTAATCTTAGTTGTGACCCTAAGACTTTCAGAAGGTTGCTTAACCCCCAAGGACCTCAGGTTCCTTAAGTGTGGAATGCATGTGCTGGATTACATGATTTTTGACATGCCCTTCAACTGCTGAAAAATAAAATTAAATGAATGCTAATAGTTTTAGGTCAAGAAGCTTATAAATGAGCTTACAAATAAAAGGAATGTTTTCTTATTACTTTTTGGGTCATGATATCAGGGGCAAAACCAAAGTTGGGTACACATGATGCCAAAAAAGCAAATTAAAGAGTGAAAAATCCATCAATTTGTCTACACATCCCAAAGTAGTTGGTTTGACAGACTATTTTCAACAAATTGACATTTTGATTGACTGCATGATTTGGTGCTATGTAAACATTGACTAAGATGACTGAAGCACATGACTCCATTTTCCTAATTTTAAAAGTAACAAATCAGGATATGAACTGAAGGATAGCTGGCAGTCAGGTGGCAGATGAATAGAGTGCTAGACATAAAGTTCAAATCCTGCCTCAGATGTGTTCTAGATATGTCACCCTGCACAAATCACTGTCTTCCTCAGTTTCCTCATCTCTGAAATGGAGTTAATAATAACACCTACTTCCTAAGCAAGTGAGATTATTGTGAGGATCAAATGTGTTCATGGATGTAAAATGCTTTGCAAACCTAAAAGTGCTATATAGATACTATATCTGTATTATCATTGTAACTATGGAAAAAGATGTGATTGACTTATGAAATGTTTGGAAACCTTTCTCTCAGTATGAGCATTTTGAATTATCCACATTTAATATTTTATCATTGTCGTCATCATCATCATCATCATTACTCTTCCTCTGTGACATCTGCTAACTTGATATATTCAGCTCAGGAGATAAATTTAAGAGGTGGAGAAATCACAATATAATTTTATAGAGGGAATTAAAGAGGATTTAAAAAGACAACACAGATACCTTTAAATTTAAATAGTATGTGAATGGAGCCAAGAATAAAATACTGGGAGTCACACATACACTTTCCCTATCTCTGTCTTTCTTTCACACACACACACACACACACACACACACACACACACACACACACAGAAATTTTTTAAAAAATAGAAATGTTTAGAGCTGGGAGGCACCCTCAGGGGTCTTCACCTCCAAGCAAGACCATATTTAAACTATTTTGAACTGATGAAATTCTTTGCTATTTTAAGACTTTCCATGAAGAAGATTCTACAGTTGCCCTCATTCTATTCCAAAAATAACTCTCATGGTCAGTGTTTTTTCCTTGTGGAGACTAGTGGGACTTCATCCCCTCTGTAAAAGCCCTTCATACACCCCCACACATCTCCACACATGCATGTCCACATGTATATATATGTGTATGTATGTATGCATGTATGTATCTGTCTGTCTATCTGTCTGTCTGTCTATGTATCTATCTATCTGTCTATCTATCTATCTATCTATCTATCTATCTATCTATCTATCTATCTATCTAATTTGTTGTCAAATTGCACCAGAATCTTTGCTTCTTCTGTTGAAAGAATACTAGTTTCTTCAGTCTTTCCTTGCTGGTGTTGCATACACACTGTTTGTATTAACATTTAATGTCCTTCTTTGTAATTTTTCTTTGTTTCTTTTCCTTTCTTCCTTCCTTCCTTCCTTCCTTCCTTCCTTCCTTCCTTCCTTCCTCCCTCCCTCCCTACCTTCTTTCCTTCTTTCTTTCTTTCCTTCTTTCCTTCTTTCTTTTTCTTCTTTCCTTCTTTCTTCTTTCTTCTCTTCCTTCTTTCTTTCTTTTTCTTTCTTTCTTCTTTCTTCTTTCTTTCTTTCTTTCTTTCTTTCTTTCTTTCTTTCTTTCTTTCTTTCTTTCTTTCTTTCTTTCTTCTCTTTCTTTTTCTTTCTTTTCTTTCTTTCTTTCTTTCTTTCTTTTCTTCTTTCTTTCTTTCTTTCTTTCTTTCTCTTTTCTTCCTTTCTTCATCTTTTTTGAAAAGACCATGTAACCAGCATGTCTCCTTACACTTTCTAGAATCATCAATAAATGCTGAGTTTCTCCTATGTGTAGGGTATTGTGCAAGGTACCGGTGATACAAAGAAGCAAACACCATAATCCTTTCTTTAAATGAGTTAAAATCTATTTAAAGCATGCTGCAATTAGAGGAAAAAACAGCTGGTAGAACAGACAAAGAAGGCTCAGAAGAGAGACCACTGAAGTGTAGGAACAGACGCTGACCTCTTCCTCTTGTTGCAGTCACACATAAGATCTTATGACAAATCCCTGAGACCGTATAAATCTGTGGGGAAGAGCAGCCAATTGGAAAAGGGTGACTACTTTGAATATGATAAGAATGAAATCCTTAAAAGACATGCAGGTAGAGCTGTCCTGCAGATGGTTAATAATATAGGGTTAGCTCCGGACTCAGAGGGCCTATATTAAGATTTCTCCTCTAAACTGTGGTTCTCCTACTGGCCAAATCATTTCACTTCTTAGTTTCTTTGTTTATAAAATGAGAGGTGGTTATATTAATGAACTCTACCATTTGCTTTTGACCTTATGATCCTACAAGATGGCCTAAAAAAGTCTTTCCCAGCTCCATGTCAATCAAAAAATGAATCAATGAATGTTTATCCAGCAACTATGTGGCTGGCACCCTGCTAGACATGGGGGATAGAAAGACAAAAATGGAACATTTGAGAGCTCAAGAGGGAGATTAGAAGGGAGATAGATAGATGATAGATAGATAGATAGATAGATAGATAGATAGATAGATGATAGATAGATGATAGATAGATAGATAGATAGATAGATAGATAGATAGATAGATGAAAAACATGGAAAGACAGGAAATAATGAAGAGTGAAATAAGCAGAACCAAGAGAACGTTGTGTATAGTAACAGCAATATTGTTTAAGAATGACTTTGAGCAAAAAAGTTACTTTGATTGTTATTAATATACAAATTAACTCTAAAGGACATATGAAGAAGGATCCTATCGGCATCCAGAGAAAGAAATGATAAATAGAAATATGTATAGAATAATTTTACATATATATGTGTGTGTGTGTGTGTGTGTGTGTAATGGTAGCTATATCTAGGGAGGGAGTATAAAAAGAAAAAGGAAGAAATTTAAATGATAATTTGGTTATTCATTAGAAAGGAATAGAAAGTTGTGCATAGTAGATTTGCAGTTTCATGTATAATCATCTTTTTTATTGTACTATGCTATGGAAATGCTTGTTTTATTCCACAAATTAAAAAAAAAGATATAGATATGTATGTATATATAGATACACAGAGACATATGTGTATATACATATACGTATACACACATGCACACATATACAATCTATATACCTATACATATATAGATATTGATATACACATATGAATACATATATATATCTGCATATATTTCTGCACATACACATACTCTGTAAAAATAAAGTCCTAGAAACAGGAAAATGTTCATGGAACAGGTGTCATCTCCTTAAACTGACATTTGTCCCATGAACATTTTCTGTTCCTAGGACTTTATTAATTTTCAACAAATCACGGTATCTTAGAGTTGGGAGGAGCCTCCAAGGTCAAGTACTCTGGTCTCCCTAATAAACAGTCATGAAGTGTTTGCCTATATACCTCTAGTGAGGCAGAATCAGCTTATTCCACTTCTCAACAGCTCCAATCACTAGGAAATAGGTTTTAACCAATAGAATTGCTGCCACTTCTGCCTTTAGCTCCCTAGGTCTGTCCTCTGGAATCAAGAAGAGTAAATCTAATCCCTTTCCCAATGGGTTATAATGGATGAAATGCTGGACTTGGAGTCAGGAAGGCCTCAGTTCAAATCCTGCCTCAGATACTTACTTGTTCTAGGATCAGTGCTGTCACAACAGGGACTGTAATAAGGCTGAGATAATATGGGAAAAAAAGGGCTTAGCAAGTCACTTTCCTTCCCTGGGCTTCAGTTTCCCCACCTACAAAGTAAAGGGACCAGAACTGATGGTGTACAAGAAGACTTCCAGCTTTAGACCTGAGATCCTACAATTCCCTGTGACAGTCCTCTGTAAACAGAGTTGGCTATTTTTAGGTTAGAATTGTAGTTCCAAGCCCACATCTTGTCAGGAGACCCAAGGTAAATCCCAGAACACACTGGGTGCATTCTTCAAGGGAGCACCAATGGATCAAAGAGATCATGAGTCCACTTGAGTACTTAAAGTATTAACCACACATCGGGGCTTGAAGAATGTGCAGCCATAAAAGGGAAAGGTAGGGAAAGAGAGAAGCAGAGCCTAAGGATGGCATAAAGTAGGAGATGATCCAAAAATCTTTACCATGGTCATAGAGAACAGTGAAGGTGGTGGAGATGCTCTGAACTCTCTAGCTAAAGAGACATTAGAGGAACTCGGTGCAGCCACAGTGACTGGTCACCAAAACCTGCATGCTTCCATATAGACTCACCTGAGGTGACCAATTGAGATTCCTCTCTGTCTACTAGATATCTTATTCCTTGACTGTTGGATGGGAAGATGAAATCAGAACAGCTTGGTTATGCATCCTGACTGGCACTCAGGTATAATGTAACCTTATGTCAGTCATTCAACATTTTTGGGTCTCATTTTCCTTATCTGTAAATTAGGGATAACACCTATGGAGTCTGTTGTGAGGCCAAGATAGCAAGTCAGTCAACAAACATTTATATGTACTTACTATGTGCCAGGGACTGTGATACAAAAAAGGCAAAAACACAATAAAGGCTAGAGATACAAAAAAAAGGAAAAATACAATAAACACATTCCAGTGATAATACATATTAAGTGCTGTGTTAAATCTTTTTATAAATGCCAGTTATCACTATTGAACTCTTGTTCCTAAATCCTGGACCTTGCCTCTTTTCATTAGCTCCTTCTCAGGCTTTGCGGAGGTTCCTGGTTGTGAGGCCGCTTCTACTTCAGACATGATGCCTTCCAACTCTGGCCCTTTCCAGTGTCCACCTTATCTGACCAGTACTTGATCTTCTATTTGTTGTTTGTTTACACCATGATTAGAGGAAACACTACAGTAAGAGTTTGAAATAATTTTTTCTCTCTCCAAGCCATCCTCATTTATTATGAGTCCCTTCTAATATTCTGACCAGCATCCCTCATGGACTACAATAAGTTTGTAGTGAGTTGGAAATGTGAGCAGAAGAAAGGTGGGAAGGAATTGAAGGCATTCCTAAGTGTTTCTAGCTTCTCATAAATGGAATGAAATTTAATATTCCTTTCTGGGCATATTTGGGTTGCTATGGCTAAAACATTCATTATCAAGTGGGTAACCCACTGGTGATGAACTTCTCCATACTTAGCTAGGCTGATCCTCAGAGGCCAGGTATGGACTATTGTTGAGGCTGTGTCCCATTCCTTCCACCCTTCCCCACATCTGAGAGCACTGGTTGTCTTTCCATCCCAGGGTGCCTGGCCATCACTGAGGGGAGCAATCACTATGCAGAAGGGACCCATCAAACGCATCAACTCCAACTTCAACTGCTGAGCAGCTGTAAACAGTGGGCACATAAGCTAAGAGCCCTGGGAATAACAGTGCCCTTTCCCCCTGAACTGTTGACTCTGACTTCAGCCTAACCCCCAAAATACATTATCCAAGAAAGCACCCTCTGTGGAGAAGGTGGTGAATGTCCTCACCAATTGCCAAGTCAGTCTCGCTGAAGAGAGAGAGAAAGGAGGATGTATGTGCCAAGTGAATCATTCTACTACCACCATAACTTCCTCAGGCATTACCTGATGGAGACAGCCCAGGAGTCAGAACCCCTGGAAATAGCAGTGCTTTTCCTCCTCACCCTCAATCCCCCAAATACTGGACCTGCTTCCATCCCAACTCACTGAAATAAAACCATGGTGATGGAGTCTGGTAATTTCTTCTGCTACTGCAGCCACAGCTACTTTAGGACCCAGAAAAGAGAGTTCCTACCAGCAAAGTCCTTACCATTGTCAAATGGTTCAATATCAGAAACTTATATGGTTTTATTACTAGAAATGAAATTGAAGAAAATGAATTACCATCTGCTATGCCACTGAACCCTAAGGACCACTAGTCTTTTCCACCTGACTTGTAGTTTAAACCTCTTATATGTGTTGTCTGTCTACCCCCTCCCAATTAGAATGTGAACTCTTTGAACACAGTGACTGTCTTTTTTCTCTTTTTATATCCTTAGTGCTTAGCGTAGTGTCTGACACATCGTAGGTCCTAAATAAATATTGACTGACTAAATATGTTGCCTCCCCCATCGTCACGTGAGTTGTTTGGGAGGAGGGGCTGCCTCTGCTTTTCTATTTCTATCCTCAGTTCTTGCCACATAGTAAGTGCTTAATAAATATTGTCATTCATTCTTTCATTCATTCCAGTTTGATAGAATTTGCCATACTTTTCACTCCAATGTCATAACCTTCAAGAACACAGGATGATGTCCTCACCCCAAGGAAGCATCAGAATAAGGCCTCTGCAAGAATTACCCAGGATGCTTAGGATGAGTTGTATTCTGCATTTGTGGGAGGACATACATTAATGAAATGATAAATTTATTGGAAAATTGTAACATTCTGATTGAAACTAACCAAAAGTGTCCTTGTTGGGTGCCAACAGATGATGAAACATACCAAACATTCTAACTGGATGCAATGCTACATAGAATTTGAATATTAATCCAGTCTCTACTGTTAAAGATTGAAAAAAAAAGAAAAAAGAAAAAAGGAAGAGGAAACTTCAGAGAACATGACACAGATTAGGAGTAAAGGAGAGTGAAAGCAATTAATCTGGATACTTTTCATGACAACACAGAGTTAGACCAAGGAGGGATATTGGAGGTCATTCCCTTAAACCTCCTCATTTTAAATATGAGGAAACTGAAGCCCAGAAATAGTAAGGGATTTCTCCAAGGTCACAGTGGTAGTCACAGACAGAGAATGGCTTTAAAACCAGGTCTTCTGTGTTCAAACCTTTTATACCACCCCTCTTCCTGGAACTGGCACAAAACATAATATGGAGGGGAAAGTGGAGAATGAGTGTTGAATCATCTAGATGGACTTTTAGCTTCAGCCCAGTTAATCAGATTCTTGTTCAAGTCCTCACTTCACGTTGGTGGAAACACACACACACACACACACACACACACACACACACACACACACACACATACACACACACACACACGCATGCACGCACGCATGAGTTCTTACGTTTGTATCTCAAAATGGGCAGTGATATGTCATGGGAATTTATTTATACTTATTTCTCTCTCAGTCTGTTAGCTTGAGATATTTATGTTGCTGTGGGAATTGTTACCATGGTTGTTCCAAGAGCGTTTGCAAATTTGTCCAGATTTCTTCTCTTGATATTTCTTTCTTCTCTAAGATTAGCATCAACTGAAGTAGTTGGGCAAGTCAATATCACCCTTTTGAGAAGAACAGTTGGGACGAGATAGGAAAGTCAGTGGAATTTTTTTTTAAATAAACACATTAAATGATCAATCCTAAAGGATATTTCAGAATGACAGCAAATGTATGGAAAAATCACTAAATGTGGATGGGAATACAAGTGCCCCATTCTTTTTAAAATTATGTTTTCTTTACTGATATATTCTGTTTTTTACATTATCATAGTATCTCTCCCTCTCCCTCTCACAGACAGCCATCCTATATAACAAATAGGATTTTTCAAAGAGGAAAAGAAATCAGCACAACTGATTGATGCAGTGGAAAAAAATCCAAAACACATGTGCAATGTGTAACACTTGTGAACTTCCCATCTCCAGGAAAGTGTGGATTGGAGGGTGTCCTTTCATCTTCGCATTCAAGCCATGCTTGATCTTTATACTTCTGTTACATTCAATTTTGATTTTTTTTTTGGCATGTGGTTATTCTTTCATGTACATTGTTATAGTCATTGTGTATTTTGTTTTATTAGCTCTGCTTAGGTTACTCTGCTTCAGTTTATATAGATCTTTTCATGCTTCTCTGTATTCTTCACATACATAATTTCTTCTCACACAGTAATATTCTATTACATTCATATACCACAGTTTGTTTAGCCATTCTCCAATCTACAATGGGCATCTTTGTTTCCAATTCCTTGTTATTAAAAAATGTTGCCATAAGTATTTTCATGTTTATGATGACTTTCTTCTCAACGATGGCCTTTTTAGGGTCTAATGAAGTCTCTGACTCAAAAGGTATAGACATTTTAGTCACTTTATTTGCATAATTTCAAATTACTTTCCAAAATGTCTGTAACATTTCACACTCCACCAACAACGTATCTATCATTCCACAACCCCTCCAACATTGAGCATTGCTATTTTTACTCATCTTTTCCAATTTTCAGGGTTTGTTGTGAAACCTCAGGGTTGTTTTGATTTGTATTTCTCTTATTAGCAATTTGGATCATTCTTTCTTGTGAATACTTTGGAATTCTGCTCTTGAAAACTATTTATATCTTTGGACCATTTATCTGTTGGAGAATTATTTACATATCTGATACTAAATCCTTATCAGAGAAATGTATACAGAAATTTTCCCCTATTCAACTACTTTTCTTCTTATCCTACATACATTAATTTGGTGTATGTAAAAGCTTTTCAGTTTAATGTAATCAAAGATTATCTATTTTATTTTTTGTAATTCCCTCTATCTCTTGTATGGTTAATAATGTGTCTCTGACTCATAAGTGTGAGAAACAAATTATCTGCCTCTCTTTAATTTTTCTTATATTATGATGTTTAATATTAAGGTTGTATATCAGTTTTGAATATATTGCCAAATATGGTCTAAGCCAGGTTTCTGTCAGACTGCTTTCCAGTTTTTCCCATCACTTTTTACCAAATAAGAAGTTTTTTCATAGGTAATTTATCTTTTCTTTTTTATCAAACACTTGTTTGTGATTCTTTCTTGTATAGTCTTTTGCACTGATGTATCTCTCTATTTTTTAACCAATACCATATGGTTTTGATGACTGCTGCTTTATAACGTAGCTTGAGGTCTGGAAATGTATTCCTCCTTCATCCATACTTTTCATCATTTCCTTAATACACTATGTGTTTTGTTTTAGCAAATGAATTTTGTCATTATGTTTATCAGGTTTTACAAAGAATCTCCCTAGTAATTCCATTGGTGTAGAATTCAAAGTGTAAATAAATTTTGGTAGTATTGTCATTTTAATTGTAATGGCACAGCCTATCCATAAACACCAAATTTTTCTCCAGCTATTTAAGTTGTTGATTTCTTTGAGGAGCACTTTGAAATTGAATCTGTACAGATCTTCTGTGTGCTTTGGTAGGTTGGTCCCTAGATATATTTTGTGCTTATTCGGATTGAAATTTCCCTTTCCATTTTTTTCTTCTTGTGTTCTGTTAGAGATGCTGTTGATTTTTGAGGGCTTATCTTGTAGTCTGCAACTTTGCTGAAGGTATTAATTGTCTCAATTAGAAGCTTTGCTGATTCCCTAGGATTTTCTAATCATATTATCATATAATCAGTAAATGAGAAAAGTTTTATCTCACTTTTACCTATTTTTATGATTTTAATGTTTCTGTTGTTTTATTGCTGTTGCTAGTATTTCCAAAACCATATCAAATAATAGTAGGGAGAGTAGGCATCTTTGCTTCACTCTTGTATTTATTGCTTTTTTACATAGGTGTTTTTCTGTGTTCCTAGAAAAGGTCCTTCTATTGCTATACTTCATAGAGTTTATAACATAAAAGAATACTGCACTTGTTTTAGGATTTTAATTTTATTAAATATGTTGATTGCTTTCCTAATGTTGAACCATCCTTGCAATCCTGGTATAAATCTCATTTGGTTATAATGAACCATTACTTCACTACCAAAGGAAGGGATCTCTGCCTGCCCCTCTTTTTCAAACCCTTCCCTTTCCTACCTGTAGTCTCTTCTCTTCCTGAGACCCCAGGGATCAACTTTTCCTTATTGATAGTCCCTGCTTAGATGTGGGCATATTACCCATTCCTCTCTATAGCCCTGCTCACCTCCCCTATTTCTGAAACCTTTACATTTTGTAATATAATCTGACAGAAAACATTGATTCACCTGTAAAGTAAATGTTGCTAAGTTCTGTCCATAATACCTTAGACTTGCCTCTTCACTGTTACCTCTACCTCACATCAGCCTTCATTATTGTATTCTTGTGCACATTTAGACAGAATTTGACTACTATATTCATTCAATCCTGTATTTCTGTTTTCTGGGGTGTTTGAAAAGCAAATAATCTCTTAAGGTCTGGTTTTCTTTCTAAGAACATTTCAAATGCCTCTTAATTATGGAATATCAATTTTTCTTTCATTTATATTTAAGTTCAGATTTTCAAAGTAGGTTGCCCTGAACTCCATCCTGAGCTCCATTGCTTTTTCAAACACATTATTCCATTCTTTCTTGCGTTTTTGAAAGATAAAGAATAGTCTTGTGTTATTCAAATCTCCTTTCCTTTTTATTTGAAAGTCCTTCATGGGATCGCTTGCAGAAATTGTTGTTTCTGAATTAAATTTTTAAACCTTACCACTATAGGTCTTGAAGTTTGCAGACTTATTTCTCCCCTTGACTCAAGGGGCAATCTATGAATTCCTTCAATTATTTCATTTTCTGTATTCGGAAGTTCTGACTACTCTTGTACTATATCTTGCATTATGGTGTTTGAGTTTTTTTTTTTTTGTCTCATCGTGTTTTTCTGGGAGACCTTTGATCCTTAGGGTGTCCCTACAATCCTATTCTTGAGATTAGTGTGATTTGCTGGGATAGTAAGCATATATTCCTTTAATATTCTTGGATTTTTGGTTTTTGTTTTTTGCTTCTCTTCTTTTAGATTATCTTCCACTTCTGTGTATTTGCATTCCCAATCTACTGTTCTCTCTTTTGTTCTTTAGTGGAATTTGCCATTGCAGAATCAGATTCAAGTTTTTCTATTCTGCCCATTATTTTTTTTTCTGCAAGCCATGAATTCTGCTTTAATAATTCTCTTTTCATTTAGGAACAGTATGTTGTGGTTCCTTGTTCTCAAATTCTACAGGGTCCTCTGTCTCATCAAGTGTTGGTTTTTTCCTTTGTTTTGCAATGTTTATTCATAGAACTCTTTTACAAGATTTGAAGGCTATTTTTCTTTCTCTTGCTAATATTTTCCTTATTGATCTTTTTGCTTATATCCAATATCTTCAAGATTTTTTCCTTCCTGAGATCTTTGAAATTTTCAGTAATCCCCCCCCCCATTTCCCCCTATTGCTTACTTTCTGATTTCTTCCCCTCTGATTGTTTCAGATCATCTCAAGCCTCTTTCCATATTGGGCAATCCACAATTCACTAGCCTGGGTCTCTGCCCCAAGTGACTTTTGGGAGACAGACTTTGCATCAGCTGAATGCTGAACTCTTTCCTTCTGGTTCAGTGGCATACCACACAGCCTATTCCCCCCATCTCCTGTAGTGTCCTGTCTCAGTGTCTTGTCCTGCTCCTTATATTCCTTAGTTCTCAGAACTGCCATTCTGGTGCTGTAGGATTGATTTCTGTAGTTTGGGTCCCTAAGATTCTTCTGGTGGGGGAGGGGTGAGTTCTATTGTGTCCTGTTCCTTTTCTTCGTTCTTCCACTCTCCTGCATAGGTTTGTTTTTTGTTTTTTTTCAGCATAGGATGTTGCCTCTGTGGCTCTGGCTGTCTGCCACTGCCTGAGCAAATTTCCACAGCCTAGAACCTGGATCTCCATAGCAATGGAAAGGTGGTGGTGGTAGGGAATCAGAGTGTGTGGTTGGATTTTTTTTGCAAGCTTTTTTGTTGCTTCCTTGTGGTTTTTTTGTAAGGCTATTTGTTATTTCCTTGGGTTTTTGTTGCAAGGCTGTGTCAGGTCCTTGAGTCAGCTACTGTAGCCTTGCTGTTGGTAGCATGGTGGAGAGTGGGAGAAATGTTCTGAGTCAGCTCAGGGTAGGCTTCAGTTCATGGTTGCTATTTTTTTAACCTTCTATTGGATTTTGGGTGCCCCAGACCATGGGAGCAGCTGAAGTTGCTTTCTTTTTGGCATACAATTTCTCTTTTGGAGAGGTTTACGAGGTCCTAGTGTAGTCCACTCTTGTGTTGGTCACATGATACAGAAGTCCAAGCGTCCGTTCTGATGGGAGTAGCCACTCCATTTACAGTAGTTGAAACATTCTGCAAAAAAAGAGACAATCCTTAGCTATAGTTGCATAGTGAACTTTAATTCCTTTGATGGCAGGGATGTTGTTGTTGTATTTGTATGCTTAGTACCTAGTACGGATCCTGTCACATAGTGAGTGCTTAGTAAATGTCTATTGCTTGGTTGATTCAATGAATGAATGGAATTTGGCAATTCTGGGGAAAATAGTGCAGTAATGTATAGTTGTAACTTGATTAAAAAAAAAAAACAAATTCCAGGATATTTGTGTAAGGAAGTAAAACCTGTTTTTTAATCAATAAGCTGGGGAAAACATGAACAATAATTTTTAGCATCACATCTAGATCTAGAAGTGAAAGGGACCTTGGAGGTCATTTAGTCCAATTCCTCAATGTGACAGATTTGGAAACTAAAGTGCAGAGGACCCATGGGACTTACTGTAGTCACACAGGTAAAAAGGGATAGGGCCAGGATTCACCCCAGGTTCTTTCATTCCAAATTCAGTTCCTTTTCACACTACCATGAAGCTTCTTAAGAAGAAAAATAATGAAAAAGACAATCAAAATAATTTCAAATATGTAATCTCTACTTAGTTACTAGAATAGAATTTAAGTTGCTTATGTGTCATTTCTGGTCCTGTTAGAATCGAGGCCCTTAGATTTGCAGAATTTTTAGTGGTCAAAGAATATTACATTATTAGGCCAAAGTAATCTGTTAGGAGGTACGTTCTTTATGTATTATGCTAAACCAACTGGAAAATTAACTAGTGTATGGGCAGGAAATTTTTGATTACCTTATTAAACTCAACCAAATGGAAATAAAAGCAGACATGTCTAGTCCTTTGGAAAATACCTTCCACAACTTAATTATTTAAAATCTCTTTTCTAGATTCCAGAAAAGAGAAAAAAGGGAAGGGAATGAGTAGATACCCATTTCCTTGGGCTAGTGAAAGCATCATGGCAGAGTCTGGGGGTCATGTTCTCAATGGAGTCTTTATGCTTCAGGGATAATAGCACAGGGTACAGTAGGAAGATTGATGCCTCTGCTTGGAGTAGGTCCAAAAGAAACATATTTGTTCACTGTAGTTGAGCTGGAGACAATCCCTTCTAATGCTTTGAGGCACATATATTGACCTCATAGGTAAACCCAGATGATTTCTACACTATACTATTTCACAGAAGCTCTTCCCACATTAAAATAGCAATTACTAAATCCAAGTACACTATCTTTCCCCCAAAGGCAATTCTAAGTGTTCCCCAAACTCAGATAATATCAAAGCTTTGGGGAAATTTTCACTAAAAGGTCATGGTTCTCTCCCATGCCCACAGGAATAAAATGAGGGATATCAGCCAAAACTTCATCTCTACAGAGGGGACTTCAGCATCAACACAGAATTATTTAAAAAACCTGCTATGAGCTAACTGGGCTAGTTGCTGATAATACAAAGATTCCCCTAAAACAAAAAAGAAAAGAAAAAGACATAGTCCCTGTTTTCAAGGGGAGGTAATTGTTGGGAAAATACAAAACTCCCTCAAATAAATATGGAATGGTTAAAACTCTCTACAGCCAGTGTCTAGGCTGTTAATAGAAATCAGAACCTAGCACATACGTTTGTCACCTAATCTCTTTATCTTTCATTTTACTTTTCCATGCTCTTATTTGATCTAGAAGTATATTTTATTCAACCTCTCATGTGACACAAACCCAATCTCTGTCCTTTCACCTCCGCTCCCTTCATGTTCTTTTCCTCATGATGCTTCATTTATCACTTTGTTCTAATTCTACATATAAAATAAGAGATGGCACAATATGGCGGAAAGAAAACTGAATCTGGAATCAAAGTTCCTGGGTGAAAATCTGGTACCTATCACCTACTACCTAAGTGACCTTTGGCAAAGTACTTCTCTCTGGAGTTCAGTTTTGCCTTTGAAAAATTGGGAGCAGGGTAAACTACATAGTCCCTGAAATCCCTTTCATTTCTAAATCAGTGATCCTATGATTATATTAATGAGTACAAAGTAAAATCAAAAGCATTTATCTAATATAACGTAGACTACGCATCCACATAATATCAGGTATAACCCACCCCTTCCTATGCATAACAGAAAATACCCTCATTTGAGTTTGTTTCCTTTCCCCCACAATTTGAGTTTTAGAACAATGGAAATTGAGGTCTGGTTATAGACACTCCCGTTTTCAACTGAAGCACAGGTCATAGGTTCTGAATAAGGACTTGCCATTTTTTGTTTTTGTATCTCCAGAATCTGGCATAGTGCTAGACACGTGATAGGTACTCAATAAATGACTGGTTGACTGATAGATGGCTTGAACTCTGAAAAGTTCTTTTTGTCTAGGCTGGGGTCCATCAACTACTTCCTCTCTCACTTACCCCACCCTGCATCCCAATTTGAAGTCTCTTTTTACTCCCATGGTGAGTTGCTTAGATCAGTCACTTCTGGATTTGGGATGATATCTGGTCCTTTCAGTCCTACCTTTATAGAGTTGTGGCTTAAAAGCTCTTGTGGTTAGCTGGACTAGAAATCAGTCACTGAGTCATATGGAGTCACTGGAGTCATGGAGAAGAGGTTCAAAGATTTTGGTTACCTTGAGGAGGGCATGTGTCCCAGGAAATGAAGCACTTCAATCTCCAGGTTGTTGACTGGTGGCAAAACCCCATTTGCTCCTGTCAGTGGTGGGCTTTTGCGTTTGCATGATTAAGATCATAAAGCTAGGTCACACAATGGATATGGGGCTGGTCCTAGAATCAGGAGGACCTGAGTTTGAATCTGGCCTCAGATGCTTACTAGCCACATGACCCTGGACAAGTCACTTAACCCTGTTTGCCTCAGTTCCTCCTCTGTAGAATGACCTGGAGAAGGATATGGCAAACCACTACACTATCTTTGCAAAGAAAAAACCAAATAGGGTCACAGAGAATCGAACATGACTGAAATGCCTCAACAATAATGACATGGTTAAGACCAGCAACTCTCAGCCCTAGTTTCTTAGAGATAAATTTGTTTAGCTGTTCTATACAAGCAATACTTTTTAAAACAAGTACCCTGATGTACAATTTTATCTCATTGAAACGGCATTAAAATTGGGAGGAGGTTTCAAGAAATGTAAATTAGAATCATAGATGTATAGCTATAAGGAAACTTAAAGGTCATTTACTTCCAAATCTTCATTTTACATGCAGGGAAACTGAGACCCAGAAAGTGTAAACAATTTTATCAAGGTCACACATGTAGCAAGTAGCAAATCTAGGGCCTATATTCAGATTCTCTTATTCTGAATCCAAAAACCTCTCCACTAGGTCATGCTGAGACTAGCCTAAGAGAGCATTTTGGAGAAGTGCCATAGAGACCCTAATGACCCATATGACAATTAGGTTTTTTCTATTCCAAAAAACTTTCCTCTAAAGACAAAGTGAGGTCAGCATTTTGGTAGTGTGTGCCAAAAGGCCCACAAGGTCTGATCTACTTGGTAAACAGACAGTCATCATCATCTATCTTCAGCACTTCATGCTGTGCCCATCTGGGCCCGTTAGCAACAACACACTGTTTGCTGTGTATAAGACTGATGTGACCTCATCATCCTTCTTTCAGTTTGTGCTGTCTCCTGGTGTCTTCTTTACCAGTGGGATGGCCCCAGGCAAAACTGTGAAACGGTGGAAGTTTGGCTTTGGTACCCTCTGGCTTCATTTTTGGCTCCCCATCTCTGCCTTCCATCTGGCTACCTCCCTCCAAGTGCCCTTCGATACCCCCAGAACAGCGCCCCCCCTCCCTCTACATTCACACATGGCAGACCTCACCCAGGCTTGCCCACTGCAATCCCCCAGCCATAGCACCTAACCCACTTCTTTTCCTCATTCTCAATGCAATGGCATAGTCCAACTTGGGGCTGCCTTCATGGCTTGTAGGATCAAGTAAGTAACCATTTCTCTATACTCTGCCCTGGTCAGACCACATCTGTAGTACTGGGTTCAATTTTGGGTATTACAGCTTAGGAAGGACATTGAAAAATCGGTGGGCATGCAGAGGATGGCAACCAGAATGGTAAAGGGTCTTGAGTCCATGCCACTGATTAGAGGAACTGGGAAAGAGCCTTGAGTCTGTGCAATTGGCTAAAGAAACTGGGAAGTTTCATCTGAAAAGAGAAGTCTCAGGAGCTTCCTTTAAGATCTAACTAAAATCCCATCTTTTACAGGAAGCCTTTCCCAATCTCTTTTAATTCTAGTGCCTTCCTTCTGTTGATTCTTTGCTCTTTATCCTGCAAATAACTTGCTTTGTATATATTTGTGTACATGCTATCTCAACCATTAATTGTAAGCTCCTTGAGGGCAGGGACTGTGTTTTATTTCTTTTTGTATCCCTAACACTTAGCACAATGCCAAGCACACAGTAGCCACTTAGTAAATACTGATTGATTGACACTATGATTATGTTCAACAATTTGAAGAACTGTCATATGGAAGATGGATTAGAAATGGTCTGTTTGACCACAGAGGGCAGAATCAGGAATAATGTTGGGAAACTGAAAAGAGGCAATTTGGGCTTGATGTAAGGGAAGAAAAGAGATTTTTTTTGGGGGGGAAGGGTTGTGAACAGCCCTCAGATCACAGCAATATAGAAAACTACATACTCTCACCATATGTGGAGCTGACCCGATTTATAAGAATGACACTATCCATAAAATAAATAGGGAAATTGTTAATGCCTATTTATATGGCTTTGGAGTATCTGATCACAGATAGTGGTGGATAGCCTTTTTCTAAGCCTTACTTTTGTAGGCCAAAACTGTCTCAGAAACTGTCTGCTGCTTCAGGTTTGGACTAGGAATAAAATAAAACACTAGCAGATAGCAAAAGAAGGTTTATTTAACCGTAGCATCAAACAGATACAAAGATACAGCGTTGACTCAGTCAGCATCCCTTCCAAGGTTCTTTTGTTGACTCACAGGTTGAAAAGCTGATGGAGAAGCTCTTGATTCCTCGGGTGCCATCTTTTGTACTTAAGATACTAGGAAGCCTCATCAGTGATTTGAGCCTTAGAACCCTGGACCAAAAAAATCAATGATAATTTCAATATGTTCTAAAGAAAAATTGGCCTAGCCTAAATGAGTTTTCCTTATACCTACCAGAAGTTAGAAGAGGAACTAATACAGGTTGCCTTTGGACTTTCATTTTCAGCTTTTAGGGCCCAGTAGTTATTACTCCTGCTTCTCTTGAGATAAGAAGATTTTGAACAAGAGACTCTGGCAATTTTGAGTAAGTTGCCTAATGGATACTGGGCCTGAAGTGAACACTGATCTGTGGGAATGGCATAGCTTGTTTTATCTAATAAATGTAGATGAATTGAACTTCTTAAAATATCATTTCATTTAAAAAATATGGAGGGAATGTGACCATTAAAAGACCTTCTAGAACCAGGAGACCATTGTACATGGTAACAGCAATATTGTACAATGAACAACTGTGAATGACTTAGCTATTCTCAGCAATACAATGATTCAGGATGATTCCAAAGGACTCATGATGAAAAATGCTATTCACCTCCAGAGAAAGAACTGATGGAGTCTGAATGCAGATTGAAACATACTGCTTTTCACTTTATTTTTTTCATGGATTTTTCCTTTGGTCTGTGTTTTCTTTTGCAACATGACTAATATGGAAATATGTTTAGCATGATTGTACATATATAGCCTACATTAGATTGCTTACCATCTCAGGGAGAGGGGGAAGGATGGAAGGAGGAAGAGAATTTGCAACTCAAAAATCTTAAAAGAAGAATGTTAAAATTATTTTTATACACAATTGGGAAAAATTATTAAAATTTTTTAAAAACCCTGTTAATTCCAAGTCTGTGGAAGAGGGGATTGTAAATCAATTCACACAAAATGCTTGGAGCAAGTGTCCAAAATCATCGTCCTTTTCCCCTGCCATGGATATATTCTCTCTCTCTCTCTCTCTCTCTCTCTCTCTCTCTCTCTCTCTCTCTCTCTCTCTCTCTCTCTCTCCGTCTCTCTCTCTCTCTCCATCTCTCTCTCTCTCTCCCTCTCCTCTATTTCTATTTCTAACTCTCTGATCTCTGCATCTATTCATATATGTATAAATATTTAATATATTGCGTATATGTGTATATATATGTATGTATGTATATATATACACACACATACTATATGTGTGTATATGGAATTCAAACCCAAGTACTCTTATTCCGAATTGCTAAACACAAGGACCCATAGTACTGGGATAAGGATTCACCCTTTGGCAAAAACTGCTGTGAAAATTGGCCAGTATGGGAGAAGTTAGACTTAGAACTACATCTCATACTTTATACAAATTTAAAGTCCTAATGGATACATGACCTAGACATAAAATATCACATCATAAACAAATTAGAGAAACATGGAAAACATTATCTATGAATAAGAGAAAAATTCATTCTCCAACAAGTGGTGAGTATCACAGACCATAAAATGAATAACTTTTAAATAAATAAATAAACTTTTAAATAAATAAAATTAAAATTTTTTTGCAGAAACAAATCCAATAAAGTTAAGATCAAAAGGTAAATAATTAACTGGGAAAAATCCAGAGTACTTTCTACTGTGCTACTTCAAAGATGGTCTTCATCCTTGAAAAATCATGAGGTCAATGCAAAGTCAGGGGAAAGGAAGCCACATTAATTGGGAACACTCCACATAAGAAACAAAAGGACTAAGCTGACTGGGTTGGATGGAAGGAAATTCTTGGATTCTATTCCAAGTAGGGAGAGTTTCTTTAAAGTATATTCCTGAACCTTAACTGGTCTTACTAATTATTAATCTCCAGAGGCCAAGCATACAACAATTAATTATTTGGCTACTACTTTTGCCCAAAGCTTTGTCTCTTTCTAGAGAAATGTTAATTGCTTGAGGGAAAAGTCACCTTAAAAAGAGAGAATTTAAACTTTCAGCACTGAAAGGGAAATTACCTACATGTAGTCTATCATTTTCTCTCATCCAGAATGAAATTGACAAATATTTATTGACTGCCTACTATGTACAAAGCTCTCTTCTAAGTTCTACAGGAAATGTATGAGAGCAGAATGCCATGAATATTGTATGCCTGGAGTTCATCTGACAATGGATTTGATGATATCCTTTTGGCCAACATGGGGAGATGTAAAATGGATGACAGTACAATTATGAGGTTTTGGAAGTGTTGACTGGAAATAGGGTGTCAAGAAAAGAGCACTGAATCTGCTGTCAATAGACAAAGTTCAGGAATCGCAGGGTGGGCAAAAACCTCAGAAGTCATCTCATCCAATCCATAACTCTGTAGGCACACTCACTACATTCTCAAGTCATCACCCAGGGTCTTCTTGAAGACCTACAACAGGTCTATTCACTATTTCTTGTAGCAATCCATTCCACTTGTGAAGAGCTCTAATTGTTAGAAGTTTTTGTTTTGTTTTGGTTTTGGTTTTCCCTCATAGTAGATCACAATGGTTCTCATGCCTATTCCTCCTAGTTCTGGCCTTTTTGGAATGATGTAGGGCGGGTTAGCATGGGAAGGAGAACAATCTTAATCCCTATTCCACATGATGAGCCCTTCAGATATTGGATGATGACTATTTTGCTCCCTACTTCATATAGGACTAAATAGCAAATCCTTTGTTTGACCTTTAAAGCCCTTCATAAGCTGAGTCTTTTCTGCCTTTCCAATAAGTTTACCTTTTACTCTCCTTCATGTACTGTACAATTCAGTGAAACTGGACTCCTTGCTATTCCTCACTCTTTTCTCTCTACTCCACATCTTCATTGGCTCCCCGTGCCTGGAATTGTCTCCCTCCTCTGCCTCTTGCTTTCTCTGGCTTTTTTCAAGTCTCAGCTAAAATTGCACCATCTGCCAGAAGCCTTTCCCAGTTTTCCTTAATGCTAGTGCATTAAAGAGATTACCTCCAATTGATCCTGTATGAAGCTTGTATTAGTTTATATAACATATAAATATAATATAATTAATATGACATAAAATATGTATAGTTGCTTATGTATTGTCTCTCCCATTCATTTTTTAGCTCCATGGGGGCAAGGACTGTTTTTGCCTCTATTTTAATTTCCAACACTTAGCTTGGCGTCTGGCATGTAGTAATCACTTCATAAATGGTTGTTCTCTGGACTCAACTTGACTATTATGTCTGCGAGAAGTCTTTTCTTCTCCAAACTAAGCATATCTACTTCTTTCTATGGATCCATATATGGCATATACTTTACTTCTGGTTCCCTCCCCATCGTGGTCCCCCGTCTCTGAGCACACAATGCTTTGCTAACTAAACATACCCCAAGAGTGAGGGACCTGGGGCCTCGAGGTTGTATATGACCTTCTAGGTCCTTGGATGAAACCTTTTAACTGAGTCCAAGTTTTACAGAACAAATCTTTTTATTAAGGATTTGTGAATCCAAACTGTGAAATTTGGATTCTGTCAAAGGGCTACACTTGAGGACCTAGAGGGCCACATGTGGCCATGAGGCCGCAGATTCCCCATCCATAAAACATAACATTTCAGATGTTTTCTGATTATAGTAGGGTACTGTAGCCCCACTACAGGCTTCATTCATTTTAATATCGCAAGTCATACCTTCATCCGTGGAGGGAAACTCCACTGTAGAAAATCGCTCTACCAATGCTGGTCAACAGCTATTCTATAACTTATAATCTTGGAAAGTAAAGTCATGTGTCTGTTGCTAACTTACAGCCACAAAGGCTGGTGACCTTTGACAATCTTGCCCTAGTCTTATGTGCTAAAATTCAAACCTCTAGTAATGCCATTGCCATTAGCTACTACAACTGCTCTGCTTATGAATACCCTGTGCTTTACCCCACTGTGCCATTTACCTGCCCCTTTATGATCTTAGGGTGCACGATAGTTTCCAGAGAAAGAGACCCTATAGTTCTGCTGTACTCATCTGCAGTATTATGTCCTGTTCTGGGTGCCACACTTCCATCAAAGGCAGGAAGAAAGCAAGGTTAATCAACCAAGCCACAAGTATCTGTTAAATTCATAGTATGTGCCCACCTCTGTCAGACTCTGAAGATACAAATGAAGTAGAAAATATTTCCTAGTTTCAAAGGGTTTACATTCTAAGAAGGGACTCCTGAGGAAAATTGAAACCATGTAAAAAGTGACTCAGTTGAAGGAAATGGAGTTATTAAACCTGATAAAAGTAAAAACAAAACAACAACAACAACAACAAACTTAGAGTCACTATCTTCTTAGATTTTTTCTGATTGGTTACAGAGAATAGAATGAGGGTCAAAGGGGAGGAAATTGAAAGGAAGCAGATTTCTTAAAAATTAAATATGTTTAAACATAGACTTATGGGTATCTCCAAGTGGAATTTGGATGAAATGGTGTAATAATAACATAGGTCACATTTCTAAGTTGTTTTACATGAATTTTGGTGTGCAGTTCCAAATCTGTAGAAAGGATTCCCTGATTATGTTTCTTTTGAAATACTACACCATCTATTATCTAAAGATTATTTGACAGTCATTAATTGCCTTGTGAGATGGTTTCTTTGACTTTGACTTCTTGGTAGCTCTTGAATTATTACTTAACTTTGAACATCAGTAGCAAAGTTCCCTCCAGCACTATATGTCTCTGATCTTATGTCTTTAAAATGCAGGCTTATGGGAGCCATTAAATACTTTCTGTTTGCTCCTCTGCTTGATTGCACCGACCTGTTTAAGATAACAGGAGTGAGGCTGCTCTCCTTGTCTGGCCAATGCCCAAAGCAAATTTTGCACAGTATTGATTAGTAGTGATGAAGGACAGAATCTTCCTCATTCCAGTTTGAAAACTGAACTCCCCACAAGCATCAGTTGGCATCAGTAGATGCATTTAGAGCCTTCATGAAAGCCACAGAATTTTCACCTGCTGTATTTCCTTTATTTGCTTTGTTTTGTGTATATTTATGATGAGGTTTTGCAAGCCTCTCCTGAAACTGTGTTCTAAAGCAGTTCTGTCAAACTCAATTAGAAATGGGAGCCACTGTTTTTGTATATAAGGATACCTTTTGTTGTTCAGTCATGTCTGATCCTTTATGACCCCATATGGGATGCTCCTGGCAAAGGTACTGGAGAGTTTTGTCATTTCTTTCTCCAGCTTATTTTACAGATGAGGAAACTGAGGCAAACAGGGTTAAGTGACCTGACCAGGGTCACACAGCTAGGAAGTGTCTGAGGCCTGATTTGAACTCAGGAAGGTGAGTCTTCCTGACTCCAGGCTAAGCACTCTATCTACTGCACCATCTAGCTGTTCTTATTCCACCTAGCTGCCCTAAGGAGCCCAGTGGGCTACGTATTGACTTAGCTTTAAAATGTAATTTTATTTACATTACATTTTTATTTTGTTAAATATTTCCCAATTGAGTTTTAATCTGGTTCCTCCCATAGTTGAGAGCATTGTGTTTCACATGTTTGATGCCTCTGCTCTAAAAGACATCTAATTGCTAGTTATGTATTTTCCATCTCTTTTTTTTTTTGTGGGGGGGTGTCCTGGTCTTTGCCATGATGCAAGTTTATTGGCTCAATCAATGCAGTGCAAACTTTACTATGGACACTGGCCTAACAGGGAGAGAACACAGTATGTCACCATCTGTGACATATACTGGCTGTGTGACCCTGGGCAAGTCATTAAACATCTTAGTTGCCCCTGGTAACTCACAGAGAATATTAGTTTCAGGAGTAGGTGGCAATTTGCTATGGTAGAAGAAGTTTCCCCATTAGGAATTCCCCACACAAATGAAATTATGGATCTGGTAAAACTAAACAAACCCAGTTTATTGGCTTAGAGTATTTTAGACCATCAATGTTTAGAGGAGAGGTCATGCATATGCTAATTTGTTCTATACGAAATCTAGCATAATCCCAACTATATGTGGGTAGTTGATATATCACTGCTGATAATATATGTTATTCTTACTAATGCCTCAGTGAAAATTCAGGGGTTACACTCTCTTTTCCTTTGAATCATAGACATTTTCAGGGCTGGAAGACTTTAAAGAGCATCTGGGCCAATTCATCACATTACTGATGAGAAAACTGGGGCTGTCCCAGGTTAAATGATTTGCTTGAGTCCCCATAACTAGCTTCTCTCACAGCTAAGACTAGAATATAATTCTTGAGCCCAGCCTTGTTCGTTAGACTATACTGTGGCTCTTGCAGATTCTTAATAAAGTGAAACTTTGTTTAATCTATAAGTACTAGATTTAGAGTCACAGAAATTGGATTCAAAACTTGCTTCTACTGTTGACTGTATGACCCTGGGCAAGCCATTGAAATGTTCTCCCCTTCTGTTTCCTCATCTGCAAAACAGGATGCCTCAGCTACGACTTCTTATACGTATGATCCTGTAAAACAGGCAGGATCCCCAGAGTATTAAGCTTAGCTTTCCTTTGTATTATTTGGCACTACTTTTAGTAAAAGAGAAGAATAAGAAACAGAAAAGATAACAGCAAAGATGTATTACTATTTATTTTTTAAATTAATTTATTTTTAGTTTTCAACATTCACCTCCACAAGATTTTGAGTTCCAAATTTTTTCCCCATATCTCCCTTCCCCTACCCAAGATAGAATGTATTCTGAATACCACTTCCCCTAATCTGCCCTCCCTTCTGTCATGTCCCTCTTCTCTTATCCCCTTCCCCTTCTATTTTCCTATAGGACAGAGTAGATTTCTATACCCTTTTTCCTGTATATCTTATTTCCCAGTTGCATGTAAAAACAATTTTTAACATTTGTTTTTAAAACTTTGAGTTCTAAATTCTCTTCCTTCCTCCCTCCCCACCCACCCTCATTGAGAAAGCAAGCAATATAATATAGGTTATATGTGTATATTATATTCTTTGACCCTCCTCAAAAGTGTTTGCTGTTGATTACCCTCTCCCCAATCTGCCCTCCCTTCTATCATCCCCCCCATCCTCTTCCATACCCAAATGAGAGTAAGATTCACTCATTCCCTCTCACCTTCCCCTTCTTGTCCTCCATGGTAAAAGTTTTTCTTGCCTCTTTTATGTGAGATAATTTACCCCATTCTACCTCTCCCTTTCTCCTTCTCCCAGCATAATCATGTCTCACCGCTTAATTTTATTTTTTTAAATATCATCCCTTCATATTCGACACACTGTGTGTGTGTGTATATCTATATATATATATTATATATATACATATAATATATATATTATATATATACACATATGTATACATGTGTATATATACACATATGTATACATATATGTACATATGTGTATGTATACATATATGCACACACACATACATATATATATATATATATATATATATATACATACATATATATATATATATATATATATATATATATATTCCCTTCAACTACATTAATACTGAGAAAGGTCTTATGAGTTATAAATATCTTTCCATATAGGAATGTAAACAGTTCAACTTTAATAAGATCTCTTATTTCTCTTTCCTGTTTATGTTGTCATTCTTCTCTTGAGTTTTGTATTTGAAACTCAATTTTTCTATTCAGCTCTGGTCTTTTCATCAAGAATGCTTGAAAGTCTTCTATTTCACTGAATATCCATTTTTTTCCCCCTGAACTATTATACTCAATGTTGCTGGGTAGGTGATTCTTGGCTGTAACCCTATCTCCTTTGGCCCCCAGAATATCATATTCCAATCCCTCCAATCTCTTAATGTAGAAGCTGCTAAATCCTGTGTTATCCTGATTGTGTTTCCACAATACATGAATTTCTTTCTGGCTGCTTGCAATATTTTCTCCTTGACCTGGGAACTCTGGAATTTGGCTACCATATTCCTAGGAGTTTTCCTTTAGGAATCTCTTTCAGGAGGTGATTGGTGGATTCTTTCAATGTCCATTTTACCCTCTGGTTCTAGAATATCAGGGTAGTTTTCCTTGATAATTTCTTGGAAGATGGTGTCTAGGCTCCTTTTTGATCATGGCTTTCAGATAGTCCAATAATTTTAAAATTGTCTCTCGTGGATCTATTTTTCAGGTCAGTTGTTCTTCCAAGGAAATATTTCACATTGTCTTCTATTTTTTTCATTCTTTTGATTTTATTTTATAATTTCTTTATGTCTCATGGAGTCAGTAGCTTCCAATTGCTCCATTCTAATTTTTAAGGAAGTATTTTCTTCAGTGAGCTTTTGGACTTCCTTTGCCATTTTGCCAATTCTGCTTTTTGAGGTATTCTTCTCCTCATTGGCTTTTTGGACCTCTTTTGCCATTTGGATTAGTCTATTTTTTAAGGTGTTATTTTCTTCAGTATTTTTGGGTGTCCTTTAGCTCTTCCCACTTTTTGCTCTAGTTCTTTTACTTGCTTTTCTAAATCCTTTTTTGAGCTCTTCCATGGCCTGAGATCAATTCATATTTTTCTTGGAGACTTTGGATATAGGAGCTTTGACTTTATTGTCTTCTGGTTGTATATTTTGATTTTCTTTGTCACCAAAGTAAGACTCTATAGTCTGAAGTTTTTTTCCCTGCCGGCTCATGTTCCCAGCCAGTTACTTGACTCTTTAACTCTTTGTTAAGGTAGGGCTGTGCTTCCAGTGTGGAGGGTGTAGTGTCCCAAACTTCAGGGGTTTTGTGCAGCTGTTTTCAGAGATATTTCCAGGGACTTGTAAATTTTCACTTCTTTTAAGGTGGTATGATTAAAGGAGAGGTGTTTACTCTTCCTCTGGCCTGTGCTCTGGTCTATGAGTGACCACAAGCACTCTTTTCTGCCTTGGAACTGTGAGGAGGATTCTCATTCCACCACCACCATAAGTTCCACCACACCAGCGTAGCTCCTTGCTCCAGGACCACCACCCAGAACTGAGACCCTGATCCAAGCATAGGCAAAGCAAGAGAATCCTGCCTAAGAGCCAGCAAAGAGATCCCTGCAATCCCCCTCTCATCATCCACTCAATTCCTCTACCTTCTGTGGGCCAAGACCTCCGAAAGCAACCACTGCAGCTGTGGCTGCCACTCAGGGGCTGTGCTAGGGCCAGGGCTAGCCCACAATCCTCTCTCACCTAGGTCTGACAGACCTTTCCAAAGACCTTCTAAGTTGTCTTTGGCAGTTGTGGTTTCAGAATTCTGGAAAGCATCATAGCTGCCCGTGATCCAGTCCCCTGAGGTTTACTCTGGCCCAATTTTGACTTTGTGGCCCCTGCTGAACTGTGCTCCTCTCCCAGCCCAAAGCAACAGACCTTTGCTATCAACCATCCAGGTTGTCTTGGGCTGGAAATTTGTTTTAATCTGTCTTTTTGTGGATTCTGCTGCTTTAGACATTGTTTAGACTGTTTTTTTACAGGTATTTGGAAGGGTTAGGGGGAGAGCTCAAGCAAGTCACTGCTTTTACTCTGCCATCTTGGCTGTGTCCCCAATGTATTCCTATTAAAAAATTCAAGTATGCTTAGTACAACCCTATTCCAGTTTTCTATATCTTCATCTGAATCTAAAATCCTATATGATGGGAAATATTTGGACATTTCAAGGCCTTCATTTATTAAAGTATTAAAATAGCTACTGAAGATGATGCTTCCCAAAGCTATAACCAATAATCTAATACTTTAGATAAAGTATCAACAAGAGTTGAAATACTAAAGATCCATGTCACCCAAGAGTTAATTACTAACCATCACCCCACTTTATCAGGTTTTCCCTGTTCTTGCTGAGAAAGGCTTGGTTACCTGTAATCCTGAAGTATTGAGATATGTGTATTTTTAATGCTTTTCTTTGTGGAAAACATTGTTGGGGATGTGCAGCTTATAGGTTTCTATGATAGTGGTTTACATTTCTATAACACTTTAGAGTTTATGAAGCCCTTTTTTTTTCACAATTATGATTATCCCTGGCACAATGGGAATAGCCTTAACAATGGAGTCAAAAAGCCTGATTTTACATCTTATCTCTTACACCTAGCACCTCTGCAACCTCGGGCAAGGTCACATTTAACTTTCCTGGGCCTCAGTTTCCACATCTGTTTACTTGAAGGAGGTTTACTAGATGGCCTCTGAAATCAATGAATATACCCATTTAACAGAGAAGGAAATTGACCTGAGAGATGAAGTGATATGCCCTTTGTGATATAGCTAGTGTGGGGCAGAGTCCTTAGGATATGAACCCAGGCCTCCTGATTTCTGTTCGAGACTCTTTCTACATTAATATATTGTCTACTTACCTCATTCTATTTTTCAAATTCTTTTCTGCATTTTTTAAATTAAAAACATTTTAAAATTCATCCACATTTTTTTTCTATTATTAGTAATACTTTTTGTCTGGTCCCTTAACTTTCATGATAATTAGACTTTAGCACCTAGCACACACCCATAAATGTGGGTCCCCCAGGAAAGCTGGCTTGGTTGTTGTCCTTTGCTCTTGAAGAGGACCAACATGATAGCACTATGTTGAGGTTGCACTATAGTGTTTCTGATTGGCTGATCAGACCAATATAAGCTTAGAAGGCTCTGCCACAGGCTGGTCCATATGAACATTTAGAGTGGAGCTGGTTCTAAATCTGCAAGTCTCATGTTTCTTTTGAGCTACTGCAATTCTGCTTTGCTCATAGAGCACAAACACCTTCTTTGATGCAGGAACACCTTGCTGGGTGATCCTGTGATAGTGTCTCCCATGCCTCACAAAAGACTCCAAAGTTCTTCAGAGAAACCTTGACAGTGTCCTTGCATAGCTTCTTCTGACTCTGTATGAGCACTTGTCTTGTGTGAGTTCTCCAGAAAGTAGTCTTTTAGGTGTTGTTTGGCATTAGAGCAATATGACCAGCCCATTGGAGTTGTGCGCTCTGCCATAGAGTTTGAATGCTTGGAAGTTCAGCTTGGGTGCTGCTGCTGGCTATTAGCTTCTGCGTTTCACATTGTCAGGACCAACTGCTCTAGTCTGCTAGGATAGCAGGGGTGGGGAACTTGCAGCCTCGAGGCCTCATGTGGTCCCCTAGGTCCTCAAATGCAGTCCTTTGACTGAATCCAAACTTGTGAAGTTTGGTCCACACTTGGGGACCTGGAGGGCCCCATATGGCCTCGAGGCCACAGGTTCCCCACCCCTGGACTAGAACCTCTGACTGATAAGGTAAAGCTGGCATTGTCTTAATTAGACTCATCACATGCAGCTAAACAGAGAGAGTTCTGAGCTGTAGTGGGCTTGGTCAACTATGTTTCCACACTAAATCTAACATTAATGTGGTGAACTCTTGTGAGCCAGGGCTGCCAGGTTGCTGAGGAGAGGTGAATTGAGTCAGGTTGGAAACAAAACAGGACAAAATTCCTGTGCTGATCAGAGTAGCTCCAACCCAAGAGTAGACTTTGTACTTCCAGCCTGGGACAAATAGGGAGAGCTAGTCTTTACAGCAACAACAAGACAGTATCCTTTGTCCACTAGCTCTCTTATTGTCTCATTCTCTCTCTTGAGCTTCTAACTTCAAGCTTGTTGTTATTCAGTTGTATCTGACTCTTTGTGACTTCACCAATGGTCGTGTCCATTGGGTTTTCTGGGCAAAGATAATGGAGTGGTTTGCCACTCCCTTCTTTGGTGGATTAAGGCACACTGAAGTTGAATGGCTTGCCTAAAGTCACACAGCTAGAAGTATCTGAGGCTGGATTTGAACTCAGGTTTATCCTGATTCCAGGCCTATCGTTCTGTTCACTGAGTCATCTAGCTACTTATTTCACAAGCTGCCTCTGTCTAACTCTAGAGCTATGGATCTCTAATCTTATGATACACATCTACAGCCATTCCCAGTTTTGTGCTCATGATGAAGTGAGATGGTTCTCCTTGAGCATTCTCAAGATCATTGGAAGATGGTAGGTGTCAAAAAGGAGTAAGAAAAAGCTGAATCATTCTTTAATCCATCTGGATTAAATACTCAGAAATTAAAACTTCTCTGGGCTTTGTGAAGAGCTGTGCTGTTATCTAACCCTACTGTCTGTGCTGTGCTGGTTGCTGAAGAGGGAGTCCTCGACATAAGTTTGCATGGTTTTCAATGTTTGAAAAGTATGAAACCTTATTTTTCTGTTTCCTTTGGGATGGTCAGGCACTAAGACATCTTAAAGGCATCCTGGTGTTAACCCAATTATCCTGTGATTTAATATTTTTTCCCAAGTCAGACAAAGAACACATTTCTCTTGCAATAATATTTCTCTGCCCTAGACAGAATATCCAGGCTCAGATTATTTTATCTTCAAACAAAGATGCAATTTGGGGGAGGAATATTTGTAACTTGTTTCAAGAAAGGAGTTTGGTAGGGAACAGATGGCCTCCCACAGCCATACATATTCATGAGTGTGCTGATTTCATTATGCCGTCCCCTGGGAAACTCCACACTTCAGCTTTTATAAGTTTGTTTGGCCATCAAATTGAGCAGTCAGAAGCCCGCTGTCACCAACAGTGTTGTGGCAGAAATTGAAGAAAAGTCTAGTTCAAGTACTCACACTTTTGTCTCGACTTTTCTCCCTAAAACACCTGTTATTTCAAGATCTGAATCTAGGCTGTCATCAAGCCTAATCAATGTTAAATGTTGATAACTAAACTGACATGTTCAATTAATCTGGTGGAAGGGTTGTCTATTTTGGGGATCACTAAGTACAGTGGTTAGTTAATTTCATAAAAACGATGGATGAAAGCAGTCACTGCTGTGGTTGTGAGGCCTTCTAAGAAGAACTTGAGCTTCTCCCCAACATAGATACACACCCCTCAAACAGCTGTTCCATTGATACAGTATTTGTGGTTCTGATTCTCTGTTTATCTGATAATGTGGCAAAGGTCCAGGCTCTGTCACAATCTTTCATGCTGTAACAGGATTCAGAAGAGTCATCAGGAGTGGGAAGGAATATACATCCTCTTACCCTTTCTTACAGGTTCTTGCTAGAGATTAATGGATGGATCAAAACAGCTCATGAGTTCAGTGTTGTTATCACTATTTTGAAGCCTTCCACCTCAAGCAAGCAAAGGATATTTCAGGCTTTTTGTCTGTTTGGGTTTTGAATCCAACCTTACCAGTTATATGGTAGTGGATGTCACATGATCTCTCAAAGCCTCAATTGCTCCATCAGTAAAATGGGACTAATAATAACATTTAGGATCAAGGGAGATGATAGATATTACTTGCTTTGCAAATCTTAAAGTGCTAGTACACATCACCTTTCATCGTCATCATCATCATTATTCTGAATAATAGTAGTAATGGGAATGGTATCAGTGATAATAGTGGTGGTATTTACACTCTTGATTGAAAAGGGAAATTTATCTTCCTGTTTGCCTGTCTGTCTGTCCTTGTCTTTTAAATCTGAGATTAGCAACTGCCTACTTCTCAACAGGAGACTGCCTATTGTGCTCTGCTCAGCAGACTCATCTTGCTTCCATAGTAGAGAAATGCATGAAGTCTTTCTTTGTGTGAGTTAGGAGGCCACTCGCCTCCTTAAAATTCATGACATCAGTCTGTGAACATCTCGTGTTTGAAGAAAAAGGCCCCAACTGACCTGGTTGGCAAGCAGAACATTTTGCCCACTTTTACTTAACTGGGAGAAGAAAGAACAAGGCAAAAAGAGGTACTGTTAACAATAAATTGAACTCAGGAGCATTGCAGCAAATACTAGCAGTGGGCAATTGCATGACCAAATATTGCTTTGGAATAGATGTAGAATTTTTATTTATGGCCACTTTGAAGCCTGTACAGCAAAAGCACCACTGCCTTTGTTACGGTAAAGATAATATTTGATGTTATGTTTGTAAGTAGCCAGAATTCACTGAAATTCACCCACAAATTCACCTACAAAGGTTTAGACAGTTGCTGCAAAGTGATCCAGGTACATTTCCATGATACAAAATGGAGTTTGGAATCTGAAAACCCATGTTTGAGTCCAAGTTCAGATCCTTACTAATTGTGCGACTTTGGGTAAATCATTTCACCTCTTTGGGCCTCAGTTTCCTTATCTGTAAGATGAGGGAATTTGGTGACATCTCTAAGCTTCCCTTCAGTTTTAAATCTATGATCTATGAGAGTAAATATGTCACTTGACTGGGCCTCGATTTTTTCATCTATAAGACAAATGGATTGGATGACGTGATCTCTAAATGTATGATCTTTGACCCTGTTTTCCAATAGGCAGAGATTTCAGAGATGGCAGGTCACTGTTGTTCTCTGCTTCCATTTAGAAGAGTGTAAAAAGGAGACCACTAACTGCCCCTGCCCAGGACAAATGCCCAATTAATCTCTAAATACTTAAAGCCTGGTGCAGTTATTAACACCAGCCTATCAAATATTTGTTGGACATCTCCTCTGTGATCACCATTGGGAAAAGGAATACATTCAATAGATCGGCTTTTCAATTCAAATAAATTCAATTCATTAATCATTTCTGATTGTGTGTGAGACATTACATTAAAGTCTAGAGATGAAAAAATAAAAATTAAGTAGCCCCTGCCCCCAAGGAGCTTACATTATGGTGGTGGAAGTATACAATATACACACATGTACACACACGTGTACACACAGCCACATACATATAATTTCAAAGGAAGGAGAAAACTAAAAACTAAAAATAGTAGGGGGTGATTAGAAAAGGCCTTATCCAAGGCTGGCACTATGGGTAGGGGTTCTAAGGAATCTTGGAAGAAAGAACTTGGAGCTCTCCAACTCTACATTGTTGATACTGTATGTCTTAGAAATAGGTCAATTTTTAAAATGTGGCCAATAAAATATAGCCACAGAATAGAATATCAAGTATTATATAAGAGGTTTAATTAGATAGAAGGAATTTTGCCTTTCTGAGGATACTAAAAACTACCCATCAAAGGACGTCTGTTATATGAGATACTTCTATGTTCAGCAGCCAGAGTGGAGACGTAAATCATGGAAAATGCCATATCATGCTGGTATCTGTCCAGGAACCCAAACTATATAAAAGGTTTTGCAGAGAGAGATTTCTTACTGAATGAAGCATAAAAATGATTGATAAGAATGATTTCATGTCTGCATTTCCCCCAGCTTTTTGTTTAAATGCCATAAACAAGTCCCAAATAAATAAAATAGGATGAGTTCATTTTCTTGTATAGCAGCAGTCACTCACTTCAAGGGTTTTTGAATGGGCCCCATGAACTGATTATTTTGCATGACACTAAGTTCTTGTTCTTGTGTGTCCCTTATGATGTTGTTCTTGATGTTTCCTCCCTGAATGTCAGGCCTAATCTATTCAATTCATTTGCTTATGATAGAGCCCAATCAAAGGCTGAGCCAGTGAAACCCTATTTGGCTGGTAAATCCCCAACCCCTAGGATGCTGAGGCTAAACCAACCCAGAGACCAAGCATTTCCATCCCCCTCTTTCCCAATTCCTCAATCATTTTTATGCTCACTGTGGCACGATTAAGGTCAAGTTTCCTGACTCCCTGCCCCTCCTTCCTTATTAGGCAACTTCAAAGAATATCTTCATCTTAGTGGCCCGCACTACCCCATCTCATCACCTCATTGGTGCTGGGGCAGTCTCCTGTCACAAGGCCACATCCATTGGTTTCTGTTCTCCTCTGACCTTTGTATCAATGAAGCTTTATTAACGGCTATCCCTGTCTGATGTTATCAATCTTCTGGAGCAACTCCCTTCCCTTTTATGCTGCACAAAGTGAACTGATATCATTAAGGAATTCATATGTTCATTTTCTTGTCTAAGTTGACTTTGAACAAGGCTAGAATACTTGTAGTGTATGATATACAGTGGAAAGATTCTGGAGTCAAAGGACCTGCTTCTGATGCTTACTACTCATGTGATCTTGGGCAAGTCACATAATTTCTCTCAAACTTCATTTGTAAAATGAGGGGTTAGACATGGTGACCTCCAAGGTTTCTTACAGCTCTAAGTCTGCATTTCAATAATTCCTATTCAGGTATAGACTGGACTAGATGGATGCTAAAAGTCCCTTCCAATTCTGAGACTGTAATATGTGGCCCTCGATATTAGGTTAGGCAGAAGATAGGATAAAAATGTCAGCATTGCTCTATCCTGTGTGGTTTTCCTTTATAGTTTATATAAACATATAGTTTCTAAATTGATCTAGGAGAGGAGTCAAACCATAGTACAATCAACTTGTGCACACTGAAGCAAGAAAGTATCTGATTTCCTTAGCTGAAAATAAGCAAAGGTACCTAATTTCAGTTGGCCTGAAGGGATAGAATTGAAAAAGTCAATTGCTATGAGCCTCAGTTGAAGAAGACTGTCAGCCTCAGGATACTTTGCTGATAGTGGAATAAGTGTGGCCAAAAAGTTTTACCCCTCAATTTCCAATATTATGCTACAAAAAGTGTTACTATAAATATTTTTGCACTTGTAGGTCCTTTTCTTTTTGTAATGATCTCTTTGGGATACAGAGCCAGTAGTGGTATTGTTGAATCAAAGGATATGCACAATTTGGTTACCCTCTGGGCATAGTTCCAAATTGCTCTCCAGAATGGTTGGATCAATTCATAACTCTACCAACAGTGCATTAATGTTCTAATTTTCCCAAATATTCTCCAACATTTATCATTTTCCTATTTTGTTATGTTAGCCAATATGATAGGTGTGAGGTGTTACCTCAGAGTTGTTTTAATTTGCATTTCTCTGTTGCATTGTTTTTGTTCATACAAAAGCTTTTTAAATTTAATATAATCTGTCTATGTATATTCCTTCTAGCTGTACCATTAGTGGTACAATTTTTAAGAATTACATGTATCTTCCCATGTAGGAATGTACACAGTTCAGGTCCATTGAATCCCTTATGTTTTCTTTTCTCTTTTTCCCTTTTTAGGCTTCACTTGGGTCTTGATATTGGAGATCAAATTTTTTGTTCAGTTCTGAAAGCTTGAAATCTTATTTCATTTAGTGGCTATTTTTCCCCCTTGCTTAATTTCACAAAGTAGGTGATTCTGGGTTGTAGTCCTAGCTCCTTTGCCTTTTGGAATATCATATTCCATGACCTCTAATCCTTTAATGTTGCAGCTGCTAAGTCCTATGTAATTCTGATTGTGGTTCCCCAATATTTGTATTGTTTCTTTCTGGCCACCTGCAGTATTTTTTTTTCCTTGATCTGATAGCTCTGAAATTTGGCTATAATGTTCCTTGGAGTTTTTATTTTGGGATATTTTTCCTGAGGTTATTGGTGAGTACTTTCAATGCCTATCTTACCCTCTGGTTCCAGGATATCAGGGCAGTTTTCATTGATGATTTCTTGAAAGATGTTGTCTAGGTCTTCCTTTTGATTATAACTTTCAGGCAATCCAATGATTCTGGCATTGTCTCTCCTGGATCTATTTTCCAGGTCAGTTGTTTTTCCAATGAGGTGTTTTACATTTTTTCTATTTTTTTCATTCTTTTGAATTTGTTTAATTGATTCTTAATGTCTCATAGAGTCATTAACTTCCACTTGCCCCATTCTAATTTTTAAGTAGTTGTTTTCCTTAGCTTCTGTGCTTCCTTTTCCATTTGGCCAGTTGTATTTTTTAAGCAGTTTTCTTTTTCCAAGCTGTTGACTCTTTTTTCATAATTCTTTTGAATCACTTTCATTTCTTTCCCCAATTTCTTCTACTTCTCTTATATGATGTTGAAGCTCCTTTTTGAGCTCTTCCATGAGTTCCTTGTGGACTTGAGACCACTGCCTGCTTTTCTCTGGGGCTTTATTCATAGGTGTTTTGACATTGTTGGCCTCTTCTGAGTTTATGTCTTGCTCTTCCATAATAACTTTCTATGGTCAGATTCTTTTTGTTGTTGTTGGGTTTTTTTGCTCATCTTTTTTGGCCTATTTCCTTTCTTTTAAATTTGAGTTCTGCTGTCAGAATGGAGGGGGCACTGTCTCAGGCCTGTTGTGCCAGGGGCTGCAGGCCCTGGCTGTTCACCTGGTGCTTCACTGATATTGCCCTGAGGCCCATGGGGTCCCTTTTCTCTGATGCTATGCTGAGGGGGCGGGGATGTCTGGTACAGTTGGAGTCCTTAGGGGTCTGGCAGATTATATGGTGCTGAGCTGAGGCCTAGTGCTGATATCTGGCATGTGCAGAGGCCAATGGGGTGTTTCTGTGTTTTCCCAGTATGACACTGAAGCATGTGGTAGTCTGGCCACTGGAGGTTGCCTGTTTGTCTGGGGCTCTCAAAGCAGCTGGAAGTTCTTGAAGCTGGAGTCTGCCCATTCCCCGGATATGCTAAGGCACATGGGGGTTCCTGGTGTTGATGTTTGCCTGCTCTACTGCACTGTGTCCCAGGATCTCTGACTGGTTTGAACTTTAATTTTTGGAGAGTTTTCCTTAAAATGAATCCTACCTCAGCTAATGGAACTTTCCTATTAAAATTAGATCCTGCCTGAATACAGAGTAAAGTATGCATTTTTTAATAAAGTATTGCCATAGAATATTTTATTATATGTCTAGATTTTTTCTAAATAATAAAAAAGGTCCCAAAGATGAAAAAATATTTATAGCATCACTTTTTGAAGAAGCAAAGAATTGGAAGCAAAGTAGATGCTCATTGATTGGGTAAGTGACAACTGGCTCATTTACTTATTGGAATGATATTATCACACTATAAGAAATACTGGATATGAAGAATACAGAGAAGCATGAGAAGACTTATCTCAACTGATATAAAATCAAGTAAATAGCACCAGCAAAAAAGCATTCACAATAACTACAGGTACACAATAACTAATGTGCCTGGAAAACATAAAAAAGAAATAAAACTAAATAGCATTGTGTAATTCTAATAACCAAATATGACCCTGGAAAAAGAGATATGAGTGAGGTTTTTCAAAGCTGTTTCTCTTCATATTGTTATTGTGAGCATCTTATAAATTGTTCTCCTGGTTTTGATGATTTCCCTTTTGTTCAGTTCATACAGATGTTTGCATGTTTTTTTTTCTAAAATTGGTCATTTTAAAAATGTCTTGTTATAAACATATTTGTTACAAGGGAAGACTTTTATTCAGGGGTACAGCAGTACGTTAGATATTTTTTTCAAGAAACAGAGTATCAGTTTACCATTCAAAATACACAGAAGTAACTAACAAAAAGTATAAAAGTAGATATAGAGAATTTTGTTACTTCCTTGTTAAATATATATATATATATATATATATATATATGATACTGTACTTTACAGATATTCACAGTTCCTTATGTAACATTTTTTTCTCACTTTTCTTTGTATAATAGTGTGTGTTTGTTGAAGATTATTAAGTTCAAAATTATTTTAAAAAATTAAGAGAAATAATAATATACCTCCTTTTCTGATTCTAGCAGGGACTGTTTATGTGGAACACTGCAAATAATGCTAGACTTGGCTTATGTTGTATTATTTAATTTACTTGAACTACTTGGTTTTTGTTTCTCTTTATTGTTTTTCTTTGTTATTAGTTAATGTTATCTTGTGCAGGAAGAGGGAAGGAATCATTGAGAAATGAAGGCAATGCCAAAAAAAAGTATCAACTAAAAGCATAAACCCAAGAAGGGCATTACCCTTTGGTTTAATTTACAAATGACTTCAATTAATTAACTGAACTTGTTCACTATATTTTGAGGGCATTATGGAAATGTCAATGGAATATGTTGTTCCCTAAGGATTTTCATGACATGCACTCATTTTCAACATTCAGTGATGGAGTATAAATGAAATAGGGAATATGTGTAATCAAAAGGAGTCATTGTTCATAAAAGAAGTTATTATTTGCTTTTGCCTATCTGAAATCAATTCTATTTTAGATTCTCAAGCCAGCTCTGAAAAGTTTATCTAGAGAATCAAAATGAATTAGAAAGTCATCTTCTTGGAAAATTAGTCCTCAGGACCAGGCAACAATCAAAAATTAAGTGAAATTGATGCAGGACAACATCATACATTTTTAAGTTTTAATTTCATCCAGTTAGGAGAGTCCTAATTGTCTGTTTTGCACAATGCGTTTGGAATATTTTATCATTAAGTTGCACAATGAGTTTGGAATATAAAATTCTACTGGCTCTATTTTCCTTTGGGGGGCTTAAAAATACCCAACTTCATTAATTGGCATAGCACCTTGAGTCAGTCTAGTCTACTTCACAGTAGACAGGGAAACTAAAGCAAGGAGGTTAATTAACTTGGCTCTGTTTTCAGGTTTGAGACTTGGCTTTTCTGAATTGGGTGATCAAGAATGAGAATTCAAGAGGTGCTGACCCTGGTACACAGGAAAATCAGATACCAAAATAATAATATCCCTGTTTTCCAAGGAAACTATCATTGCCACTCTTGGAGGACATTATAATGCCCTTGAACTTAGTGGTCTCAGATTTGTACTTGGGGGAGGGGAGAGAGAGAGAGAGAGAGAGAGAGAGAGAGAGAGAGAGAGAGAGAGAGAGAGAGAGAGAGAGAGAGAGAGAGAATGTTTTCTTTCCAAATACTTTACTTTCAAAGCGAGGGCAATAATGTAATAAAATACCATACAAATCATTAGGATTTGTATATATTACAAACAAAATCCATCAGGAAGAGATAGAAAGACAAATTATATTTAAAATTACAGTAGACAATATAAAATACTTGGGAGTCTACCTGCTAAGACATAAACAGGAACTATATGAACACAATCATAAAACACTCCACACAAATAAAGATAGATCCAAACAATTGGAGAAATATTAATTGCTCATGGGAAGACTAAGCCAATATAATAAAAATGAGAATACTACATAAATTAATTTCCTTATTCAGTGCTGTACCAAGCAAACTGGGAAAGAATTATTTTATAGAATTAGAAAACAAAATAAAATTCATTTGGAGGAACAAAAGATCAAGAACATTGAAGGAATCAATGAAAAAAGTGAAGGAAGGGGGACCAGTAGTACCAGATCTCAAATTTTACTCCTAAATGGTTGTAACCATCAAAACAATCTGTTACTGGATAAAAAATAGAGTGGTTGATCAACGGATTAAATTAGGTATACAATATTCAGAAGCTAATTAGCACAGCAACATGTTGTTTGACAAATCCAAAGATGCCAGCTGTTGGGATAAGAAATTACTATTTGGCAAAAACTGCAGGGAAAATGATCTAGCAGAATCTAGGCATAGATCAGTATCTCACACTGTATATCAAGATAAGCTCAAAGGGAGCAAATGATTTAGACCTATAGGTTCTTATCATAAGCAAATTGGGGGAGCATGGAATATCTTATGTCAGATCTATGGATATAGGAAGAATTGGTCACCAAACAAGATATAGAGAGGATCATGGGAGGTAAAATGGATAACTTGGATTATCTGAAATTAAAAACAAAAAAGTTTTGCATGAAAAAAACAATGCAACCAAAATTGGAAGAAAGGCAGGAAGCTGGAGGAATTGTTTTTACAGCAAGCTTCTTTTATAAAGGTCTCCTTTCTCAAATATATAGGGAACTAAGCCATATTTATAAAAAAAAAAGAGCCATTCTCCAACTGATGAATAGTCAAACAATATGCCAAGTGGGTTTTTGGAAGAAAAATCAAAGCTAGCAATAGTCATATTAAAAAGTTCTCCAAATCACTAATAATTAGAGACATGTAAATTAAAAACAATTCTGAAGTACCATCTCACACTCATGAGATTGTCTAAGAAAAGGAAAATGACAAATGCTGGAGGGGTTGTGCATAATAGATACATTAATGTACTGTTGGTGGAACTATGAATTGGTTCATCCATTCTGGAGAACAACTTGTAACTATGCCCAAAGAGTTATAAAACTATGTATACCCTGTGACCAGAAATATTATTATTAGGTTAGCATATCAAATAGATAAAAAAAGAAAAAGACCCATATGTACAAAAATGTTTATAGGAGCAATTTTGTGGTGGTAAAGAATTGGAAACTGAGGGAATATCCATCAGTTGGAGGATGACTGAAACAGTTGTAGTATATAATTATGATGGGATACTGTTGTGCTGCAAGACATGATGAAGTGGATGGTTTCAGAAAAAAAAAACCCGGAGAGACTTATAGAACTGATGCAAAGTGAAGTAAGTAAAACCTGGAGAACACTGTACACTGTAACAGCAATATTGTAGCAATAATCAAATGTGAAATTCTTAGCAACTCTGATCAATGCAATGATCCATGACAATTCCAAAGGACTTGTGATGAAAAATGTTATCCAGCTCCAGATAGAGAACTGACAGATTCTGAGTGCAGACTAAAACACATTTTCCTCCTTATTATTCTTGCCTTTCCTCCCATAAAATTGCTAATGTGGAAAAATCTGTTTTGCATGCTTTCATATATATATATATGTATATATATATATATATATATGTGTATATATATATATATATACACACATATATATGTGTATATATATATACACATATATATGTATATATATATACATATATATATAATAGGTATCATATTTCTTGCTTTCTCAGTGAGTAGGGGAATAGAGAAAGGGAGAGAATTTGGAGCTGAAAAACTGAAAAAAGAAAAAAAAAGATTAAAACAGGGCAGGGTGAGAATTTAATCTCTCATTTCACCTTGAAAATCTTACTCATCTTGGCTGTCAGTTGTGCCAAATCAATCTTAAGACTCTTCATAGATCTTAGAAGATTTTGATGTTCATCTCACATTTAATTTAAGGACCATTCTTCAATGGGAAGAGTAGATGCTGGATTTGGAGGCATGGGACATGGATTCAAATCAACTCTGCAATTGATTGCCTGGATGGCCATGAGCAAATCACTGAACTTCCCTTTACCTCCTCAGTTTCCTCATCCATTAAATAAAGGGATTTGACTAGTTGCCTTCTAAGTTCCTTTCCAGTTCTATATCTATAATCCTATGATTTTAAACAACCAACCCTTTCCATATATGGAATTCCATCCCAGTTGGAGGCATAAGAGGATTTTGAGCATAAACTAACAACCTGAGAACAGATTTTTGTGTTCCATCTTTTTTGTTCCTGTTTGTCTCATTAGACAAATAGATACAATATAAATTAATTACTCATAATGAATATTCAAACCAATTTGGTAAACATTTTTAAGTGTCTACTGTATTTAAGGCATTGTTTTATGTACTTCAAATACAAAGACAAAAAAAGAAACAACCCCTGCCTTCACAGAATAGACCTTTAGAGCATATTCTAGTGGAATTGCATTTTACAGGCTTATATCTTATATGTCTTAAGCTGGTAAAATGGTCCAATGTGAAATGTGCATGGAATTAACTGTACTCATTGAAATGTCTTTTAAAAAGAGAGGAGAAAGTCCATATTTTAATAGAGAGTTTGAGAGGCAGCATGGTACAGGAAATAGAGGGTCAACCTTGAAGACATGATGACCTGGTTCAATGCCATCTCTACTAAATTCTAGTTGGGGTGCCATAAACAAGTCACTTAACCTCTCAGTGCCCTGGGCAGTTCCCTAGGTTGCCAAGTTATAGATTAGTTTTCAATCTGAATTGGTAGAAGGAGTTTTCACACCAGGGAATTTCCTATACTGATGAAATCACTGGTCTAAATGAAAACAGAAAATCTAAGACAGATCCCCAGACAGGACCTGGATGCCTTCATTCCATACTTCAGCCAACTCTGATGCATGCGATTATAACTTCACAAAAAAAGGTTTCAAAGCCCATTCATTGGTGTACAGAAGAGAGATCCTTGAAATGTGTCCTTGACTAATAAGAGTAAAAGGGAGTTCTATTATCTACTTTTTAATCATTAGAGCCCCATTGTATGGCTCAGTGATTAAAAATGGATAATGAAAATGCATTAGTGGAATATGGATTGTAATTCAGGAAATTAGCCCTTTCTCCTCACTGAACAAAGTGTATGAAAGTCTAAAAGGCCATAAAAAGTGGTGAAGGTGAGCAGGAAGAAAATATCTGACCTGGATTCATCCATTCATCATCAGACATGTCTTCACACCGCCAAGTATTAATTCAAAACTTTGCTAACCACAATGGGACAATTTTGAAAGTTTCCATTGAAATTTTTTTTTAGCTTTCTTAGGGTATTGCTTTTCTTTCTCATGTTGGTTCTCTGTCTCTGGAAATGCTCTATGCCAAACTTGGAGAGTACTTGACTCTATTGTAAATTAGCCCTCTTGAAGAGGTTACCCACTCCTGTGATTTTTTTTTTCACAGTTACCAGTGGAAGTTACTAATTATTGCACCATTTCAATTTTTCTAAGCATTTATATTTTGTGATGATGAGGATGATCAGTCTCTGAGAAGGTAACATAATTGTTGTTATAATGGAACCTTTTAGTGAGGACAGCAAGTGAGGAAGAGGGGAATTAACACTGTACTCTTCTGCATGGGATTCAATTCTAAAAAGATCTGGGGGAGCTATTGTGAAGTTTCAATCTGCTTCAGTGCCTCAGGAATATCTCCACTTTTGTTACTGAAGTGCACTTTAAACCTTTAATCTTTCCACCAGCTGTGAATTTCATAATGAGAAAATGAGAGATTGAACTTGACTTTATGTTTTGATCTTACCTAAGTGTTTGAAGGGGGAGGGTAGTGGTGAGGAAAATAAGGACCTCAATTTTAGTTTAAAAACTGCATATTCTTTCCCCCAACTTTATTCCTGTCTTCACTTCCAGTTCCTTCCCTGGCCTTGCCTTCCCTTGCCTTCCTTGGCTCATATTTTGACTCTCCTCACACTCCCTACCAGAACACACTGGAGCTTGAGAAACAGAAGAAATTTTAAAGATTATTTGGCTCAGCCTTTTTATTTACAGCTAAGTCTCAAAATAATAACTATTCTGGGCCAAAATGATGAAGCTGTGCCTGCATCTTCTCCGTGGAAAATTTCTTCTTGTGCTAGAGTCACATAAGTGAAGACTGAGTTCAGTCCTTGGGAGCCTGGTGTCTAATGAGAGAAGTTAGAGTGCTTTAGTCATACTCTCTGGCTCTTTACACAACTACCCAGAATCCCAGGGAAAATTATTTAAAGCTTAGATTTTATCTTATGTCTAGAGTCTCTCCAAAAGATATTTCCTACATAAGGTAAATCAAGTATAGGACTCCTATTATTTCCTAAAAGAAATATTTAACCCACATAAGAGCCATATACATTCATTAAGAGCAAACTTTAAAAGCAGTAACAATCACAGAACTACTCTAATGCTATCCCAGGAGGCTGATACTTAGAACATCAAGACATGCTGCAGTTTCCTGTGTGGACACTTCATATTTCTCCTCAGCTCTTCATAGTCCAAACAGTTCTCTCCTAGTTCATATCTTCTGGCAACCTCAGCCAGACAGTGGTTTCTTCCCACTGCTGGTTCTTTCTTCTCTGATACAGAATTCCCCCTTGCTGCTCAAGTAAGCTCTGACCAAGGGACCTAGAATCTCTGGTCCCCACAAACACACAAAGTTTCCTACAAGGGTGGTCATATTCATCTCAGGATCATTTTTAACAAGGCAAAAAAGGCATTAAGGGGATCCAAGGTCCTGTTAGGGCATGAGGAAGGTCATTGTCCATCCCTTGTGTCCTCATGGAAAATATGGCAAGAAGATATGCTTGCCATATAGGAGAGTCCAGGGAAGAGCAATCCAGAAGTTGTCATTCCTTAAAATAATGGTTCAGTATGCTGCTATGGGACTAAGGTACCAATGAGAAGACTGGCCCAAAGTGCTGTGGACATACTTGTCTGGAAGTGGCAAGGGAAATTGTGGGTGTGCTTCATGGGCATCAATCCCTTTACATGAGAACACTGAGGGTCAGGCAATGACCTTCCCAAGACTAAAAAACATAGTAACTATTAGAGGTAGAATTGGAAAGGGCCTCTTCAATGGACCACATTGCCTCCCCGTGAAGTAGGGCATGGATGGTAAGAGAGGTCCTGTTGGAAATTTTTGGTTAACATTAGCAATTGGAGTCTAGTCAATTCTCTTTCATCTCTAACTCAAGACCTGGGCTTTCTTCTTTCAGTTGGAATCTGTTAATCGCTCCAAAAAACAAACAAACAAATAAATTAATTAATCTTTTCCACAGCTTAGTCAATTCTATTTTGACATAAGAGAACAGTAAACTAGGAGTTAGAAGACCAGGGTTCAAATCTTGCTGTGGTCATACCTTGAGCCTTGGGGTAAGTCACTTAATTTCTTTGACTCATGATTTCAGCACCTATAAAATGTGCCTACTTGTACTTCCTATTGACAGAGTTGTAGAGGCAGCTAGGTGGTACTGTGGATACAGTGCTGGGCTTGGAGACAGGAAGACCTGAGCTCAAATTTGGTCTCAGACACTTTCTACCTGTGTGACCTTGGGCAAGTCACTTAACCACTCTCTACCTCAGTTTCCTATAAAATGGTAACCCTAACCTTAAAGTGCATTATAAATAATATTATTTGAAGTAACATTTTTTATTAAGAAATATGAGTGTGAGTTATAGTTAGAGATAGTCCCATGATTTTACTAGTATAAGGCAATGCCAGATGAGGAAATTCCTTCTACCAATGGAGCTCAGCATTTACTCACTAAGAAATGCACTTGAGTAACCTAGGTTTATACAGCCAGGGTATGTCCAAGGTCAGGTTTGAACCCAGGTCTTCTGCCTCCAAGGCTCTTTCTCGAACCATACTGCTTCTCATTACAGCTCCTTTTATGAAACAACTCCCCCAAGTTTGCAGTATACACAGAATGCCAAGCTATATTCATCGCGCAATGCTCATTACTTTTCCACTGGGCAAGTTGCTGTGTAGTAGAATAGCCACTGACAAAGAAAACAGAGTTCTAGCTAAAGACTTAAGACAAGGAATGTATAGCATGTCCATGGATTCACTGTAATGGAAATTATCTATAATTTTAATGGTAAGGTGATGCTCTTCTCATAATGGACCCCATGTTTTTTGTTAGCTTCCTTATAATTGGAGAAAATAGATTGTTTATCACATGTAAATTTGTACTTTCTAAAATCACATTGATCTAATCAAATTTGCTGCTAATCTGCAGTTTAATATGTTTCTAAAACAATAAGGGATTTGACACCTAGATGCCAAGATCAATTTCAATCTTTCCAGAGGACTGCTGAAAAGTTTTATTCCACAATCATATCTTCCCGTTGACATTTGATATTTGGGTTCATGAAATTATATCTCCCTAAGTTTCACTCATTGACATTTTTAATCAACACTGTTAAATCATATCCTTCATTATCAGGCATTGTTCATTCTTCTTAAATTCAATTGTCATCACTTTGCATAGATAAACTTTTAAATAAGCCCATTAGTTCTACTGTCCAAATTCACACCCAATCTACATTGATGAAAAAAGAAAACCCTCCTGTATCTTCTTACATTAGATATTGCCAAGCAATACCATCGATAACTTTTTTTATTGGGATGTTTGGGTACTTCACTCTTATTGGCCCAGAATTTTTGAAGATCTTGAGGATTTTCTATAAGGCTCAGTGGATTTATTACCTAGCAAAATGTTGTAGTCTTCAGTTAAGCTGAGCTGCCCAGATTCTTTCCATGGTCAAAGGACCTTTAGTATGTGGAAGAAGATATATTTATTTATTTATTCTGCCATGATACAATTTCACTATGACCATAGTTTTTGGAACTGTAAATTGCAATTTCAGCCAAAAGACAATCTGGGGGAAACACTGAAACATAAGAATATAAATGGAAAGAGACTCTGGCACATTAAAAAAAAGGAGCAGGGACAACAAAAATGTCTAAAGTTGCTGCTGGAAAGACCATATGTGAGTAGGGGAAAAGGCAGAGCTAGATTTCTACTTTCTGCCCATTTCCGAATCATGCTATCTCCTCTTTGGTCATTATTACTATTTCTCCTCAGTCAGAACCTTGAACTCTGTCCCTGGGATACTGCACTCTTTTGGGTGAACATTGTCTTTATTTTGCCTGGAATGTGTCCTTGATGCCACTTTCTGGCCATCTTCTACCTCAAATTCTTATTACCTTAATTTACCTGTCAAGTCACTTAACCTCCATCTGCCTCTGGTTTCTTACCTATCTTATCTCGAAAGTGAGGAGGCTGGATAGAGAAGTTTCTTAGGTCCCTTCCAGCTCTAAGTTTATTACCCTGTGGCTCAAATTTTAGTGCTGGCCGTGTTATACCCCTCTGTTTGGCCTAGCTAGGTCTTCCCCAGATACTTTGAAGTGCTTGTCTTTATTTCCAAGATCATGATTTTTTGTTCTACCTCTTGCCATTAAATGGGAGCATTTTATCCTCCCAGTGATCCCATGAGGTAAATTATGGAGTGATGGATGATGAAGTAGGGTAGATATGTGACAGGCTCTGGCGTCTAGAGGTTCTTTCTAGCCTCCAGTTGAGAACCAGAATTCAATTCTAAAGCACTTTGGTTTTGTATGCATTTAAATTTTAATTATTTCCTTTAGCAATTTACAATCAGCTGTCCAATATCAATTGGAGAAGCATCTACTGTGTGCAGTGGGCCATGTTGGCAGTATGAGAGGGTAGGGATGAAAGATATAAGGGATTAGTGACATGACCACTTTCTACAGGAAACATGGGAGTGGGTGGAATATAGCACATACATGGAAAAGAATTATGGTTTACAAGATTGCATGCAAATAAATTAATGTAAATAATTGTTTTTCATTAGATTAATATGAGAGGCAACATGGTATAATAGATACAGAGCTGGCTTTAAAGTCAAGAATACCTGGATTCAAATACTTTCTCAGACACACAAAAAAGTGTCCACATGCGTTGATAGAAAGAATTTCCCTGGTCAGGGGCTTCATATACCAGTGAAATCAGAGGTCTTGTCTCCATCTCTATACAAATACATTTTTGTGTCAATTAAAATATCAGTGTTAAGGGGATATTGATCCAAAAAAGTGCAGAGTGGGTTGATCACCAGGTGAAGGCTTCTGATAGAAGACTTAAGAATATAGAATGAGGTGTAAGGGACCTTAGTAGTCATTTACTGAAATACTATTAAAAATAAGGAAACCGGATCCCAAAGAGGTATACTGGCTTTTTCAAGGTCACACAGGGGAGAAAGTAGCAGAGCAAGGATGTTGAACCAAGATCCTCTCACTGCAAATCCAGCATTCTTTCCACTGCCTCATTCTCTACATCCTCTCAGATGCAATCTTCTTAACCAGCTGTCCAAATCCCAGGTTTCCTTTCTCTTCTGAAGCTTTTGCATTCTATTGGCAGCAGGGATGAATGTATCACTTACCCCTAAATTCTTAAGATTTTCAACCAGAACTGAATCCACTGTACCACCTAGCTGCCATTAGAAGTCCTAGTGCAAGGATGCAAATCTGACCTCATAGATAGTACTGAGATTTAGTATGGTGTCATGGGCATGCGGAAGCTGGCTCCTATAGGCTTTGGAAGGCTAATTGTTAAATTTTCCTTGTGATCATTTACACCTTAGAAATTGGCGGAAATTGCAAATCAAGGCCTAGACATGTTGTTTGGTGGGTTGTCTAGACTTAAGAAAGTGATGGAGAAAATGTTAATAATGGGGTGACGAGGTGGTGCAGTAGATAGAGCTCCAGCCTTGGAGTCAGGAAGACCTGAGTTCAAAGGAGACCTCAGACACTTGACACTTACTAGCTGTGTGACCCTGGGCAAGTCACTTAACCCCAGTGCCTACCCAAGAAAAAAAAAAAGAAAATGTTAATAATGCTGGTTAAACTTTAAAATGTCATAAGGATTTTTTTTTTCTGGGAAACAAGTTGTTAAACATTTACTAGCACACCTGTGAATGAAACTCGTAACTAGACCATGGTTCTGGATAGGAGGGTAGGTCAAAAGGCAAGGGAATGGTACTCTGTGTTAAGAGGGTATGCTCATGTGAGAAAATAAAGGCATAAACCTGGTGGAGAGCTTTTGGCTGAAAGTTATCAGAGGGAGAAACAGAAGCGATTCTGTAGAGGAACAAATGAAGTATTAAGTGTTTACATGTGCAAAGCACTGCTCAGTTCTGTCACAGACAACACACATGGAACGTGGCTGTTTCAAGTCAGCTGGAAAACTCCCATGGTCCTTAGGGTTCAGAAGCATAGAAGACAGGGGTGCCTCTTCTGCGATGTCATTTCCACTGATAAAATCACATCAGTTTCTGAAGTGGAATCAAATGACAGGGCCAAGGACTTTTGTGGCCAGAGCTTTCACTTCTGGATCTTCAGTACTGTAGCTCCCTCATCTGCAGGAGCAGTTGCCAGGCTGCCTCTCCACAGGCCTTGTTTCCCAGGGTGATAGTTTGGGAGGTGAGCTGAAAACATTAATATTCCTAAGACTCTCGAGTTAAGAGTCCCTGGGCTGTCCCCCTCAGGTTCTGAGGGGAGACGGTGGTCAAGATGGTAGTAGTTTGACTGCCTGGAGCATGCTGCCAGCTCTCTCTCTCTCAGGGTGCTTTGCTTCTTGAACATGGGTGGCTTGCCTGCATCATGTGTGGCAGTAGGTGGGGATGGTCTAGCCCCTTCTCCATGGCGGCTGTTTCCCTGGTGATGATCGGAGGCTTGTGCTGAAAGCAAAAATGGTGATCTATGAGGTGCTGCCATTCCCAGGCTCCCATGCGTGTCCTCACATTGGTGGTAGTCATCTGGTCAGCAGTTGGTAGTGGTAGTGATAAGGAAGGTGGACACCCTCTCCACAATGCTTTCTCCCCTGAATGATGGCTTTGGGGGCTGGGCTGGAACCAGGTCTGATGGTTTGGATTGCTCTCCTATTGCCAAGTATACACACACACACACACACACACACACACACACACACACACACACATGCACATATTATACTTGATATAGTTTTGTGCATATATGTATGTATGTGTGTATGTGTATGTATGTATATGTACACTATCTACATACACATATATACATATACATAGATACACACATACATGTGTATGTATATGTATGTATATGTGTATATGTGTATGTATGTATATGTACACTATCTACATACATATACATACACATGTATGTGTGTATCTATGTATATATATATATACACACAAATATAGTATATATTTTTATGGTGTATGTATATATACACACATATGTATATATATATGTATGTATGATACAGATCATGTGGACAGAAAGAAAACATGAAGATGTAAGATTGGCCTTAGAAGGCAGAATGAGGAGCGATTATTGCAAGCTGCAAAAGTAAATTTAGGCTTCATTTCTGGATTCGAAAGAACTTCCTTTTCCTGGAAAGGACATGAGATCCCCCTCCCAAGAGGCTAGATTCTTGTCAGGTGTATTATAATCAGATTCACGCATGGATTGGACTTAGTTAATTGATAAGGTTCCTTCCGTCTCTCAGATTCTGGGATTCTGTGGGTAAAATATTTCAGGAAATTTGCATTCCTTGAAAAAAGAAATCAGGAATCTTGGATTTATACTTTCCTTGATTTTTTGGAGTCAATGAAAAATATTTCTGGGAAGAATTAGGCATTTTTATTCTTTGTTTTCTTCTTTGAGGGTACAAGTGTGTTGATTTTGGTAGTAAAACCTGTACTTAAAAAAAAGAAGTTTTCTCCTAGTTATTTCCATAGTCTTGAAATACTACTAAGAAAGGTGACCTTACTAGATGGAATCATTCCTTTCAGTTACTTCAGGCTATTTACACTAGATTCAGGTTCCTGCCTATTCAAGTCAATGCTTTGAGCATCCATTATTGTTTTCCACTCTCTACATCTTTTCTGTCCCAATCAGTGTTTATATTAATCACATGACCTTACATTGTTGTGGTGAAAAGGGATAATTTACTCATAATAGAAATGCAGGATAAAATCAGGAATACATTAACTTCAAACACTGTCAACTTCTATTTTCCAAAATGATTCACTGGCTGAACATTACAGGTTCAGCTTGGTATTGGCCCATTTGTCGTCTACTCAGAGCTCAGTCAAGAGATGCAAAAAGCAGTGGATTTACAATGTGTCTATCCAGTGACCACGGAAAACAGTATGTCTTGTGGATATCGTTTGTTGCTGTCCTTCCTCACCATTGGGTCTTCTAGAATCTGCAAGAGCTGGGCAGCATCATTGTAAGGATTTGACCATGCCCAATTCTACAGTGGGAAACAGGAGGAGGAACTGATGCAGCCTCCTTGAGCTGCAGCTGGGCTGTAATGTTCAGTCACTTTTCAATCATGTTGGATTCTTTGTGACTCCATTTTGGGATTTTCTTGGCAAAAATACTGGAATGGCTTGCCATTTCCTTCTCCATCTCATTTGATAAAGCAGGAACTGAGGCAAACAGGGATAAGTGACTTGCCCAGGGTCCCATGGCTAGTTGTGTCTGAGGTGAGATTTGAACTCAGGAAGATGTCTTCCTGACTCCAGGCCTGGCACTCTCTCCCCCATGGCATCTAGCTGCACCTATTCCACCATGTATACATAGTTGTATGAGTGTACACATTTAAACATGCTTATATTCATATGCACTGTACAAAATGGATAGACAGTTGACTTTAAAGACCTGGGTTCCAGTCCCATATCTGATTTGCGCTGACTTGTAGTACATTATGCAACTCATTTATCTTCTCAGTGCCCTAGGAATCCCGCACAATAAATTGCAGAACCGATGCTGATCTTAACAGACAGGGAGTTTATCACAAGACTAGAAAATATGCTTACATATGTTACTTACATATTTATTGCTGTAGTTATTTTGTGATGCTAGCTGTAAGAAGGAGTAGCCTGATGTTTAAATCAACTGAATGGCATAGCTCTCCTAGGATTTCTATGCACTGAATCTTTCATTCTCCAAGTGAATTTATTAAGTTAATTCTGTGTATCATTGAGTGATTTATAGAAATATGAATTGCCAGAAAAAAAAAACTTGGCAGGTCATAAATAGGAGATTCTTTCTACCTTTGATGCACAACCTTCTAATAGTTCTTTTTTGCTTGAAATAAAGATGGATTCCTTTAAGTTGTGGCAGAAAGACTCTTTCATTGTGTTTGATGAATGATAGCCAGATAACCAGGTCAAGGTCACGTAAAATCCCTCCAAAGAATTAACTTGTCTGAAGTGACATTTTAGTTGGGAGGGAGGCAAAGGTAGCATCCTTTGGCATATGAATATGGAGGAGGAGACCTGTGTGAGTGGCTCTGGGGAGCTTATTCAAATAAAGTAGAAATTGAAGATTTTGACATTCAGTTAGTGAACCTGCCGAAAAGGTAGCTATGATTTATCCCTGATCTATGTGTAGTCCTATCACCTTTCCTTATTAAACTTGGGTAGTTACATCTTACTATATTGGGACAGACTCTCTTAGGAAAGACTTCTGCTGTTACAGAGTCAGTGTGGTCCAGTGGACAGAGCAGTGGACTTGGAGTAAGGAAGACCTGGTTTTGAGGCCTGCTTCAGACCCTCACTAGCTGTATGATCCAGGGCAAATCACTTCATCTCAGTTTCTTAGTTTCTCTGGGCCTCAGTTTCTTCACCTATAAAATGATGGTAGTAGATCTGATGACCTTCTGATGCCTTCCATTTTTAAAGCTATGATCCTATTATTTGAAGGCCTAGCTTGTTTCAAAAGGGGAAAGAAACACTCTATCGTCTAAAGACAAAATGGAGACCAGTTGTAAGAGCTGGACAACAACACTTGAGTTTGCTTTGTTCCTTTTCTTATGAGTAGAAGGTCGTGGAGGAGGTGGGATTTTAGTCTTTTTGAGAGGTAGAAGGGATGAAGCTGCCTCAGACGGAGGGTGGAAGGACATGTCCTGGGGGTTGGTAAAGGAAGCAGTAGTATGATGATCAGATGAGGTAAATTGTGAGTAAATGGGATTTGATGCATTTTTCCACGTGGTCTCTACACTGGCCTTCCCACTGCCTCTTGATCTCACCAGTTCATTTGGAAATGTTCCTGTAACAGGCAGGAGTCTCAGAACTGAAGCTTCTCAGATTGCTCAAGAAACAATGCCATTGAGGAAAGGAAATGGAAAGGTGAGGGTATGAAAACTGGCTGAAAAAAGAATTCACTTTCTCTACTATTTGTGACCCAGATTACATCCCATTTGATGTCCCTTCTATGGCATTAAAAATTATATAAAACTGTCAGTGAGATCTTGGGCCGGCTTAAAAAAAGACATAAGCTTTTTGTTGTTGGTGGTGTTGTTATTTTCCCCAACTTCAGAAATAAGGAGGAAATAATCCCTCTGTGCTTTGCCTGGTCAGATCATGGCTGGAGTATTGTGTTCAGTTCTGGGAGTCAGGGTTTGGGAAGTACATTGATAAGTTGGAGCACGTTCAAAGGAAGACAGCCAGGCTGATGAAGGGCCTTAAGTCCGTGACATTTAGATATTATTTGAAGGAAATGGCGCTGTTTCTCCTAGACAAGAGAAGACTTAGGGAAAGGCAGGACATCTATCTTACTGTATTTGAAGGATTATCCTGTGGAAAAGTGATGAGATTTGGTCTGTTTGACTCTTGCAGTCAGAATTAGGAGCCATGGGTGGAAGTTACAAAGTGGCCTAAAATTTAAGATTGAAGTCAGGAAAAGCTCCCTAACCATTAGAGTTGTCTAGAAGTGAAATACGCTACTTCAAAAATGGGGTCCCCTTTCCCTGAACATTGTAGAGCAGAAGTTAGATGACCACTTATCAGTTACGTTGTAGTAAGGATTATTTTTTCAGTACACATTGGACTAAAGGGTCCAGAGGCCCCTTCCAATGGTGAAATTCTATAATTTTTCCACAATATCTTTAAACTGAATCCCAATGAAGCTGGTTTTCCAGAGCTATTTGGTGGGATGGTGGGTGGAGTCCAAGTAAGCTTCCCAAAGCTGCTGCCAACCACCCCCTCCTTGCTGGTACCCCAAAGGACACCACAAAGTTTAGGAGCTTCAACTATTATTAAACTGGGATGTGTATTTCTCCTTCCTGCTTGAGTCCCCAGTCATCTTTTGAAGATAGAAATGGGAGTGGAGGTGGTGTTTGGGAGGGGTGTAATAGTGGCTTTAATGTGAAAACACAGTTCTGTTGTGATGCTAGTTGTTTTAAGTACCCACCAGTCGATTTAATCAAAATGTAGTCGTGCAGGTAGAAATTGTGGAATTCAGCTGAAGAGCTCAATAAAGTTCTCACTTGGGGACCCATTTTCCTTCCCTTTGTGGCGGGCTCCTTCTCAGATGATGCTATAAAATACCAAGGCGTCCCACCCTACTTCCAAAGCTCATCTAAGTAATCAGCCTAAAGTAGCACTTTGATTGAACCTGTTAATTTAATGGCTTTGCCCTTTAAAGGCCTGGTAGAAACTGGTCACGAAAGGCACCCATGACACTCAACAGTCAGCCCAGCCTAGCAGTGCTTCCTGAAGAGATCTCAGGCTTCTGCCTACCTTGAAGTCATCCCATGCATGGAGGAAAACATATGACCTTCATGGCATTGATGTAAAATAAAAATTAACAAGTCAAGCCCCAAATTGAATAGGGAGACTTATGGAATCCTGAAACAGGAATGGAGATTAAAAGGACTGTGACTTAAATTTTACCTACTATCACTGTCAAGGACTAAAAGTCTCCTAAAACAGGCAGAGATCTCAACCAATTGATCCAAGATCCATTGCCAACCCACTCCATCTATCTATAAAGCTTTGAGATCTCCAAATCCATTGTCCAAACAGCCCTGGGATTTTCAGGAGAGAGGAATAGCTATGGAACTATAATCTGGGCAATGGTTGTATAGAGGATGTTCAAGGGAGGGAAGACTGAAAAGGAAATTCAGTTCAATCATGGTTGTAGTGCTAGGAAAGGAGCAGGCCTGCTCACCAGAAAGACCTGGCTATACCCTTTCTGAAGTTTGAATGAGACTGGGGGTGGAGGAGACACTCTTTCCCCAGAGACAGGTACCATGTCAAAGGACCCTGGGGGTGGGGCTAAAACAAATAAACAATTACATTGCATAGGGCTATATTAGAGGGCTAGGGAGTGTTGGGAAGGCAATCTCTAGACTTCCATGAGAAGAAAGTGACTTCTGCATGAGCAAAGAGGTTCATCTTCTAGGAAATTGGCAACCTAAAACAAAGCTCTGTTAGCCTGTCTATTGTTATCACTCTGGAAAGGTGGCAAGCAGCTTCCATAGCCAAGACACTTAGGGATTTTGTTGTTGACCTTTTCCTTTCTCTCACCTTCCATTCCCAACCCACCTGCAATCTTAAAGCCTTGGAGAAATGAAAAGTTGATCCTTTACCAACTTCAAATATTTATTTGGGTCATGGACCCCTTGAGAAGTCTGATAAAGCCTAAGGGGCCCTGTCCAGAATGAAGTTTTTAAATACATAAATAAAAAACAATAGAATTGTAAAGGAAAAAAATATTGAGATAAAGATGTAAATTATTTTCCCATTTGGATTCAGGGACTCAGACCCTATGTGGTACAGTAAATAGAGCACTAGCCTTGAGGTCAGAAAGACATGACAGAATCCTTCTTTAGATGCTTACTAGCTATGTGACCACAAGCAAGTGACTTCACCTCAGTCTGATTGAGTTTCCTCATCTGTAAAATGGAGACGATAATAGCACCTACCCCCCAGGGTTGTAGTGAGAGTTAAATGTGATACTATATGTAAAGTGCCACATAAATATTAGCTATTATTATTATTGCTATATGATGAACAGCAAGAAAATATAGTCACGAGTCACATGTAGAATGAAGGGAAGGAGCTCTAGAATTTAGGATTTCTGATTTTTTCTGTAATGGATAACTGGCTTTGAAAAGCATTTTGATGGCAAGAAGAATTTTAGATGCAAACTGTGCTCCCAGTTGCCTGAAGAACAATGTGTGTGGTTTTCTAAAATCAAACCAAATTGACTACATGAACTACCCCAGCATTGCACCCTCTATGCCAGGGGTGAGGAACCTGTGGCCTCAAGGCCACATGTGGCTCTTTAGGTCCTCAAGTGGCCCTTTAACTCAATCCAACTTTACAAAACAAATCCCCTTAATAAAAGGATTTGTTCTGTAAAACTTGGACTCAGGCAAAAGGCCATACCCAAGGACCTAGAAGGCCACATGTGGCCTCATGGTCACAGGTTCTGCCCCCCCCCCCAATTCTATGCCCTTCTGCCCTCCATGATCTCCAATTATTTTGTATATTGCCTGATTTACATGGGAAATTTACTTTTCTCCCCATGGAAGTTGGACTTATTAAGGGTTACACTCACCTCCTGGCTTATTATTTGCTCAAGACTCCAGGGATCTTCTGCTATTCAAAAGCCTAGTTTGAGTTGGTTAGTACTTGAAAGTCACAATTCTATTCCTTTAATTACTCTAATTAAGTACTTGCCAATTTTCCTATTTTTCAGAACCACCTCTAGATTCTTACCTTTCTAAAGTTATTTTTTTGAAACACATGCCATTTTTCCTATAAATCTGACGCTCTTTGCATTCTATTTTATGAAGGTAGAGGAAGGATTTTTGCCCATGCCAAGTGTATTTTGCTTAGCTGATATTTTCAAAGGTCTGTTGCCTTGCCTCTTGGCTTTTTGTTGAGGTCTCTTACAAAATGATGCTATTGCCACTGAAGGGTTGGTAATTTGATTAGAAAGTGGTGGTTGACAAAGTTCCGTGTTTTTAAAGATCTGTTACTTGGGCAAACATCTAACAAAATTGAGCATCCCCAAGATAGGGGGCCTGGGCACAGAAAATTCTTGTGTTGCCTTTTCCATGAAGCTTCCTTATAAAAACTATAACAAGTTACTAAATTAATCATAACAACATATTCCTCAAACATGGCAGATATTTAAACATGTTTGTTCCTGTTCATTCACTACATTCGTTCATAAATATTTAAGATGTTTAAGGAGGCCTTCACCACTCAACCCTTCTCTCGCCATTAACATCTTCAGGGGATCCTCCTTTATTTCACCTTTCCTGTCCATAAAGCCTTGAAAGCAAAGACTTCCCAAGAAATGGAAAGAAAAGGCAACCATGTGCGCCCAGGAGCAGAAGGCTTCCCCAACCAGCACCATTAAGATCTGCAGAGATCTGACTTTGCTCTACTTCTATCTAAGCTCATGGAGAGTGGAGTAGAAAAGAGAGTGAATGGAGTGGGTTTTATGTGTGAGTTCAGTACAACCAGATTTTTCAGATGAGAGAACACGTGGTAAGTGTCAGAGGACAAAGAGACAAATATCTTTGCTCGCAAATACCTATTGATGGGTACTAAGGCAAATATTACTGGACTTGGCGTTAATAAAAGTCTACTGTATTTCTGGAATGAAGATTCTGTTTTGTGAAACCCAATAAACCCAACTTACTTATGGTGATATATGAAGGGATAGATGATCCTGGAAGACAGAATATGGAATCTATCTCTAAGGATTATGAAGTTTTGGCAAGAAACTGAAAACTTTAGGGGCATGGAGGATGTTTTCAACATTGTTGTTGTTTCTTAGTCATTCAGTCATTTCTGATTCTTCTTGACCCCATGGACCATATGTACCAGGCCCTTCTATCCTCCATTGTCTCCCAAAGTCTGTCCAAGATCGTGGTTGTTGCTTCCATGATTGTTAGCCTTCAATCTTTCCCAACATCTAGGTCTTTTCCAATGAGTCCTGTCTTCTCATGTGACCAAAGTATTTAAATTTCAGCTTTAGTATTTGTCCTTCCAACGAGTAGTCTGGATGAATTTCTTTAAGTATTGATTGATTTGATCTCCTTGCTGTCCAAGGGACTCTTAAAAGTCTTATCCAGCTCCACAATTTGAAATCGTAAATTATACAGCACTCAGCTTTCCTTATAGTCCAGCTCTCACAGCCATACATTGCTACTGGGGAAAAAAGTAGCTTTGACTATATGGACCTTTGTTGGCAAAATGACATCTCTGCTTTTTAGTATGTTGTCCAGATTGCCATGGCTTTCTTTCTAAGGAGCAAGCATCTCTTAATTTTGTGGCTGCAATCACCATTTGCAATGATCTTTGAGCCCAAGAATATAAAATCTGACACTGCTTCCATTTCTTCTCTCTCCATTTTCTGGGAAGTGATGGGATAGACCAGTTGCCATGATCTTAGTTTTGTTAATGTTAAACTTCAAGCCAGCTTTTTTGTTCTCCTCTTTCATCTTCATCAACAGACTTTTGCCAGTCAAAGGTAAAACCTTCAGAAGAAAAAAATTTGGAAGAAGATGGTAGGGCATCACGGGATAACAAAATCTAACTGTTGGAAGGGATCACAGATCAGAACTCAAAAGGATTCTTTCTCTGCTGCTAAAATATAAGAATAATGAGCCCTTGATTGAGGATGGAACTCAACAACAAGGGTTGATAAGAATACATATATTTTCCTAGAGTCTTCCAAGTAGAGACCACTGTTTATGTATATCCACCAAGCTTGATACCATAGAGTAGCTACATTGTAGGCAGAATAGTAGAATGTCAAATAACGATAATAGAGAAGAAAAAAGAACCAAGATATCAAAAAAATTTACAGCTTCCAAAATCTAAAAAGAGAAAGAGCAAACTCTTCAACATGGCATCTAAGGTCTTCCACAATTTCCTAGAAATTATCTTTTCAACCATATTCCATGTACCACATATTCATATGTTCTATCATTCCAGTCAAAATATATTAATAGCTGTTTCCAGACCTTGCTATTTTGGCCTCTAAGCGTTCCCTCTAACATTTTCCTGTGCTTGGAATGTAGCTCTTCCTCAGCTCTGACTCATTGTGGTGCCATCTCCTTTGTGAAGCCTTCTTTGATGTCTCCAGTTGTTACTATTCCCTCCATCCTCATAATGCCATGCATTTATTTACTTTTCTTAATTTAGTTTCTTTCCACCTGGTAGAATATATGCTATTTGATGGCAGGGATATGAGGCTTTGTAATGACCCATGAACAGGAAAGAGAAAGTGAAGTAGAATTGAACTATGTCCTCATTGCCGGGACAGGGCCACCATGCTTCAGCTGCTTTCCCACCCTAAAGCCATCCTCAACACATGTGGCCTTCTCTCATTGAAATATCCTTCTGCTTCTGTTTCCCCTTTATCCATTAATGAATTCCTTCTGTGGCTTCCATTTTGTGGAGGGGTCCAGGAAGGCCATTTTTCATTCCTCTCTTGGCTCTGCTTTTGATTCTCCAGACTTCACCACTATTCACCATCTTCTACCCCTTCTTTTTCAGCTCCCTTTTACAGATTGTCTTTCTCTTTTAGAATGTAGGATCCCCGAGGTAATACACTGCCTTTCTTTTGGCTTCTATTTTTATTCACACTCCATAGCACAGTCTAGGTGCTTAATAAATGTTTGTTGACTGACTATCGAGGCAAATCCACACTATATTTGCAACTTACAGCCATAGAGAGTTGCTTAGAACACTGAGAGGTTAAATTATTTTCCCACTATGTGTCAGAATCAAGATTTGAGGGGCAGCTAGGTTGCGCAGTGGATAGAGCTCTGGCCTTGGAGTCAGGAGGACCTCAGTTCAAATCCAGCTTTAGACATTCAACATTTACTAGCTATGTGACCCTGGGCAAGTCACTTATCCTTGATTGCCTCACCATAAAGCAAAAAGAGAGAGAGAGAGAGAGAGAGAGAGAGAGAGAGAGAGAGAGAGAGAGAGAGAGAGAATCAAGATTTGATCAAAATGAAACATAATTGAATAATAATAAAAAACTGGCATCTCTATAGATAGCCAATTAGCATTTACATGTTTTATAAGTTATCTTGTATTCACACAATTCTGTGAGGTAGGAATTATGGTTATAACTATCTCTGTTCTAGGGGTATGGAAACTGAAGAGACATGTAAAGTGATGTCCTTAGTCTCACAGCTAATAACTAGCAGAGAATTAGTTTGAACCTGGATTTCTCCTCTCATTAAGTATAGTCCACAGAGGTGGGGAATCTGTGGCCTTGAGGCCATACATGGCCTTCTTAATCATTAAGTTCAACTTTTTGACTGAATCCAAATTTTACAGAACAAATAAAGGATTTTTTCTGTGGTCTAATGAAACAAGCTAAATATATGGGTACTTATGTTCATTATTTCACTTAGACTATGTGTGATGGCCAAACAGTTGAATGGGTGAATTCAATGAACTTCCTATAAGTCAGTTCTTTGATTAAGATGATAAAATTTAGTGTTTTTAATAGGAATGGGTGTTGTATTTTATCAAAAACTTTTTCTGCATCTATTGAGATGATCATGTGGTTTCTGCTGGTTTTAGTGTTGATATGCTCAATTATGCTAATAGTTTTCCTAATACTGAACCAACCCTGCATTCCTGGTATAAATCCTACCTGGTCATAGTGTATTATTCTTGTGATAAGTTGCTGCAATCTATTTGCTAGTATTTTGTTTAAAATTTTTGCATCTATATTCATTAGAGAAATTGGTCTATAATTTTCTTCATTTTGACTCTTCCTGGTTTAGGTATCAACACCATATTTGTATCATAAAAAGAATTTGGTAAGACTCTTCTTCACCTATTTTCCCAAATAGTCTATACAGTATTGGAATTAATTGTTCTTTAAATGTTTCATAGAATTCGCATGTAAATCCATCTGGCCCTGGAGATTTTTTCCTAGGGAGTTCATCAATGGCTTGTTCAATTTCTTTTTCTGAGATGGGGTTATTTAAGTATTTTACTTCCTCTTTGGTTAATCTGGGCAATTTATATTTTTGTAAATATGTATCCATTTCACTAAGATTGTCAAATTTGTTGGCATATAGTTGGGCAAAATAATTCCTAATTATTGTTTTAATTTCCTCTTCCTTGGTGGTAGCCTTTTCATTCTTGATACTAGTAATTTGGTTTTCTTCTTTCTTTTTTTAATTAAATTAACCAAAGGCTTATCTATTTTATTGTTTTTTCATAAAACCAGCTCTTAGTTTATTTATTAGTTCAATAGTTTTCTTAATTTCAATTTTATTAATTTTTCCTTTGGTTTTCAATATTTCTAATTTGGTGTTTAGTTGAGGATTTTTAATTTGTTCTTTTTCTAGTTTTTTTAGTTGTATGCCCAATTCATTAATCTCCTCTTTTTCTATTTTATTTATGTAAGCATTTAGAGATATAAAACTTCCCCTAAGAACTGCTTTGCTGCATCCCATAGTTTTGGTATGTTGTCTCATTATTGTCATTCTCTTGAATGAAATTATTGATTGTTTCTATGATTTGTTGTTTGACCCAATCATTTTTTAGGATTAGATTATTTAGTTTCCAATTATTTTTTAGTCTATCTTTCCATGGCCCTTTATTACATATAATTTTTATTGCATCATGATCTGAAAAGGATGCATTTAATATTTCTGCCTTTCTGCATTGGATTGTGAGGTTTTTATGCCCTAGTACATGGTCAATTTTTGTGTATGTGCCATGTACTGCGAGAAAAAAGTATATTCCTTTCTATCCCCATTCAGTTTTCTCCAGAGGTCTATCATACCTAACTTTTCTAATGTTCTATTCACCTCCTTAACTTCTTTCTTGTTTATTTTGTGGTTAGTTATCTAGTGCGAGAGGGGGAGGTTCAGGTCCCCCACTAGTATAGTTTTGCTGTCTATTTCTTCCTGTAACTCCCTGACTTCTCCTCTAAGAATTTGGATGCTATACCATTTGGTGCATATATGTTTAGTAATGATATTACTTCATTGTCTATGGTGCCTTTTAGCAGGATGTAGTTTCCTTCCTTATCTCTTTTGATTAGATCTATTTTTGCTTTTGCTTTGTCTGAGATCAGGATTGCTACCCCTGCTTTTTTTACTTCAGCTGAAGCATAATATATTCTGCTCCAGCCTTTTACCTTTACCCTGTATGTGTCACTCTTTTTCAAATGTGTTTCCTGTAAACAACATATTGTAGGATTATGGTTTTTAATCCATTCTGCAATCCATTTGTTTTATGGGAGAGTTCATCCCATTCACATTCACAGTTATGATTACTATCTGTGTCTTTTTCTCCATCCTTTCCCCCCATTTATGCTTTTCTTTCTCCTTTTTCCTTTCCCCCTTCACTAGTGTTTTGCTTTTGACCACCGCCTCCTTCAGTCCTCTCCCTTTTATTATCCCTTTCCCTTTTCTTCCCCTTTAGTCTTACTGCTTCTTCCCTCCCTTCTCTCCCCTCCCTTTTCTTTCCCCTTTTCCCTCCTACTGCCTATAGGGCAAGTTAGATTTCTATACCTAACTGATTATGTTATGCCCTTCTTGAGCCAAATCTGATGAGAGTAAGGTTCAAACAATGCTCCCCCCCTTCTTTCCCTCTGCTGTAATAGGATTTTGTGTCTTTTCCTGTAATGTAATTTACCCTTGTCTGCCTCCTCCTTTCTCAGTACATTTTCTAAGATCAGATTGATCCACTTATTTGGATCCATTTAACCCACTTGATTAGATTTTTTTTTCATTACATCAAAGTCAACTAATATCTTTATGTATACTCCTTTAACATGGTGTAATAACAATACAGTTCTCAAGGGTTGCAAGTGTCATATTCCCTTGTAGGGGTTTAAACAGCCCCCCTTATTAACAACATATTGTATCTTTCTGTCCCATTTACCTTTTTATGTCCTTCTTGAGTCCTGTACTTGAAGATCAAATTTTTTGTTGAGCTCTGGTCTTTTTATCAGGAAAGTTTGGAAGTCTCCTATTTCATTGAATATCCACTCTCCTCCTTGAAAAATGATGCTCATTTTTGCTGGGTAATTGATCCTTGGCTGCATTCCAAGCTCCTTTGCCTTATGGAATATCATGTTCCATGCCCTGTGGTCTTTTAATGTAGAAGCTGCAAGGTCCTGTGTAATCCTGACTGTGGTTCCATGATATTTAAATTGTTTCTTTCTGGCTGCTTGCAGCACCTTCTCTTTCATCTGGTAATTTTGGAATTTTGCTATTATTTCCTTGGTTGTCAATTTGGGATCTCTTTCGGGTGGTGATCGGTGAATTCTTTCTATGGTTATTTTCCCTTCTGGTTCTAGGACTTCTGAGCAGTTTTTCTTTATGATTTCCTGAAAGATACTGTCCAGGCTCTTTTTTTCATCATGATTTTCAGGTAGTCCAATAATTTTTAAATTGTCTCTCCTGAGTCGATTTTCCAGGTCGGTTGTTTTACTGATGAGGTATTTTACATTTTCATCTATTTTTTCATTTTTTTGTTTCTGTTTGACTGATTTCTTGCTCTCTCATAGAGACATTAGTTTCCATTTGTCCAATTCTAGTTTTTAACAGATTGTTTTCTTCTGTTAGTTTTTTTTCCTTCTTCAATTGGCCAATTGTGTTTTTTAGGGACTTGTTTTCTTCAGTGTTTTTTTTCCAATTGGCCAATTGTATTTTTGAAGGACTCTTCTACCTCTCTCATTTGACTATTAAAATCCTTCTTGAGCTCTTCTAAGAAGGCTTTTTGGGCTTCAGACCAGTTCATATTCCCTTTTGTTGTTGCAGATGTGGGTTTGTTGACAATGTTGTCCTCTTCAGAATTTCTGTCTTGATCTTCACTCTTCTCATAATATGAATCTATGGTACATTTCTTTTTACTCATGGTGTTTCTTTATTCCCTGGCCTTTAAAGAGATTGAGCTCTCCTGCTGGGAACAGAGGGCACTGACCCAAGCTTCTTGTGTTGGGAGCCTAGGTCTTGGTCACTGGCTTTGTGTGCTGGGGCCTCTTATGTTGGCAATTGGAGGCTGTAGGTTTCTGGCAGCTTACCTCGTGTTGGGCTGGAATCAGCAAGGCTGGAACTTTCAGGCAATTCTAGGTTGCCTGCTTTTCCTTTCCTTTAGCTTTCTTCAGCTCCTTTTAGATGGGTGCTGCAGGGCATTTATCTGCCTGGGGCCCCCTGCAGTGTTGTCTCCCTCCTTTCTGCTAATGCACTGGGAGATTCCTTTATGGTAGAGTGCCGAGGCACCTGGTGGTTTTCTAAGCTGGTTTCCACCGGTTCTCCCCCCACCCCACTGAGGCACTTGGAGGTCCAGGTGTTGGTGTTTGCCTGTTCTACCACCTGGGCTTCAGGATTTCTTCACAATTGGAGGCTGCAGGGCTCTGACAGCTCACCTGGTGTTGGGCTGGAATCAGCAAGGCCAGGGCTTTAGGAAGCCTTTAGGTTGTTTTCTTCACCTCCTTTCAGATGAATGCTGCAGGGTACTTATCTGCCTGGGGCCCCTTGTAATTCTGCCTCCCTTATTTTTGCTGAGGCCCTGGGAGACCCATTTGCTGGGCTGCTGTACTGCATCTTTCTTCTAGTTCAGCTGTTCCAGGGTTTTTTTCTGGGGTTATATTTTCTTGGTTTTCAGAGGTTGAGAGGGGAGAGCTAGAGTGACTACCTTTTCATTCTGCCATCTTGGCTCCCAGAAGTGGAAGCAGATCTATGGAGAACAGAAGAATTCATGCCCAAACAGGAGATAGAGAACATTATGAAAAGCAAAATGGATAATTTTGATTACATTAAATTGAAAAGGTTTTGCACAAACAAAGCCAATTCAACTAAGATTAGAAGGAAGGTAGAAAATTGGGAAAGAGTTTTACAACCAGCCTCTCTGATAAAGGCCTCATTTCTAAAATACATAGAGAATTAAGACAAATTTATAAGAACACAAGCCATTCCCCAATTGATAAATGGTCAAAGGATATGAACAGATAATTCTCAGATGAATAAATTAAAGCCATCTATAGTCATATGAAAAAATGCTCTAAATCACTATTGATTAGAGAAATGCAAATCAAAACAACTCTGAGGTACCACATCACACCTACCAGATTGGCCAACATGACAAAACAGGAAAATGATAAATATTGGAGAAGATGCGGGAAAATTGGAACAGTAATACATTGTTGGTGGAGTTGTGAAATGATCCAACCATTTGGGAGAACAATTTGGAATTATGGCCAAAGGGCTACAAAAATATGCATACCTTTGATCCAGCAATAGCACTTCTAGGGCTATAACCCCAAGAGATCAAACAAATGGGAAAAGGACCCACATGTACAAAAATATTCATAGCAGCTCTTTTTGTTGTGGCAAAGAATTGGAAATTGAGAGGATGCCCATCAATTGGGGAATGGCTGAACAAGTTGTGGTATGTGAATGTAATGGAATACTATTGTGCTATAAGAAATGATGAACAGGCTGACTTCAGAAAAACCTGGAAAGACTTATATGGTCTGAAGTGAGCAGAACCAAGAGGACTTTGTACACAATAACAGCCATGTTATGTGATGACTAATATTGTTAAACTGAACCCTTCTCAGCATTACAAGGATGTAAGACAGCTCCAGAGGCCTCGGGATGGAAAATGCTGTCCACATTCAAAGAAAGAACTATGAAAGTCAAATGGCTATCACTAATTTTTACCTTCTGTTGAGTTTTGTTTCATCTTTCTGATGGTTCCTTCTATTGGTTTTAATTTTGACTTACAACTTCACTAATGTGAAAATATGCTTAATAGGAATGTAAATGTAAAGCCTATATCAGATTGTGTGCCCTCTTGGGGAGGGGAGTGGGGAAGGAGGGGGAGAAAAATTTTCAATTCAAAAGCAGATGGAAGTGATTGTTGATAAATCAAAATAAATTAATAAAATTTTAAAAAAATAAGATAAAATGTGTTAGGAATAAATATAAAGCCTTAGCTTGGGTTCAGAAAGTTGACTCTACAAATACAAGATGGGGCAATATATTTATACAGTTTGTCTAAAGAAAATTTAGGGCCTATATGAATTAATCATTTTATATAGAAGCCCAAAAAAGCTGACACAGTACGTAGGTTGCAGGAATAAGGAAGAGATGGTCCCATTGTACTCTGTCCCAGTCAGACCTCATCTAGAATGCTGGGTGAATTCTGGGTTCTATAATTTAGGAGTGGACATTGCTTAGCTCTAGAACATCTAGAGGAGAGAAATCAAGATAGTGAAGACACTTAAGATGTTCTATGATGATTAGTTGAATGATCTAGGGATGATACCCTGAAGAAGAAGAAAAGACTTGGTGTAAGGGGAAGGAAGTCATGATGCCTTTGTTCAGTCTTTGAAGGCTATCATGTAGATATTTGTTTTGCTTAAGGAGACAGAAATGAGTGCAAATTGCAAAGAAGCATGTCTAGGCTTGATATTGGTGGGGGGAAACTTTTCTTAATACTTAGAATACTTAATGTATATGAAGAGACTACTCATTGGACCTCCTTGGAAGTCTTCAAGTAAAAACTGACTAACCACTTATGGGATAGGTTATAGTGGGGTTTCTTTTGTGATAATAGATAGGACCAGATGGTCTCTGAAGGTCTTTTCTAACTATGAAATTTTATGATCTTGTTATTCAGTGACCCATCTACCAATTCATGTATTTTGTAGCCACAAGTGATTTTAGAATTCAGGGAAAGAATCTTTAGACTCAGAAATGCCCTCTCCCCCATAAGCAAGAATAAAATAATTTAATAGAATACAGATTAATTTTTACCTGAGATAGGATAGGAGACATAATAAGTTTTCTTCTCAGCTCAAACACTGGGTATGTCATTCAACAACTCTGGCACTCAGTTCTTTGTCTGTAAAATGAAGGGATCAAACCAGATGATATTTAAGATCTATATCAGCCATAATCCTATGTCCAATAAAGTGGCGTGCCATAGGTGTTTTATAATGTTTTGGTATGCATTAGTATGACTTCATAGCATGTTCTGAATAGATATGAGGCCCTTTGCTAAGCTAAAATTGCTATATCAATGTTAGGTAGTACTAGTAGTAGTAGTAGTAGTAGTAGTAGCAGCAGCAGCAGCAGCAGCCACAGCATCACTAGTAGTACTAGTACTACTACTAGTAGTCATAGCAGCAGAATAGTAGGAGGAGGAGGAAGAGTAGTCAGAGTAGAGTAGTAGTAATAGTAATTGTAGTAACAATAGTAATAGTAGTAGCAGTAGCTGCAGCAGCAGCTCTGTAGAAGGTAAAACAACTGAGAAATTAATTAGATTGAAGATGAGGGAATGGTGAGAGAAAGTGATTGCAGGTTGGGTTCCATAAGAGTTCTACCCATATCCCATCCTTAATCATCCCCTTTCTACCTTACTAGGGTGATTTTTGGGTGCTCTCTATTCTTGGTCACTACTTTTACCCTATGGGTCACTGCAAAATATCCTTTCTACTGAGCCTTTGGTGATTCCCAACATACGTACAAAATAGAAAGAACCTCCTGAATAATTTGTGGGACAGTTTTGGCTACATGGAATAAATAGTGTTGGGAGCAGATTTTGCTGGGGATGCATTATTTCTGTGCAGTAGAAAACCTTACATTTAACGCACTTAAAGTTACCATTTCAGAGCACAGGTGGAAAGAAGTTTGTTTGTTTGTTTGTTTTTTCCCTTTCCCCTGAGAATAACAGTTGAAGATAGAAATGTAGTCTGGCCGCTAATAATAAGTCAATGAATCATCTGTTTAATAGTGCTGATAGAAAGGAAGAATTGCAGTGTTTGTGCTGTTTGTTTCGGGACTTAATGGAAAGACATTGTCTGTTACTCCATAATGTATGTTGCTCTCTGATGATTGGTGCCACTGACATCACTCTAAAGGCCGGTATTTCTGGAAGAAACAACAGCAGGAGAACCAGTTAAGCACTTTAGAAAAGTAAGTCCTGAAGTAGAAAATGCAATTCCATGCTCATTGACAGCCTTCCCCTAAAATATTTCAGGAAGAGACCTGCAAACAAATAAACAATCTGGGATCTTTTGCACCTCCCATTGATTTTCCGTGGAATGTTTGACTTGTTTATTTTCTCCATAGGGAGGATTGTAACTATGTTGCCATCCCAAGGAATCTGCCATTTCCCTCATGGGAAAGTTTGGTTACTGGTGGCATCCCTTCTGGGATGAAAATCTAAGCTCATCAGAGAAATGAAAAAACATAAGTTCCTTCTTAGTTTCCTTTGAGGGATCTTTATCCAGGCTGTGCCCACTCATTGTGGATGTCCTTCAAGGTCTGTCCTCAGCTCTCTTCTGTTCTCTCTCTTTACTCTTTCAATTGGTGATCTCAGCAGCTCTCATAGCTTCAATTACCTCTATGCAGTTGATTCTCAGATCTTAACATGTTTCCTGACCTCTGCTCATGCATCTCCAACTGCCTATTGGACATCTCAAATTGGATGTCAATGTAGACCAGTATTTCCAGAAATAAACTCATTATTCACCCCCCCCAACTCTTCCTTCTTCTAAATGTTCCTGTCCCTCTAAATGGAAACACCAGCCTTCTAGTCACCAGGCTTAAAACCTAGGTGTCATCCTCAATTCCTTTCTCTTATCCCTCATATCCAATATGTTGCCAAATCCTATCAATTTCATTTTTTTTTTTGGTGAGGCAATCGGGGTTAAGTGACTTGCCCAAGATCACACACCTAGTACATGTCAAGTGTTTGGTCTGAGACCGGATTTGAACTCAGGTCCTCCTGACTTTAGGGCTGGTGCTTTATCCACTGTGCCACCTAGCTGCCCTGTATCAATTTCATTTTCATGATGTTTCTTGTATATGCCCCCTTCTCTTCTCAGATACTACCACCACCCTGGTGTACAGCCTCATCATCCCATGGCTGCAAAATTGCAATCACCTGAGGCCTGCTTCAAGTCTCTCCCTATTCCAGTCTGTCTTCCACTCAACTGTCAAGATGATCTTCCTAAAGTACAGGCCTGACCATGACCCTTTGCTGTTTAGTTTCAGCTCCAATAACTCCCTATTACTCAAAGGATCAACTATAAAATCCTCTGTCATAAAGCCCTCCTAACTTGGCCCCTTCCTACATTTCGAGGCTTCTTACTCCCTTCCATGTGTTGTAGGATCCAAAGCCATTGACCTTTTAGTAGTTCCTCACACCAGACATTCCATCTCCTGACTCCATGAATTTTCACTCCCTATGTCCCATGTCTGGAATTCTCTTCTTCCTCACCTTTACCTCCTAGTTTCCTTCAAGACCCAGCTAAAGTCCCATTGTCTACAAAAAGCTATCATGTTAGCATCTCCCCCTTAAGATTATCTGCAAGTGATCCTATTTATACCTTGTTTGTGTATAAATAATCGTTCATATGTTGTCTCCCTAACCCCAATTTAGATTGTGAGCTCCTTGAGGGTAGTGACTGTTTTTGCCCTTTTTTTGTATTCCTAGCACTTAAATCAGTGCTTGGCATGTAGTAGGCTCTTAACAGATGCTTGTTGACTTGAGAAAAAAAGTAAAATGTGTTGTGTACCTGCAAGGAAGGGCTCAAGAAAGAATGACCAGACAGGCTGGTGGTCAGGTTTTCTGTTTCTTTATCAAGTTTGATTTAGTCACTCACTGGAGTTCATGATTAAGATAAAAGGGGAAACTACGTGGAATGAAACAAGAGAAAGCAAATATTCTAGGGAGCAGGAATAGGGACCATTCAATCAAACAAGTAAGAAAGCATTTATTACACACTGTGGGTCAGACACTTTGCTATTTGCTGACAGTACAAAGACAAAAATGCCAAGAGTTTCTGCCTTCAAAGAGTTTACATTCTAGTGGGAGAGACAACACAAATAAATAAATAAAGCAAATAAATAAATAGGTAAATGACTGAATAAATAAGCAAATATATTAACAAATAAGTGAATAAACATGCATATATAGATACATATGTACATATATTTCTATACATACCTATAATACATAAACACATATGTACACATATTCAAATGTTTGCAGCATGCAAAGTAATTTTAATGGGTAATTATTAGTAGCTGGGAGGATCAGCTGAGCTTTGAAAGAAGCTAGGAATTCCAAGTGGTGAGGGTAAAAAGGGGATGCATTGCCAGGCAGAAATCTCAAGGATTTTAGAAGTGATGCTCAAGGATCTTAGAACTGATAAGAGCCTTTGTGGTTAGCTATCCCAATCTTCCAACAAATGTAAGAATTTCCTATTGTTGTTGAAGACAACAAATTCAATCCAAACACCATTTATTAAGTACTTACTGTGTGCAGGTATAGACTATATGGAAAGGAGAGGTATTAATTAAACTGTCACCAGATTGGGATAGGGAGGACTTGAAAATCAAGAGAAGGTTTTTAAACTCTACTCAATAGATCATAGGCAGAATCTGAAGATTTTTGAGTGTTATAATCAGATATATGTATAAGGAAGAGTAGACTGGCAGGGTGATGAAGTACGGATGAAATAGAGAAGAAGGAAGAGGAGAAGGCCTGTTGAAAGACCATTGAAATGGTCCAAAGAAGTGTTAATGAATCCCTGAACTAGGGTGGTGGTGATGGGAATACAAAGGAGAATGAAAGATATTATCAAATTTTAACTTTTAAGTCATAGATATTATAGGTGAGAGAGAACAGTCAAAGATAAATTCAAAGTTATGAATATGGAAGGTGGGGCAAAGGGTGATATTATTTCAACAGTTAAAGTGAAGTCTTAAGGTTTAACAGATTTTGAAGGAAAAGAACTTGGTTTGGGACATGATAATGATAGTAAATTTTTAGTTTTACTATTATTATTATTTGCATAGTAGGATAGGGATAAAGACTGGATGATTTCATCCAAATAGGAAACACTTGGATGTGGAAACCTTCTCTACCAATGCAGGTTGGGACTTGCTTTGCAACTTATAGTCTTAGAGAGCTGCTGAGTACTGAGATGTCAACTTACTTCCTAAACATAACAAATGTCTATCAGGGTCAGGATTTGAACCCAAGTCTTCTTGACTTCAAGGCTAGGTCTCTACTCACTCTGCATCATTGCCTCTCTTTTTGTAGAGTACTTCACAATTATCTGAGTTCTTCCAAACTTATTTCTTTTTATCTTACAAATAATTCTGCATGCGAGGCAAAACAATTATCACTACTCTCATGTTACAGATGATGAAACTGAGACTCATAAAGGTTGAGTATTCCCAGGTCATGTGACTATCACAAGATAGGTCCAGTATTATAGGAGAGGTCTCTTGACTTCTTGTTCGGTAATTTTTCCACTACATTTGCTGCCTCTTTCTGAAAACTCCCAGTGGTGGGGCATTCACTCTTTAATAAGGCAGCCAACCCATTGTTGGAGAGCCATAATTCAACAGTTCAATCAATATGCATTAAGTGTTTACAATATACAAGATTCTGAGCCAGGCCCTGAGACATATATAAGGGTAAACAATTACTACACACAAGGGACTTACAAATTAGGAGGAGAGATGGGATATGTACATAAATAACTTTCCTTCTAGTCTCAATCTGTGATTTCATCTTTATTTGTAATTCCCAGTGCTGAAATTCTTTCCATTTACACAGATCAGAAAAGTCCTCTTTAACTTAGATTCTTAAAGAGTTGCCTAGGGCACTGAGAAGTTGATTGATTTGCCCATGGTTTCAACACCAATATATGTCAGGCTCAGAATTTGACTCTAGGTGTTTCTGATTTCAAGGCCAGCCTTTGACACAATGTACCACACTGCTGACTTTAATGTATAATTGAAAATAAGTGTGTATGAGAGGTACTAAGCGACTGCTACAAGAGTTTAGAGGAAGGAGAACTAGCTGGAAAACTTCATGGAGAAGGTGACATTTCAGTCATGCCTTGATGAATGGATACTTCTTGACACTTTCTCGACAGGTGAGATGTCAGAAAGGCATTCTGAGCGTAATGATAACAGTGACCATTTATAAAACATCTTAAAGTTTGCAAAATACTTTTTTTTATATACTCTTCTTTGATCCTTACCACAATCCTATGAGGCAGGCGCTATTATTATCCACATTTTACAGATGAGGAAACTGAGGCTGAGACATTAAAGTAAGTTGTCCTTGGGCTTCACAGTCAGTAAGGTCTGAATCAGGATTTGAACTCATTTCTTCCTGACTTCTAATTCAGCGTTCAATCCAGTATTCTATTTAACTACCTCTAATACTTCCCTAGCTTTCTCTTCATAGAGGGAATGTGTAAAGGAAAGCGCAGTATATTTTGGAAATGGTGAGTAACCCATGTAAGATAGAAAGTATAGTAGGTGAACAGAAGTAGCACAAGATAAAGTTAGGTAAAATTCAAGCAGATAATGGATGGTCTTAAACTTTATACTGGCAAATTTGGACTTGGTTTTGAAGGCAATGGGAGTCATTGAAGGTTTTTGATCAGTGGAGAGATATGATGAGAGTAGTGCATTAGGAATTATTACAATATTCTTCCTTGAATTCCACCCAAACCTAAATTTCCATAATCTCTATCCATCTGCCCAAATTCTGTCTCAACTAACAAAGAACTATTCTTCCCTCTTCCCCATGACAAAACATAGACAGAGGAATGGGTTTGGAGCCAGAGGACCAGGGTTCAAATCCAAGTTCTGCCACTTATTCCCTATGTGACCTTGGACAAATCACTTAACAGTCTGTTTTTCTAATTTCAAAATGAAAACCTAGTCTAGATGATCTCTGTGGTTCCACTCACTCTAAATCCTATGACCTGAGTAGAAGTAGGACCCAAGGACTTAGAGCTGTAAGGGACCTGAGAGGTCATCTAAGCTAGCCCTAGCATCTTACAGATAAGGAAACAGAGAGATAAAAGGAGAGAATATTTGTAAAACCCTGTGCAAACCTTAAAGGGTTAAATAAATAGTAGTTGTTATTGTTGATGTCATCATATCACTTGTCATCCAAGGTCATGCAGGTAGTAAGAGGCAGACATGGGATTTGATCCCATATCTTCTTACTCCATATTCAGTGTCCTTCTGCGCCCAGTGTCTCCTGAATCTTTCTAGTATTTTAAGCTGCTTCGTCTCAAGCTTTTCTTTTCTCACTGCCTCTCTGCATCTTTCATTATAACTGGTAAACAATCCTGTTCTATTCTGCTTTCCCCTACAGATTTTGAACATTTGCTATTATGTGAACACAATTATTGCTCATAACGCTCAATCCACATCTTTGCAGAAATGTCACTGAGGTTCCCCCCTCCCTCCTTCTCAGAGAGGACAGAAACAGTTTCATAGACTGTTCTTATTCTTGACTCATATGATGAGTTTACTATCTATCTATTTACCTATCAATCTATCTATCCATCCATGTCTATATGCATGTTCAGACTATCTGTTGATAAACCTATAGCCAAGGCAGAGTGGGCAAGGCTTGTTACAAGAGAAATTTGGATAAGATGGTCTCTAAAGTCATTTCAAACTTGAAAATTCTATGATTTCATGGATTTAGGGCTGGGAACCATACTAGAGATTATAGGGTGTAGTGTTTTCAGTGGAGGAAAGACATTTACTTTCAAAGCCCCTCACAGCCCAGCCTCTTCCTACTTTTCCAGTCTTCTTATACTTTACTCTGGTCCACATACTCAATGATCCCACCTCATTAGCCTTCTTGCTGGTCCCTGACCCCATGGGCCTTTTTGCTAACTGTCTTGTGTGCCTGGAATGCTCTTCCTCCTTACTTCTGCCACCTGGTTTCCCTTGCTTCCTTCAAGGCTCAGCTCAAATCTACCTTCTAGAAAAAGCCTTTCTGGTCTTGTATGTATAAAGTTGGTTGGATGTTATCTCCCTCATTAGATTCTTAGCTTCTTGAGGGGAAAGGAAGCTTTTTTGCCTTTCTTTGTAATAGTAGTGCTTAGCACAATGACTGCCACGCAATAGATGCTTAACGAATGCTTATTAGAGGCAGCTAAGTTGCTCAGTGGCTATAACACTGGCTCTAGAGTCAGAGAGGTCTGTGTCCAAACGGACCTCAAACAGTTACTAGCTACTACCTTGGCCAAATCCCTTAACCTTTATTTGAATCAGTTTCAATTGTCAAATAAAGATAATACCTACCTTCTAGAGTTGCTGTGAAAATCAAATGAGATAATAATTGTAAAGCACTTAGTACAGTACCTGGTATATAATAGGTACTATATAAAGGCTAGGTAGGTAGGTAGGAGGTAGGAGTAGGAGTAGGAGTAGAAATAAGGGTAGGGGGTAGTGCTGGTGGTGGTAGTGGTAGCAGTACTACTAGTACTGGTAGTAGTAGGAGGGGGAGGAGGAAGATGAGGAGGAGGAGGAGGTAGTAGTGGTGGTGGTGGTAACTGACTTAAACTTAACAACTGACCTATTAAAATGACAGCTTCTTGAGATCAGGGGCCCTGTCTTTGCCTTTCTTTGTAGCCTCAAAATAATGCCTGGCATATACTAAGTGCTTAAAAATGCTTATTGACTCACTATGTGCTTACCTGAGCCAGAAGATCTTTGAATTCTGCCTGTGTGATCTTGAAAAATAACCTAATGTCCCTGGGACACCGTTTTGTTATCTATATAATGAGGGGATTGCACCAATTGTCCTCTGCTCTCCTTTCTAGCTGTAAGTTCAATAATTTAGCCTACTCCCTTCATTTTACAGATGAGGAAACCAAGTCCCAGAGAAGTTAAATGACTTGCCCATGGTCACACAGCTAGTACCTAGCACAGCCAGGATTCAAACCAGGTCTTCTGATGTCAAGTCAATCACTCCTTGCATGAGATCATCCTATATGGTGACAATATCTTATCCTTCTGCTGAGGCATCAGTTTCCAGTATTTTCCCACTGCTGCACGTACACTTATCATGCTGAACTCAATGGAAACCATCAATTCATCACTGACTTAAGGTCACTCTAACAAAACGTTCTAAGTCAGCTCCCAGATTTGCCCCACTATTGCTTTCATGCCCACTTTCTTTAATACAAGAGCCTTTCAACCGAGTTTATGCCCTCATTTCTGTCTGACCAGATGTTTCCTGCTGGTGCAGAAGATTGCTATGGAAAAGGGCAGAGTCCAATTGCTCCAAAAGATGATTTCTGGGTTCTTGGCAACAGAAGGAAAAAGGACAGATGGTCAATAGGATGGGTGCCATACCAAGAGATGTGTTAAAAACTTTCTCTGCTCAGTTTGTATTGGCTTCATGTTGGCAAGCCCTTCTTGAGCTGGGGAACCAAAGAATCCAGAATTTTACAATCGCGTCATCGAAGTCTGGTGAAGTTTCATAGCATTTGCATCCCTGAATGTGAAGTTTTGCTTGGCTTTCTTTGGGACCCCTTAATGCAGTTTTGATACGATCTTCATCATCGTCATGATTATGGTACCTCTACCATAATCGACACCATGGTGTCTCTGTTCAAGGGGTCACTAAAAGCGGAGCAGAATAACCTAACTCGTGGGGTCCCCTCAGTTCTAGTGGAAGGAGCCCTGGCTTCGAGGCCAGGAACTGGGGTTGAAATTTCGGCTCTGCTGCTTGGTGCTTGTGAGTGTTTTGGCCAAGTCACATGTCCTGTTTTGCCCTTTGTTTTCTCATCTGCAAAGGGGAAAACTGTACTAGATGATCTGTGAGGTCCTTTATAAACCCCCATTCCCGTTCAAGCAAGATTTCATTAAGACCCAGAATTCCTATGAAGAGCCAACTACCAAATGAGAGTATGCCAGAAGTGGCACAAAGAAAAGAAGAGTAATCTATAATATTAATCAAAATAATATATTAAAAATAATAATTCATGGCTAGCTCACTTATGGAAGGATTTTAAACTTTGCAAATCACTTCACATGTTAACTGATTGGATCCTCATGACAACCCTGGGAGGTAGGAGATATTACTATCTCCATTTTACAGCTGAGGAAATTGAGGTTTAAAGAGATTAAGTGATTTTCCAAGGGTCACATAGATTGTAAGTGCATGAGGCAGGATACACACTCAGATCTCCCTGATTCCAAGTCCTGAATTATCCACAGTCCCCCCTACCTTCTGCATTAGGAATCCTGTTTATAGCACTTGCTACCTATGTGGCCTTGACCACATTCCCTCTGAGCCTCAGTTTATCCATCTGTCAAATGTGGGGTGTCACCTATGGTTCCTTCCACTCTAGATCCATAAACCTAATTCTAGTCTGCCAGATTCTACTTCACGTCCCCATTTCAATTCAATAACATTTATTGAGTACCTACTAAGGGCTAGGCACTGTGCTAGGTAATGAGGATATGAACATCATCTGCTGAAAACAGCCTGGAATGACCAAGATGTCAGAAAGAATTTGGCTTACTACTCCAGGAACCTTTCCCCAGAGATCTCCTAAAAGCCTGTACAACCTCTGAAGGCAGAGTTTTTCTTGGAGGAGCCAGTATAGTGGAATATTAGGAACATACTTGAACTCTTCCAAATTCCTCTCAAAGAATCTTTAAAATAATACCTCAAGTTGAATTCTAGAGCAACAGAACCAACAAAAGGTCAGGGTGAAACAATTTTTCCAGCCCAATACAACTTAGGAGGTTGTCAGGAAAGTTCTGTCTCACTGGGCACACAGTGCAGGCAGCACAAGCCTTGTCTTGAAGAAAGCAGCTTAGATAGCACACAGAGAGTAAAGGGATCAGACTAGTGGCCAGAAGGAGATTACAAGTGACCCTTTGCTGCCACTGGGAGTAGGACCCTGTTGCATTATCTATACACAGCTCTGGTTGTTGTTCCTGGGATATAAGGAACACTGGGGCCTGTGGCTACAAGTGAACAGGATCCCTGGTCAGAATTCCAGGGTGAAGAGGAATGCTTGTGGTTGTTCATGGGAAAGCAAGTGCTCTTGTCTCAAGTCCAGGGTGAAGAGGAACAGTATCACTTTTAACCGGGCCTGAGCTGAATTTATAGGGCCAGAGGAGTGAGAGCCCTCCTAGCCACAGGGGAGGAGGGGCTCTGATCTAGAAAAGTGCTTCTTTAGGCTCATAGGCCAGAACACAGGCCAGGAGAACAATGAGCACACCTCTCTTTGGAACATGCCACCTTGTAAGAATTGAAAACATTCAGACCCCCAGAAGAATTCTGAAAATGCAACACAAAAAATGTGAAGCTTGAGAAAGCGTCCTTTTCACCCCAGAAGCAAAGTCCACTTTACCATAAAGTTAAAAGTCAAGTAAAAGGCTGGAAAAATGAACAAACAACAAAAAAGAACCCAAATATAGAACCTTACTATTGAGGCAGAGAAGATCAAGATGTTCACAAAATCAAATCATCTACATGCAAGCCTCAAAGAAAAATGTGAATTAGATGAAAGCTAAAAACTAATTTCTGGAAGAGCTCAAGAAAGGACTTTTAAAATCAAATGAGAGAAGTAAAGGAAAAATTGGGAAGAGAAATGTGAGTGATGCAAGAAAATTATGGCAAGTCAACAGCTTGGTAAAAGAGGCACACACACAAAAAAAGAAAACCCCAAAGAAAGTAACACCTTAAAAAAAATAATTGGTCAAATATTAAAGAGGTAAAAAAAAAAAATTCCTTTGAAAAAAGCAGAACTGGACAAATGGAAAAAGATACAAAAAATACATTGAAGAAAAGAATTCCTCAAAAAGTAGAATCAATCAAATGAAAAAAGAGGTACAAAAGCTCACTGAAGAAAATAATGGCTTAAAAATTGGAACTCTAGGAAACATTGAGAGAGAGTAAAACAACAAAATCGAAAGAATGGAAAAAAAATAGAAGAAAATGTGAACTATCTCATGGTAAAATAACTGACCTGGAAAATAGATCAAAGAGAGAATTGTTGGACCATTTGAAAGCAATGATAAAAAATAAAGAGCCTAGACAAAAAAACATTCACGACATTATCACGAATACTGCCCTGATATACTAGAAGCAGAGGGTAAAATAGAAATTGAATGAATCCATTGCTCACCTTCTGAAAGAGATTCAAAAATAAAATTTCTCTTGATTATAGCAAAGTTCCAGAGCTCCCAGGTCATGGAGAAAATATTGCAAGCAGCCAAAAGGAAACAATTCAAATATGGAGCTAAAGGCAAGCTGACACATGATTTCACACCTTCTACCTTGAAAGATCAGAAGGCTTAACATATGATGTTCCACAGGGCAAAGGAGCTAGGATTCCAACCAAGAATAACCTACTCAGGAAAACTGAGTATAATCCTGCAGGGAGAAAATTCCATATATAATGAAATAGAGGAATTCAATGTGTTCCTAATGAAAAGACCAGAGCTGAATAGAAAATTTGATTTCAAAAATCAAATTTTCAAATAATTTTCAAGTACAGGACTCAAGAAAACATAAAAAGGTAAACATGAAAGACAAATGATAAGGGATTCAGTAAGGTCAAATTGCTTACATTCCTATGTGGATAGATGGTATTTCTAACTCCTAAGAATTTTATCATTTTTTAGGGCAATTAGAGGGAATGTACATAGGCAGAGGGCATGCATGTAAGCTAACTATGATTGGATGACTTTAAAAAAATAAAATTAAAGAATGAGAAAGAGGGATGAACTGGAAGAAGGGGTAAGGGAGAGGAAGGATGGGGGAAACTATCTCATAAAAAAAGATGCAAAAAGAAAAACTCTTACTGTGGTGAGCAATGCTTGGATTTTACTTTCACTGAAATTGACTCAAAGAAGGAATAATGTACCATTCAATTGGGCATAAAAATCTATCTTACCCTACAAGAAAGTAGGAAAGGAAGGGGATGAGAGAGGGGGACTGATAGAAGAGAGGGCTGATAAATGAAGAAGTGGTTGAAAACAAAACAGACTTTTGAGGAAAGACAGAGTGAAAAGAGAAAAAGAGAGAAAGATAAATGGGGAAAACATGATGGAGGGAAATACACAATAATCATAACTGTAAGTATAAATGGGATGAATTCACCTGTAAAACAGAAGTAGATAGAAGACTAGGTTAAAAACCATAATCTGGAAATATGTTGTTTTCAAGAAATAGACTTGAAACACAGAGACACACACAGAGTAAAAATAAGGGGCTGGAGCAGAATCGATTATGCTTTTGCTGAAGAAAAAGCCAGGGGTAGTAATCATGATCTTAGACAAAGCAAAAGCAAAAATAGATCTAATTAAGAGATAAGCAGGGAAACTAAATTTTGCTGAAAGATGGCATAGACAATGAAGTAATATCAATACTGAACAAATGGGATAGTATCCAAATCTTAAAGGGAAAGTTAAATGAGTTATAACAAGAAATAGCAAAATTATACTAGTTGTGGCACCTCAACTTTCTCCTCTCAGAACTAGATAAATGAAAGAGAAAAATCAATAAGAAAGAAGGAGATGAATAGAATTTTAGAAAAGTTAGATATGATAGATATCTGGAAAAACAATGAATGGGGATAGAAGGGAATATTCCTTTTTCTCAGCTGTACATGGCACTTTCACAAAAAGAAATTGATCATGTATTAGGACATGAAAAACATCACAATCAAATGCAGAAAAGCATGAATATTAAATGCACCCTTTCCACATCATAATGTAATAAAAATTACATTCAAGAAAGGTCTATGGAGACATAGACTAAATATTAATTGGAAACTAGTCTAATCCTAAAGGATAAATGGGTCAAAAAAATAAATCATACAAACAATATCGTGCAATGATCAACTGTTAATGACTTAGCTATTCTCAGTAATACAATGATCCAAGACAGTTCCAATGGATTTATGATAAAAAACGCTATTCACCTCCAGAGAAAGAAATGATGGAATCTGAATGTAAATGAAACAATGTTTTATTTTCTTTATTTTTGTTTGTGTTCTTTTTTTGCAACATGGCTAATATGAAAATATGTTTTACATGACTGCACATGTATAGTCTATATCAAAGTGCTAAATGCATGCTTTATCAAGGAGGGGGTAGAGGAGGGAACGAGGGAAGAAATTTGGAACTCAAAAATTATAAAAATTGAATGTTAAAAAATTGTTTTTGGGGGCGGAGCCAAGATGGAGGAGTGAAAGCTGTGACTTGCTTGAGCTCTCCCCCAAACCTCTCCAAATACTCATTAAAGATGGCTCTAAACAAATTCTGAATCAGCAGAACCCACAAAAAGACAGAGTGAAACAAATTTCCAGCCCAAGACAACCTGGATGATTGATCAGAAAGGTGTATTGCGCTGGGCGGGGAGCAGCGCAGCACAGCGTGGGTGCGCAGGCCACAGAAAACCTGGAGCAGGCCTCAGAGGACTGAATCGCGGGCAGCTGTGGAGGTTTCCAGACTCCTCAATCCACCAATGCCAAAGACAACTTAGAAGGTCAGTGGGAAAAGTCTGTTTCTGTCGGTGGTCAGAGAGGAAGGCAGGGTCTCAGCTCTATTCCCCAAGAGTCTGGCCCTGGGGGGGGGGCAGTTGCTTCCCAAGCTTCTGGCCCACAGACTGAGGGGGAATCCAGTGGCTGATCAGAGCGGGATCACAGGGCTCTCTTTGCCAGTGCTGAGGCAGGAATCTCTTGCTTTGCCCGTGTGTGGATCTGGGTCACAGTTCCGGGTGGCGGTGCTGGGGTGAGGAGGAACGCTGGCCTGGTGGAGCTTGTAGTGGCTGTGGAAAGGAACCCCTCCTCACAGTTACAGGACAGAAAGGAATACTTGTGGTCACAGGGCAGGAAAGGAGTAAACACATCGCCCCTTATCATAGCACCTTGGAAGAACTGAAAATTTACAGGTCCCTACAAGTATCTCTGAAAACAGCTACACAAACCCCTGAAGCTTGGGACACTACACTCTCCACATTGGAAGCAGACTCTTACCTTAACAAGGAGTTTAAAACTCAAGTAATTGGCTGGGATCATGAGCAAGCAGCTCAAAAAGACTCAGACTATATTAGCTTACTTTGGTGAAAAGGAAGATCAAAACATACAACCAGAAGAAGACAACAAAATCAAAGCTCCTACATCCAAAGCCTCCAAGAAAAATATGAATCAGTCCCAGGCCTTGGAAGAGCTCAAAAGGGATTTTGAGAAGCAAGTAAGGAAAGCAGAGGAAAAACTGGGAAGAGAAGTGAGAGTGATGCAAGAAAATCATGAAAAACAAGTCAACAGCTTGCTAAAGGAGACCCAAAAAAATACTGAAGAAAATAACACCTTAAAAAACAGCCTAACCCAAATGGCAAAAGAGGTCCAAAAAGCCCATGAGGAGAAAAATGCCCTAAAAAGCAAAATTGGCCAAATGAAAAATGAAGTCCAAAAGATTACTGAAGAAAATACTTCCTTAAAAATTAGAATAGAGCAATTGGAAGACAGTGACTTTATTAGAAATCAAGACACTGCAAAACAAATTCAAAAGAATGAAAAATTAGAAAACAATGTGAAATATCTCATTGGAAAAACAACTGACCTGGAAAATAGATCCAGGAGAGAGAATTTAAAAATTATTGGACTATCTGAAAGCCATGATCAAAAAAAGAGCCTAGACATCATCTTTCAAGAACTTATCAAGGAAAACTGCCCTGATATTTTAGAACCAGAGGGCAAAATAGAAATTGAAAGAATCCACAGATCTCCTCCTGAAAGAGATCCCCCAAAGGAAAACTCCTAGGAATATTGTAGCCAAATTCCAGAGTTCCCAGGTCAAGGAGAAAATATTGCAAGCTGCCAGAAGGAAACAATTCAAGTACTGTGGAAACACAATCAAGATAACACAAGATTTAGCAGCTTCTACATTAAAGGACCGCAGGGCATGGAATATAATATTCCGGAGGGCAACGGAGATTGGATTACAACCAAGAATCACCTACCCAGCAAAACTGAGTATAAGCCTTCAGGGGGAAAAATGGTCATTCAGTGAAATAGAGGACTTTCAAGCATTCCTGATGAAAAGACCAGAGCTAAACAGAAAATTTGACTTTCAAATACAGGACTCCAGTGGAACATGAAGAGATAAACAGGAAAGAGAAATCATAAGAAACTTATGAAGATTGAACTGTTTACATTCCTGCATGGAAAGATGATATTTATAACTCATGAGGCCTTTGTCAGTATTAGGGTAGTTGAAGGGAAAAAATTGTGTGTAGGTATATATAGATAGATAGAGGGCACAGGGTGAGTTGAAGATTAAGGGGTCATATCTGGAGAATAAAATTAAGGGATGAGAGAGGATGATACTCGGAGAAGAAAGGGAGAGGTAGAATGGGGTAAATTATCTCACAAAAAAAACAGAAAAGAAAAATCTCTCATAGTGGAGGGGAAACAGGGGAAGGTGAGAGGGAATGAGGGAATCTTATTCTCATAGGATTTGGCTTAAGGAGAGAATAACATACACATTCAATTGGGTATGGAAATCTGTCTTACCCTACAGGAAAACAGGGGGAGAAGGGGACAAGAGAGCAGGGGGGTGACAGAGAGGAGGGCAGATTGGGAAAGAGGGTAATCAGAAGCAAATGCTTCTGAGGAGGGACAGGGTCAAAAGAAAGAATAGAATAAATGGGAGGGCAGGATAGAATCAAGGGAAATAGAATTAGTTTTTCACAACATGTCTACTAAGGAAGTGTTTTGTGTAACTGCACATGTACAACCTATATTGAGTTGCTTGCCTTTTCAATGAGGGTGGTTGGGGAGGGAGAAAGGGAGAAAACTTGGAACTGAAAGTTTTAAAAACACATGTTTTAAAAAAAAATGTTTTCACATGCAACTGGGAAATAAGAAATTCAGGAAATGGGGTACAGAAGTCTATCCTGCTCTACAGGAAAATAGAAGGGGAAGGTGATAAGAGAAGGGAGGGGGGAGAGATAGAAGAGAAGGCAGATGAGGGGAAGGAGTATTCAGAATGCATGCCATCTTGGGGTAGGGGAGGGGTGAGAAATTTGGAACTCAAAAACTTTTGAAAGTGAATATTGAAAACTAAAAAGAAATAAATTTATATTAAAAAAATTGTTTTTACATGTAATTGAGAAAAAATAAAATGAAAAACATTCTTAAGAGGAAAAAAAGTTTTCCTAGGAGGATGAGGAACTTATCCAAGGCTGAGAGTAACTCCATTAGCTCATAAAATCAAATGTCAGTGGAGGAGCAAGAAGGAGCCTGTAATCAGGAGCCCTGGAACTCATCTGGCTTACAGACCTCCTTTTCTTGTGATTCAGTGTGTCCAGGTGTGTATCGTGAGGCTAGGAGTGAGAAGCAGCAGAACTGAGTTATTTGTGAAACAGATGGTGATTTACCCTCCTTGGAACATGTGCTTTTGCAGGCAGCAGGCAGCTGTGAAGACCTTGCTTCTTCCAGGCAGGTGCCAGTCACTTAATGGATTTGGATGCCCACTTCAGCTTTTTTTGGATGCCTGCAGTTGCTGGACTTATGTTTCCCCTGCTTCCCTTCCCTCCCCCCACTCTCCCACCACTGCCAGACAAAGTCAGTTTGGCAGGGATTTGGTTGAGTTTTTTTCCCCCTAGATCAGAGGAAATAGAGATACTTTTATAGCCTGTTCTCTATTCTTTATGTTTGTTGTTTTAAAATATATCTATATTATTCATCAGTATTTATAGCCATACCTGCATTTGTATGTGTGTACAGCCATAGTTAAAAGACAGAAGGAATTATAACAAGAGGAGTTTGGGCAAGATGATCCCTTTAAGCTCTATAAATACACACATTACTATTTATAAGTATAGATAATGATCATGTTAATGATTATAGCTAACACAAATAGTACTTTAAGTTCTTTGCATATACTATCACATATAATCATATACATGTACTTATATACTATATGTAGTGTATATAATACATATAGTATGCTATGTACACACTATATATATTTATAGTATACTACATGTGTTATAGTATTTAGGTACATGCATACATAATATATGTACTATAATATCTGTAACATAAAATGTGTGTGTATAATATACATATATACTATAATATATGTAGTGTACTATATATAATGTTATAGTATATAGGTACATATATACTAATATATATATATATACACATATATATAGTATGAGATATATATATATATATATATGTATATATATATATATATATATAACATATATATATGTTATTCTAAAAAGTCAATGTAATTTTAGGCTCCAATAGTCTTGCATGTATTCTATTCTCTGCTAATGGGTTATCTGATAGCAGTTTAATGGAACACCAATCTCAGAGAGATTTTTTTTTCTCTTTGCCTGGCAATCAGGGGTTAAATGACTTACCTAGGGTCACACAGCTAGTAAGTGTCAAGTGTCTGAGGCCGGATTTGAACTCACATCCAAAGCCAGTTCAAAGAGATTTCTGTTATTCAAAAGAACTATGAAAATGTTAAAGCTAAGTGGAAATGTTGTGTAACTGTACTGCTGAATTTGGTTTCAGAAGACCTAGGACAAATCCCAGATCTTATACCTACTAACTATGTGACTTGGAGTAAATCACACCACCACCCTAAACCTCATTTTCCTCAGCTGTAAAATGGGTATATTGACACCTTTGATAATTACTTCACAGGATTTTTTGTGAAAATCAAATAAGACAAAGTATGTAAAATATGATCTAAAAAATAAAGCACTCTATAAATGTAATTTTTAATAGCATCTGCTGCTGCTATTTACTAAAAATGACAATGACATTGTAAAGACCTGAAAGGCCTCTGGATTCAAAGGAATGAATCTCTATTAGAAGAATTTTACATATATATATTTTTTAACAGATAACATACATTCAATAATTTGGTTGACATCCTCCTCCACCACCATTCTCCATTGAGTTCCAATCAAACTAGCTACTTAATTGTGAAGTGAATTCTGTTCCTAATAATAATTTTTAAAAAAACAGTAATATTGCTAAAAATCCAAGCTTCCCATGCAAATGGTAGGCCAAATGTGGAAAACTGAATAAATATCTGGTGAATTACCAGAGGAATGGGCAAACAATTCTACTAATTAAGGAGTCAGGGTAATGCCTTGGGACTAGAATGGATTCCACATTAGTTAGATGCCTCAAGTAATTATCCAATTAAGTCCTTTTTTTGTTTGTTTTTGTTATTTTTTTTTTCTGTGTGGAATTAACTCAGGGATCTCTCCGTACTGGCAAATTTGGATTAATTTTCTTTCGCCTGTTAAATTCCAGGAATATATTTTAAGGACATATTGTATTCACAGCTCCATGCTAGGTGCAAGGGTACTTCCTGTTTAGACCTTATTTTTGGCATCACCCTTCTGGCTTTATGAAAGTTCTGGATTATATTGAGAAGAAAAATGATGGAAGAAAATTCAAAATGTGAAAGATTTAGCAGCAGACATTTGTAAAGCCTCTACCATGTGCAAAACATCGCTGCATAGTAGATAGAATGTGGAGCTTGGAGTAAGGGGTTCAAATCATTTGGCATTTACTAATAGTGTGCCACAGGACAAGTTATTTAACTTGATTCTATTCCATTCCATTAAATCAAAGTCCAACTAACTGCTAGGCATTGAACTGGGTGCTTGGGATATAATTGCAAAAAAAAAAAAAAAAAGAACAAATTTTGTCCTCAAAGAGTTTACATGTCACTGGGGTAGGGCCAGAGAAGGACATATACACTAATAAGTAAATGTGAATATGCAAAGTAAATATAAAATACTCTTTGGGAAGCACTAACAGATGGAGGAGGAGGAATCAAGAAAGATCTCATGCAGGATATGGCGATAGATGCCTTAAAGTACTTTCCTAGCACTTATCTACCAAATCATCTAAGGTGTTTCTACTCAATTTTTTTCTTTCCTTTGGTATTAGTCAACCAACAAGTAACTATTAAACACCTACTATGTTTTCCTGGCATTGTCCAAAGGTCTTTTATAAAAGTATAAGTATAAGATAAAGATGGCTAGTGGTCTTCAGGTAGATAAATGCATAGAGCCTACACTTTAGGAAAAGTCTATAAGACATCCTTGTAAACTTTTATTGAGTTACCCTGGGGGGCATTCCAACAGTAATTATGATAGCATATTAATTCAAGGCCAAAGTAGGGCAGAGCTGGCAAGACTTGGCAAGTATATGCATTTCAATTGCTTAGCCTGCAATTCACAGATAGAAATCTTTGATGACTGTAATCCCTATATGCAGTGCTCCAAATATGATCTGATTGACTTTAAAACCTCCCATCAGGATGTTATGACACTAAATCATAATGCCATGTTGCACACAGCATTCTGAAAATAATACTGTAATTAGATAATCTGAAATAAAATCCCAGACTGCTAAGATTTTCCCCATGTAGTATCCTTTAATGTGCCACATTTGAGATACCAGGCGAGGGGAAGTGGGGAAAGAAAGAAAATAAGTAGAAGGTACTGGGTCTTAAATGTCCATTGCCTTCTTCTAACCTTGTAAGACCCATCTGTGAAAAAAAATCAGGGAAAAAAAGTACAAGAAAACATGGTATAGGGGAAAGAATGTTGATCTTGAGGTCAGGATAACTTGAGTTTGAATTCTGCCTCAGACATTTCTTAGCTATGTACTCTGGGTAATCTACTCAGTTTCTCTAAGCTTTATTTTCCTTTTCTCTAAAATGAAGGGAGTGGGACTCAGTTCTTCCTAATTTCCTTTCTAGCCCTAAATCTATGATGCTGTATTGGGTCAGTGAAAGCAAAAACCCTTTTGCAAACAGCATCACTTACCCCAGAAGCTTCTTATAGGGTAGGGATGATTATTGTTGTTTCTCTAATCAGACCAACAAATAAAGAGACAGCAGAAGCCTTAAAGCTTATGTAAAAGGCCAATTCCAATAAAGGAAATCCAGGTGTTGGCATCACCAGGCATCAGTTCCCTCCTTCTTCTGTGTTTCACCTCTCATCTGCCCCATATCCATTGGCCTTTTCTGAAATTCCCAATAGCAAGGGTAGTGGTCATTGCCATCATTATCTCTAGTTTCTCTAGATATTCTGTACTTGCCTTTTTTATAACAAGGAAGTATGCTTCAAGTTGTATGGCAACTTTTATGCATTGTACAATCCCTTCTGTATGGGGAAATAGAAGCCATTTACTCTGCCCTGGAAAACAGAAAGTATGACAGATGGGATAAATGGAGGAAAAAAGAGAAGTAATATTATCATTGGGATGTATTACAGAACACCTGAATGGAATAGAAAGACAAATTAACAATTTTAGTACTTGTAGAGACCCTAGGGGTCATCTAGTTCAGGGGTGGGGAGCCTGTGGTTTTGTAAGGAAGGGGATTTGTTCTGTAGAGTTGGACGCAATCAAAAAGTTGCTCCTGAGGACCTAGAAGGTCACATGTGGCCTCAAGGACACAGGTTCCTCACCCCTGATCTAGTTCAACATCTCCCACCCTTTTTTTTTTAAATAAGCAAACTTAAGCCCATAAGAATTGAATTGTCTGCCCATTGTCATAATAAAATTGGATAGTAGTAGGAAATAAATCAGATTTAGAACAACACCTCATACCTTATATCAAAATAAGCTTCTAGTCTATACATGACCTAAATATAAAAAAGGTTTCATCATAAATGAATCAGAGAAAAATGGAAAATAACAACCTTTCAGATCTATGGCTTGAAAGATTGTTCATGAATGAACAAGGAAGAGAAGAATATGAAACATAAAATGGATACTTTTGCTTACATAAAATTAAAAAGTTTTTGTACAAGCAGATCCAATAAGCTAAGATGTTTTTTAATTTTTAATTTTTTAAAAAATTATTTTGATTTATCAACAATCACTTCCATAAGTGTTTTAAATTTTTTTATTAATTTATTTTGATTTATCAATAATCACTTCCATCTGCTTTTGAGTTTAAAATTTTTCTCCCCCTTCCTCCCCACCACCCACCACACAATCTGATGTAGGCTATACATTTATATTCCTATTAAACATATTTTCACATTAGTGATGTCATAAGTAAAAATTAAAACCAATAGGAGGAACCATCAGAAAGAGGAAACGAAACTCAACAGAAGAGGAAAAAAATAGCAATTCAACTTCCTTAGTTCTTTCTTTGGATGTGGATAGCATTTTCCATCATAAGGCCTCTGGAGATGTCTTAGATCCTTGTATTGCTGGGAAGGGTTAAGTTTATCAATAGTATTTATCGCACAATGTGGCTGTTATTGTGTACAAAATTCTCTTGGTTCTGCTCACTTCACTCAGCATCAGACCATACAAGTCTTTCCAAATTTTTCTGAAGTCAGCCTGTTCATCATTTCCTATAGAACAATAGTATTCCATTACATTCATATACCACAACTTGCTCAGCCATTCCCCAATTGATGGACATCCTTTCAACTTCCAATTCTTTGCCACCACAAAAAGAGTGGCTATGAATATTTTTGTATACTTGGGTCCTTTTCCCATTTGTATGTTCTCTTTGGGATATAGCTCTAAAAGTGGTATTGCTGGGTTAAAGGGTATGCACATTTTTATAGCTCTTTGGGCATAGTTCCAAAATGGTTGGGTCATTTCACAACTCCACCAACAATTAGTGTTCCAATTTTCCCACATCTTCTCCAACATTTATCATTTTCCTGTTTTGTCATGTTGGCCAATCTGATAGGTGTGATGTGGTACCTCAGAGTTGTTTTGATTTGCATTTCTCTAATCAATAATGATTTAGAGCATTTTTTCATATGACTATAGATGGCTTTAATTTCTTTATCTGAGAACTGTCTGTTCATATCCTTTGACCATTTATCAATTGGGGAATGGCTTGCATAAATTTGACTTAATTATATATTTTAGAAATGAGGCCCTTATCAGAGAGCCTGGTTGTAAAAATTCTTTCCCAATTTTCTACTTTCCTTCTAGTCTTAGTTGCATTGGCTTTATTTGTGCAAAAACTTTTCAAGTTAATGTAATCAAAGTTATCTATTTTGCTTTTCGTAATGTTCTCTATCTCCTGTTTGGTCATGAATTCTTCTGTTTTCCATAGATCTGATAGGTAAACTATTCCTTGTTCTCCCAGTTTGCTTATAGTAACAGCCTTTATATCTAAATCATGAATCTGTTTTGACTTCATTTTGATACATGGTGTGAGATTTGAGTCTATGCCTAGTTTCTGCCATACTCTTTTCCAGTTTTCCCAGCAGTTTTTGTCAAAGAGTGAGTTCTTATTCCAGAAGCTGGAATCTTTGGGTTTATCTAAAAGTAGATTACTATAGTCATTGACTAATGTGTCTTGCATACCTAACCTATTCCACTGATCTACCACACTATTTCTTAGCCAGTACCAAGTAGTTTTGATGATTGCTGCTTTGTAATACAATTTAAGATATGGAATTGCTAGGCTACCTTCCCCTGCATTTCTTTTCATTAGTTCCCTTGATATTCTGGACCTTTTTTTATTTGAAATGCATCTTGTTATTATTTTTTTCTAGCTCTATAAAATAATTTTTGGTAGTTTGATTGGTATGGCACTGAATAAGTAAATTAGCTTAGGTAGAATTGTCATTTTATTATATTAGCTTGGCTTCTTTGCCTTATGGAATATGGTATTCCATACCCTCTGATCTTTTAATGTAGAAGCTGCAAGGTCCTCCTTAATCTTGACTGTGGTTCCATGATATTTAAATTGTTTCTTTCTGGCTACTTGCAGTATTTTCTCTTTGAGCTGGTAATGTTGAAATTTGGCTACTATATTCCTTGGCATTTTCAATTTGGAATCTCTTTCAGGATGTGATAGGTGGATTCTTTCTATGGCTATTTTATCCTCTGGTTCTAAGACCTAGGACAGTTTTCTTTGTTGATTTCCTGAAAGATGCTGTCCAGGCTCTTTTTTTCTTCCTGGTTTTCCAGTAGACCAATAATTTTTAAATTGTCTGTCCTGGATTGATTTTCCAGGTCAGGTGTTTTACCAATGAGCTATTTTATGTTTTTGGCCATTTTTTTAATTCTTTTTTTTTCTGTTTAACTAATTCTCATTCTCTCATAGAGTCATTAACTTCAATTTGTCCAATTTTAGTTTTGAATAAATTGTTTTCTTCTATTAGATTTTGTACCTCCTTTTCCATTTGGCCCATTCTTCTCCTCAGTGAGTTTTTGTGTCTCCTTTTTTGTTTGGCCAATTCTGCTTTCTAAGGAGTTGTTTTCTTTAGTTAATTTTTGTCCTTCCTTTTCCAAGCTATTGATTCTTCTTACATACCTCTCATTTCTTTTCCCAATTTTTCTTCTACCTCTCTTATTTGACTTTTAAAGTCCTTCTTGAGCTCTTCCAAGAAGGCATTTTGGGCTTCAAACCAGTTCATATTCCCTTTTGAGGTTCCAGATGTGGGTTTGTTGATAATGTTGTCCTCTTCAGAATTTCTGCCTTGATCTTCACTGTTCCCATAATAAGAATCTATAGTACATTTCCTTTTGCTCATGTTGTTTGCTTATTTCCTAGCCTTTAAGAAAATTTAGCTCTCTTGCTGGGGAGGAGAGGGCACTGACCCAAGCTTCTTGTGTTGGGAGCCTGGGGCCTGGTTGTAGGTTTTGTGTGCTGGGGCCTCAGATGCTGGCAGTTGGAGGCTGTAGGGTTCTGGCAGCTTACCTGGTGTTGGGCTGGAATCAGCAAGACTGGAACTCTAAGGATTGGGTTGGGTAGTCTGGCCCCTAGAGGTTGCCCGCTCACTGGGCCTTTCCTTTCATTTTCTTTGGCTTCTTTTAGATGGATGTTTCACTGCTGTGGAATGTTTCTCGCCTGGGGCTTTTCCCATTGGAGCACTCCCCAGAGCTTTGCTGAGGCACTGGGAGACTTGGTTGCCACAGAACACCAAGGTACATGGTGGTTTTTTGAGCCAGTTTCCCCTGGTTCCCCTGCCCTTACTGAAGCACCCTGGGATCCTGGTGTTGGTGTTTGCCTGCTCCACAACCTGGGGTTCAGGATCTCCCCCTGGTATGCTGAGGTGGAGCTTTTCCGCTGCTGGGATGTCTCCCATTCTGTACTTCTCCCCTTCCCCCAGGACAAGAGGAGCTTTTCCCTTTAATCCCTCAAGCTACTCAGGCTACCCAACTGCTGCACCCTGTGTTCCTGCTGGTTTAGCTGTTCCAGAGTTTTTCCTGGGGTGATATGTTCTGGGCTTTCAGAGGTTAATAAGGGACAGTGAGAGTGACTTCTTACTCCGCCATCTTGGCTCCTGGAAGCCAATAAGCTAAGATTAAAAGGGAAACAATTAACTGGGGAAAATCTTGATAGCAAGTTTATCTGATAAAGGCTTCATTTCATATATACATATATATATATGTATGTGTGTATATATACACATATACATGTATATATACACATCTATAAGCACATATATATGTATACATACACAAATGTGTATATATGGAATGGATTGAAATTTGTAAGAATGAGAACTATCCCCAAGTGATAAATTGTCTAGGGATATGAACCCTAGGAAAAAATCCAAGTTATATACAGCCATATGAAAAGAAAAATGCCTCAGATCACTAATAAGTAGAGAATGCATATTAAATCAGTTCTGAAGTTAGACCTCACACCTGTCAGATTGATATGACAAATCTGAAAAAGATGATAAAAGGAAGAAAACAACAAATGTTGGAGGGGCTGTGGGAAAATAGACACATTGATTTACTGTTTCTACACCTGTACAACCACTCTCAAAAGCAATTTGGAATTAGATTGCACTTTTCTGTTACAAGGTGTTTTTTTTTCTTCCTCTTTTTTGTTAAATTGAGGCAGGAGTAGGGAAGGATTGCAGGGATTAATGGTAGTGATGTCCCAAATGTGGAGATGTTGGGGGGGGGAGACAGTGAAACATTTGTCAAATGAACTTAACAGAAGAAAGTTCAGAAGGAAGCACACATAAGCTGGATAATTTTGAAATTAATATGTGGAATTTATTATATACTTTAAAAAAGCAAGCTATATAAAACAGAGGTACAAATTTTAATGTACAATCCTCTTTTTTGTATTCTGCTATGTATATGGAATTTTATGCTTAAGTATAGAATAAAAGGATAAAATAATTTTTCAAAAGATTGGGTGAAAAAACATGGAATTAGAGAAGAATAAATACTGAAGCTAATTTTTTTTTCCTTTGAGGAAGAGAATGAAGTCTGCAACTTAAGCAGGTAAGCTTGACTTTGATTCTGGACAAAGTTCTAGAATGTATTATGAAAGAGAGAAATAGTTACATTTAAAGAAAGGACAGATGATCATAAAAGGCTTGGACTCCACCAACTGACACACCAATAGGATAAAATATTCATAGTTTTTTTTTTTTTGCAAGGGGGTTCAGTGGATAGAACACTGGCCTAGATTGAAGAAGGCCTGAGTTTAAATCCAGCCTCAGACTCTTATTTATGGGCTGTATGACCGTGGAAAAGGCATTTAACCTCTATCTGCTTCAGTTTCCTGTTCCGTAAAAACAGGATAAACAATAGCCCCTCAGTTGCAGGGTTGTTTCAAGAATCAAATGAAATAACATGTGTATAAAGAGTGCAAACCTTAAAGTGCTATATTATATGAATGCTAACAATGATAATGATAATGATGACGACGACAGTGATGATAAAATATGGCTGACCCGTAGCCTAGTCTCCATGTAGCAACTTGATGAAAATACACACACACACACACACACACACACACACACACACACACACATTAGTTTGCTAGCACTTCAGGGAATGTTTCCTCATTCCTTTCTATACCTTCCTATAATAGCACTCACATTTGCATAGCTCTTCATAGAACAGTTTACAAAGTGCTTTCCATACATTGTAGCATATGGCATATACAGCACAGTTAGGCAATGCTAGTATTATAATCCCTATTTTACAGTTGAGGAAACTCTTTGAGGACAGGGGCTGTCTTTTGACTTTCTTTTGTGATCCCAGAGTTTAACAGAGGACCTGGCACATAGTAGGTGCTTAATAAATGTTTATTGTCTGACTAATATAGTAGAGTAGGTACCATGCCTCATGCATATTAGGTGCTTTAAAAATTCCCACTGAATTAAGTGAAATTGAATTGAGAGGATTGCATGGTACTAAAGTCACTGAGCTAAGACTGGAAGTCCAGGCATCTAATTCCAAATCCAGGGCTCTGAAATACCAGTAGAGCAGCCTGCAATAATGAAATAGACATCGAGTTCACTGTACAAAGACATAAAGCTAGACACTCCTCATTCATTTTCAGGACTTAAAAAAAAATCTGCTTCTCTTGCTTGGATAGACAATTTACAAAAATCGATCCTCTATTCCATTTCTTCATCCCCTTAAGACACAATGAATGCCTTGGAAGCATTCTTTTTCAGAGTTCTTTCCTTTGTTTACTTACAGATATAGGAGAGATGAAATATCCATCAGGTAATGTGTTTCAGTGCTGTTACTCTGTTCATTTCAGAATAATCATCATGAAAGCCTACCTTGGTATCACTTCAATAGCCTCACTTGATTTGTATTGTTAACACCCTTCTCCTGTTTCCTTCTCTAGGAAATAGCTTTTTAGGGTTGATCAGGAAGCTCTGGCCCTCAGATCTCTCCAACTTTGATGCCTTGAGAAAACTTCCTAAGTCCAAGATTGCAAGGTTAATGCTGCATCTATTCACTCTGAGCAGAGATTTCCATCTTTAATAAAAAAAAAATAATAAAGATTCAGATATGTACCGAGAAGCAATTGCAACAGATAGTTCAGGCAAGATTGAGCTGTCAGTTTAGATGAAAGCTGATAAGTTCAATAAAAAGATATAGTTTGTCTATACGGTCTCCTAGTATCTCTGTTTCGGGAAAGTGATTGTGTAATCTCTGTTAATGTTGCACTGTGGGACATGGGTGATAGCTAAAGAAGGAATTCTTTTATGCTTTTGAATGGTGGTAAGTGAATGACTTTGTTCTATGGAAAGCAACCATAGTTGCCCCCCCCCTTCATTATTCTTATTTTTTTCTCTGAAATTCCTCTTGGTAGTCATAGGATTGTTGAGTTAGAAGTGGAAGGGGTATTAGAGGTCATATCATCTCTTCCTTCATTTTTAGTCCTGGTTTTTGATAACCTGACCACTATGGTGGAAAATGTCTCAGGCAGGCTATACTTTGTTTTCCCCTTGACTCACAAATAGCTGAAGGACAATGGGGAAGTTATGATTCAATGATTACCTCATTTTAATGTTATTTGAGAAAGAGACAGAGCTTGGCATAATGGATAACAGGCCAAATGAATTCAGGAAAATCTGGGTCCAAATTCTGCCTCTGACAGGTTTATCTAGAAACAAATATGATATTAAAGCAAAAGGCATTAATAAAACTTTAAAAACCCACTATTACATACAGGCCTTAAACATTCATCCATAGCTTGGAGTTCAAAGAAATTTGCTTCAAATCTCTAATCTGTAAAGTTAAAATGTGTTCTCGTTCACCATAGCTGACTGACTCTGGGGACTATGGAAAGGGTAGCAGAGTAGGCCCTGGCTCTGGCTAGAGAGGACCATTCCCCTGCCTTCAGGGGAAAAGAGAAGTTACCTCACCCTTCTACCATCTTTGTTCTTATGTACCACATGATCCTGGGCCCATACCATACTACCCTGAATCCTCTGTGCAATTATGAAGTGATAAAGGGGAAGAAACAGGTGAGAAACTTGTGAGATTGAATAATATTGGGACTGTTCAATCACTGGCAGAATTTGTTGTTAACAATGCACCAAACAAAATATAGGACTGCATGGGGGGTGAGAGGCAAAAAGGAGAGGGGAGAGTTACCAGATTTCTCTAGCAACTAGGGGATTTTTTCTAGTGTACAGGCATAGGTAGAACATCTATAAACTTGCTGTTCTGTATCTTCTATGTTCTGTTAATGAAATCTGCTTTTTTAAAGGGCCATTAAACAATTGTGGGGTCAAATGTTCCTACCCTGACCTTTTGGGTCACCTCGTAATCAATCAAATGAGCACTTCCAGGCACTTGGGAGAGTACCCAAAGTATAATATGTAATTCTACAGCTTTGTTCAGTCTATGCTTTCTGACCTATTAGATGCTATTTCATTTCTAGTGTATCCTGTTCTTAAAAAAAAAAAAAGTATTTTCTTTTGCTACAGAAAAGTTTAATTTGAGGGGTTAAAAGGAATGCCTTGGAAACAAAAAAAAAGTCAATTTTTTATTATCTAGGACTTAATTGGAATCTTAATCAGTTTTTTCTCTTTCCTGAATTATTCACTTATTCAATGATCATTTGTCAGAAGCCTACTAAGTGCTGAAAAATGCAAAAAATGAAACAGTCCCTGCCTTCTAGTAACTTAAATTCCACCTTATAAGAAAACAAATTAATAAACCAGAATTTCATTGTTGTTTAATCTTCCAATACTAATCATAGCAATGCAATTTCAAACAATCTTCAGTGCCTTCTGCATTTAGAGTATTATAGAAATATAATTGTTTTTTAATGATGACTCCAATTCAATGCAACATTCCTAATTATTAGAGAAAGAGGAAGTATGGTACACTAGAAACAGCATGGGTCCTATAGTTAGAAAACCTGGATACAATCACATTTCTGAGGTTTACTATTATGTCACTCTGGGCAAGTCACTTCATCTTTCTTTACCTCAGTTTCTTTATCTGTAAAATGAGAGGGTTGGATTTAATGTGTGTCACATCTTTTCTAACTCCAAGTCTTCGGCCCTTGTGTGTGTGACTTTGGGCAATCTAGTTTCTCAAGGCCTGTTTCCTCATTATAAATAAGTGGTTTGGACCAAATGATCTCAAAAATCACTATTAGCTCTCAATTCTATGAACTATAATCAGCCATCTCTCTTTTAGAAGTTTAGAAGGATCAAGATCAGATTAAAAGATTAGAAGGAACTTTAGAAGAATTAAGAGCTTTTTTTCTTTTCCTAAACACATCTGCTGAGACCAATTTAGAAGAGAAGCTGGGTTGTTTCTCCCCAGCATTCAAAACAATAGTGTCCACAGCAATGTGGACATTATCCCCATCCCTCATTAGCACGGTTCATACATTCATTGAGTCATTTCCAGTGCTCCTATTTCTCGTTGGTTTTGCTATTTACCATGCTATGCTATTGGAGGCTTGTGGAAAAAGGGCTTCTAATTTTTGCTCCATTTATGCAGGCAAAGATAACAACTCTTTTTCTACTTAACAAAATTAGCTAAAAATATCAAAATGTTGTGTAGTCACTTTTCTCCACAGGACAAGTACGATGTCAGAGTCAAATCTGTCTTGATGATCAACCACATGAACTCCCGCTGGGGAATTGCTTCCTCTTTGTTGGGACCAGCTACTAGAAGAATCCAGAGGGCAAATAAGTCAGATGAGAGCAAAGCATTCAGATTCATGGTGTTTTGCTCGGCCTAAAATAAAGAGCATTCAAAGGGGCATGACTCCTGCTCACCAGAGTTTAGTGGCTACTCGAGAGTAACAGTTCTTAGCATAGTGCCTAGCACTTAGTAGGGGCTTAGCACAAAGATGCATATTTATTTAGAGAAAAATGAAAACAAAGAGTGTTTGAAATCTTAAGACTGAGCCTTCTCTTCTGCTCTTTGTGGAAGAGCAATGAAAGCTTAATCAGTGAGTCAGTCAATATGTGTCATATTTATATGGTGGGCCCTGTGGTAGGCACTGTTTTTTCAAACAAAAAGTTTGAATTATACCAAGGAAAGCAACATGTAAACATAGAGGCCAATGCCAACTATATTCAAAGCAAATATAAAGTAATTGAGTGGAGGATGGGGAAACTACCATTTGGGCTAACAGAAAACAGACCAGGTAAGGCTTCCCATTGGACCTGAATTTTGAAGGAAGTCAGAAATTCTAAGTGGCAGAGATGAGGAGGGCTGGTATTCAAGGCATGAGGGAGAGCCTGAGCCTTTGTTAAGCCTTTATTTCCTGCTCTACCCTTCCTCACCCCATTCCCATGATTTTTCCTTTCTCAGATAAGTTTCCTTCTTCATATTCCATCATTTGAGGGTCCCAGAACATCCTGCTCACCCTTGTGGATTTGTTCCCCCATGTTAGTGTTCCTTCTAAAATGTGGCATCCAGGGGCAGCTAGGTTGTGCAGTGGCTACATCACCAGCCCTAGAGTCAGAAAGACCTGCGTTCAAATCCAGCCTCAGACATGTGACACTTACTAGCTGTGTGACCCTGGGCAAGTCACTTAACCTCATTACCTAACAAAATAAAATAAAATAAAATGTGGCATCCATCCCTGGCTAGGTTTGAGTCTGGCCTTGTCACCCCTCTATTCAATAAACTCGTGTTTGCCTTTGGAAGACTTTCCTAACCTGCCTCCTTCCTACCTTTCTTATCTTCTTACACCTTAGTCTCCTCCACATTCTGTGCAGTCCATTGAAACTGCCTCCCTGCTGTTCCTCACACAAGACTCTGCATCTCTGCGTTTTCACTGGTCATCCATGCCGAATTTTCTCTCTTTACCTCTGTCTCTCCCCCTGCTGCTTTCAGGACCCAACTAATAGGCCTTCTTCTGTAAGAGGGAAGTCTTTTCCAGACCCCCTTCATTCTAATGCCTCCCCCTGAGTTTATCTCCAATTAATCCTGTATGTATCTTTTCGTATGAGTTGTTTGCATGTTGTCTTCCCCCACTAGACTGTGAGTTCCTTGAAAGCAGGACTGTTTTTGTTTTTATTTTATCTGTCTATAAATCATCTATATATCTAACGTATATTTATGTATATACGTATGTGTGTACATATGTATGTGTCTTCTATATCTGTATCTATGTATATGTCTGTTTTGTCTTTCTTTATATCCCCAGAGCTTAGCACAGTGCCTGGCATATAGCACTGCTCATTAAATGCTTGTTGACTTGAATCTAAGCTCCGACTTTGTCACTTCCTAGTTGTGTGGCCTTGGGCAAGTCCAAAAAAGCAGAGAGTAGACTGAGCATTGGATTTAGAATCAGAGAACTAGGTTCAGATCCCAGCTCTACCACTTACCACCTACACATCCTTGGCAAATCACTTAGCCTCAGCTCATTGCCTGTGGCCTTCTGACTTTCAAGGTCTCTCCTAATACTGAACCTATTGTACTAGAATCCCAAATCACCTGAGTTCAATAGGCCTTAATTTCCTCACATGTAACATGGATACATTAATATTATTCTACCTATGTCCCAAGGTTCTTGAAAATTCTTCTTCTTGTTGTACAGTAGTTTTCCAGTTGTGACCCCATCTGGGGTTTTCTTGGCAAAGATACTGAAGTGGTTTGCCATTTTCTTCTCCAGCTCATTTTCCGGATGAAGAAACTGAGGCAAACAGGGTTAAGTGTCTTGCCCAGGATCACAGAGGTAGCACGTGTCTAAGGCCAGATTTGAGCTCTGGAAGATGAGGCTTTCTGATTCCAGGCCTGGCGTTCTATACACTGCACCACCTAGCTGCCATCTTTTAATTCTAGAGCACCATATAAATGTGAAGTCGAAGTTTGGATCGGTGATTTCCTATTGTTTTACTTAAGAGTTGCCTGGAATACTGAGAGATTGTATTTATGTGAAATAGATAGATAGATAGATATAGATACAGACAAACAGATATGTGAGTTATTATTTTATTAAATTTATATCTTCATATTATTTAACTGCTTATAGAAATTCACAGAATTACAAAATGTCCAAGTTGAAATCAACCTCAGAGACCATCTCCCCAGCCTGCATGTGAATAGGCATCACTTCTATGGATCCTCTGATAAGTCATCATTTAACATCTACTTTATGACCTCCAGCCACAGGGAACTCACTACCTCCTAAGGCAGTCCCTTCCACATTAGGACAGTCTAAATGTCTGGAAGTTTGTTTTGTTTTGTTTTTTGGCTGTTGTCGTTTTTTTCCCCTATATTAGACAGAAATCTGCTACATTCAATTTCTACCAGCTGTTCATACTTCTGCACTCTGGGGCAAAGCAGATAAAATCTAATCCCTTGTCTACATGACAGTGATTCAAATACTTGAGACAACCATTGTTTGCCCTCTGGAGTCTTCTCTGGAATAAACATCCTTCCTTCAACCAATTCTCATATGGCCCAGTTTCTACTTCTCTCACCATCCTTGTCACCCTCCATTGGACCCTGACAAGTTTGTCAAAGTATTTTCTAAAATGTGGTTCCAACAACTGAATACAACTTTAAAATATGATCTGACCAAGATAAGGTAGGGCATAGTTATTACCCATAGCTATTTTTGTTGATCACAATAGCTTTTCCTTCCTTCCTTCCTTCCTTCCTTCCTTCCTTCCTTCCTTCCTTCCTTCCTTCCTTCCTTCCTTCCTTCCTTCCTTCCTTCCTTCCTTCCTTCCTTCCTTCCTTCCTTCCTTCTTTCCTTCCTTTCTTCCTTCCTTCCTTCCTTTTTCCCTCCCTCCTTCCTTTTTCTTTCTTTCTTCCTCTTCCTTTTTTCCTTTCATGTTACAATATGAAATTTTGAATCTTTGAAAGGGATGGGGCTTGACCTTTATAGGAAGCAAACCTTTATAGAATCATAGATTTAGAATCCTTGTTGAGTCACTGAAAATTTAGTCAATAAGCACTTATAAAGCACTTACTATGTTCTATGCACTGTGCTGACACAAAGAAGGAGGAGAAAAAAAGATAATTAGTCCCTGCCCTCAAGGAGCATACATTCTAATGGTGGAGATAACATGTATATAACAAAATACATACAAAATATGTAGAGAGTATATGAAAATAATCTGAAAGGGGAAGGCAGTAATTAGCAGCTGTGAGGAGCAAGAAAAGCCTGCTGAAGAAGGTTGGATTGCATTGGAGTCTTGAAGGAAGTCAAAAGAAGTGGAGGAGAAGGACGCAGAGCATTCCAGGCAATGGGGGTAGAGAGGATGACCAGTGCAAAGGTGAAGAGAAACTAGAGCACAATTTTAAAAAATATATGTCATTTATTTATTTTTCACATTCTTTAAAAAATTGAGTTCCAAATTCTCTCCTGCCCTTCTGTCCCTCCCCTACTAATTGAGGAGGCAAGCAATATGATGTCATTTATACATGTGGAAACATGTAAAACATATTTCCATCTTAGCCATATCATAAAAAGCAAGGAAAATAAAGAAAATGGGAAAAGTTATACTTCAGCCAGCAATTCTTTCTCTGGAGGTGGATAGCATTTTCCAGCATGATTCCTATGGAATTGTCTTGGATTATTGTCTTAATCAAAGTAGGTAAGCCTTTCACCATCGATCATCATTACAACATTGCTGTTGCTGTGTACAATGATCTCATGGCTCTGGGGAGCATCACAGAACAAGTAAGCCATTGTATCTGGAGAAAAGAGTGTGTAGAAAAGATTAAGGTATAAGAAGGCTGGAAAGGGGAAGGGATGCCAAGGTGTGAAGAGCTTTAACTGCTAAACAAAACACTTTACATTTGATCCTAGAAGTCAAAAGGAGTCACTGGAGCTCATTGAGTGGGCGTCGGGATGATCATACCTGCTTTAAAAAAAATCCCATTGGTAGCTGAGCGGAGGATGGACAAATGTAGAGAAAGCTTTGAGTCAGGGAGATCGGTAGTCCAGTGTGAGGTAGTGTGGGCCTTAATTAGGGTTACAGCTGAATGAGATGAGGAGATGTGTAGAAGCAGGGTTTTGAAAGTAGAAACGACATGATTTGGCATCAAACTGTATATATGCAGTGAATATAAATGAGAAGTCAAGGATGACACCATTTTTAGGAGCCTGGATGAGTGGGAGGGTGGTCATGCCCTCCACAGTAAAAGGGAGGTTAGGAAATGGGGGTGAGGGATGTGTTGTGTCAAGGGAAAGATCCTGAGTTCATTTATCAGCATGTTGAGTTTGAGATGAGAAGGGAAGGAAGGGAATAAGCATTTATATAGCTCCTTCTATGTTAAATGCTTTACAAATATTACCTCATTTATCCCTCACAACAACCCTGGTGTGGTTATTATCCCTGTCTGAAACGCAGGCAAACAAAGGTGAAATGACTTGCCCCAGGTCACACAGCTAGTAAATATCTGAGCCTGGATTTGAACTCTGGTCTGCCTGACTCTAGGCCTAGCACTCTCTCCATTCTTCCAGATAGCTGCCTCAATGGTATATCCGAGCTGAAATGTCTAAAAGGCCATTAAAAGGCAGTCTCTTCTCACTCTTCTAAACACTCTCCAATCTGGCTCCTGCTTTCATCATTCAACTGAAACTCATCTCTTCATAGTTACCAGTGGTCTCTTAATTGTCAAATATAGTATTGCTAGTGTTGTTTTCACTCATCCATGACCTCCTTGACCTTTCAGCAATATTTGACATTGTCAGTCACCTTCTTTTGGATACCATCTGCTTTCTATGTTTTCAGGATGCTGCTCTCTGCTGGTTTTCCTCTTAACTGTCTAATTGCTCCTTTTCACTGTCTTTTGATACTTTTTTCAACCACGTCACACCCACTAATCACGGGATCCTCCATGTCTGTCTTGGGCCTCTTTTTGCTCTATGTTATCTCACTTAATAATCTTATAAGCTCTCACTGGATCAAATATTATCTCTAGGCACGTGATTACCAGATTTGCATATCCAGCTCCAATCTCTGGCAACAACCCTAGGAGGTTGGTGTTATTATTATCCCCATCTTACAAATGAGGAAACTGAGACAAATAGAAATTAGGTGACTTGCCCAGGGTTACACAGCTAGTCAATATCTGAGGTCAGGTTTAAACTCAGGTTTTCCTCACCCCATGCCCAGCGCTCTACCCACTGTGCCACCAGCTGCTCAACCCTTTACTATTTATTTTATAGAGTTATTCTACTCTACTTTTTCCCTATTACAAATAATGTAGTTCTAAATATTTATGTGGAGATGGGTCCCTTTTCACTTCCTTGACATAATATTGTTAGGATGAAGTCCTAGCAAAGAACTCAATGGGTGAAAAAATATGAATTAGCTTGAGGATTCATTGTGAATTGCCAGGTCGCTTTCCAAAAAAATTTGCACCAGCCTGTTATTCCATTAATAATGTAAGATATGGTCTCCTTCCCAAAGTCCTGACAACATGGAATTTTATTTTATTTTATTTTTGTTATTTTTTTTTCCAATTTAGTGCAATGCCTTTATTTTACTAATGCAAAAACTTAGCCCTGGTTTGGTGAAGTTACTTGTCCAATGCTACACAGACGGTAAGTGATAGAGCTGAAACTCAAATCCGTATTTAGTGTGTTTCTGCTGCCATGTTCTTCCTAAAGAATGGGGAATTTCCTTGAGAAGCTCAAATGAAGGATATATTTTTGGCAACCAAAAATAGTAAATGCATGCATTTCCTTCTGAAACACAGAAGTTTTAATAATATTTTCTGCAGTGCTGACTTTTATAGCAAGCTTTTACATCTGTTACAAGCAAAATTTTTTTTGAATGTTCTGCCAAAATAAACATAAGCTTGTACAATTGCTACCTCGGCATTTTCATTGCACTCTTTGGCATTCATCAACATTTTCTATTTTATTTTAGCTTTGTGGTTCTCATGGAAACCTGTTCCTACTCTCTTCTGAGTCACGTGGTGGCTTTCTTTCAGGTGTAACTCAATTATCACCCTGCTAATTTATCATCGGATCAGGTAATTGCTGCATCGTTTTGATCAAAAAGATTCCTGTCATGCTTATCTGAGCAATGCAACTAGGACTATTTTCTGCCCTCAACATGTCAGTGACTATATTTGCTTATACTCGAGTGGGTTTAACACTGTAGTGGAAAAAAAAATAAAACTTGAACAGGATACTTAATGAATCAAAACACACTCGATTAAATGATTAGAAGTTCCCAGTTAATTACTAGAAAGGAAACTAATTAAATTACAATTCAGCTTTTATGTAGGTTACCCTAGTGAATACTAAAGTGGGGTCTTTCAATCATTTTTCCATTAGGTGAATCAGGCACATCCTTTGACGTCTTCCCTTTTCCAAATGGTATCATTTAAATTATATTTTACACCTCAGTTCCTTACATCAACATCAATGCATAATGCTAACGGTCTTTCAGAAAGGAAGCTCAGATTGTGGATAGAACTGAGAAATAGCAGAATTCCTTAAGTAAATAGGGAGAGGATCCAGAGGTAGAGATTTTTGTTGCCTGGTGATATTAATTTTTTACTGGAAAAGCTTTTCACAAATGATAATGATATCTGATCAGGCTGAAGGAGACATTAACTTCTCTTGTTTCCAGGAGAAATTAGAAGTATGAACTATAGTTAACCCTGGTTCATGTCCTTACCAACTCTTACCTGGACCAAATCCCAACTCTGTAATTAACTGCCTGTTTGACTGTGAGCAAAGTCACTGGAGTGCACTGGGCCTTAGTTTCTTTAACTATAAAATGGGGAGGTTGGACTCTAAAGTCTTTTAATAGTTAGGGCTTAAGAGCCTCCTAATTATTCTTCCTGCCTAGCTTTTGTCCTCTCTAACTAATCTTCCAGGGTTGCTAAAATAATCTTCCTGAAATACTTCTGACCATATCACTTCTCTGTTCAATAACTTTCAAAGGTTCCATACTGCAGGAGAGAAAAGGTAGTAGGCTGCCTACCAAACTGAAGGTCTACAGAGCTGTTGTACTGACCTCTTTGTTGTATGCCTGTGAAACCTAGACAGTATACCAGCACCATGCCAGGAAACTGAATCACTTCCATGTGAATTGTCTTAGAAAGATTCTGAAGATCACCTGGCAGAATGAGGTCCTTTTCTTAAACTAAACAAGCATTCAAACTCTCCTGCAGAGAGTATAAGTCTGATGGTCTGGCCATGCTATTCAAATGCCAAATGTGTATTTGGCTAAAAGACTGTTTTACAGAGAACTCACACAAGGAAAATGCTCATATGGTGGTCAGAAGAAGTGATACAAGGACACTCTCAAGGTCTCTCTGAAGAACTTTAGAATTGATTGTGTGATATGGGAGATACTGGCAAAGGACCTCCCAGCCTGGTATGCCCTCATCAGAGAAGGTTCTGTGCTCTATGAGCAAAGCAAAACTGAAGTGGCCCAAAAGAAACACAAGATGCACAAATTTAGAGAATCCACCCCAAATGTTCACGTGGAGTATTTGTGTCTGACTGTAGTGAGCATTCTGAGCTCATATTGGTCTGATCAGTCACATTCAGACACACTGTAATTTTACTCTCATATGGTGATGCCATTTTGGTCCTCTTTGAGAATGAAGGACAACAACTGTTGCTGCCAGGATGAAATATAAATGCCGTAACGTGAGCATTCAATCCCTTTTACAATATGGCTCCAACTTACCTTTCTAGCCCTATTTCTTTTTATCTTCCTTTCACATACTATACATTCATACCACACTAGACTGCTAAATCTCATTCTATATCCTCCTACCTTCATACATTTATGGAGGCCATCCTCTATGACTAGAATAAATTTCTTCTCATCAGAATCCTTATTTTTCCTTCAAAGCTCCACCCAGGTGCCATCTCCTTCACATAACCTTCCATCAGCTGAAAGTACTCTCTTTTTTCTTTAAATTTTCCCTAGAGTACTTTGCCATTGTCTCACTTTTGTCCTTACTATCAAATATTCTTATCTGTATACAAACTATGCTCTCCCAATAACTTCTTGAAGCCACAAGTAAAACTTCATGTTTTCCTGGAAGCCTTATCCAAGCCCTCTTAACACTAGTGCATTTCCTCTGTTAATTATTTTCTAGTTGTCCTCTATAAAGTTTGATTGGTATATATTTGTTTGTATATTGGTTCCCTCATTTGACTGTAAGCTTTTTGAAGGCAGGAACTATCTTTTATCCCTTTCTATATCCCCAGAGCTTAGCACAGTGCCTGGAACATAGAAGACTCTTAATAAATATTGATTGATTGATTGATTAAAAGACAATGTCATTCCTTTTCTTTGTCTACCTAGTGCCCTGCACAGTACCTGAAACAGAAATATGAATGAATGAAAAAATAATATTAAGATGTTATTATGTTATCAGGCATTGTGCTGTACAGAGGCTTTAATAAAGTATATTTTAATTAAATTGTGTAAAATAGAAAATATAAAAAAAATCAGCAAATTCAAGGTTATAGTAAGAGCTAAGCAATAACAAGTAAAACAATAATAGAAAGAACGAAAAAGAGAAATGAAGGAAGGAAAGAAGGAAGGAGGGAGGGAGGAAGGAAGGAAGGAGAGGAGGGGAGGAAACAAAGAAGGAAGGAAAGGGAGAAGAAGGGAAGGAAGAAAAGGAGGAACAAGGCAATTGGGCATAGCCTTCAAGAACTCAGTCACTTCCAGGCCTTGGTGAGACATCAGATTGAGATTTTAATATCTAATTACATTCCACTTTCAATCTCAATCCCTTTCCCTGGTTGTCAAGGCCCTGGTTAATTAAGCCTGGCCATGCCCTTCCATGTGTTTTATTTACCATTCCCTTCTGTGCTCCTTACATTTCTGTCTGACAAGCCTCCTTCTTGACTCAGTTTACACTAAATTAGTCACATACACTCACTTTTGACCTTTCTGATCTTTCCCTCCAAAAAATCCTCAATCCTGGCTCTACTTTTCTCAATCCTAGCAATCATTCTAAACTTATCTCAAGGCCCACCTCTTTCATAAAGCCTTGCCCATTGATACTGACTCTCAGTGATCCCTTGAGGTCAGTATTTTTAATACATTTTTTTCCTATTTCCTGTTCCATTCACAAAAAAAGCAGTTGCCAGGTTGAAGTCCTATAAAAGGATCATATCCAATCAATTAATCAACAGATTTTTATTAAGCACCTTCTACGGATCATGCATGGTACTAGGCACATATCTCACAGATACTACCTAAGAGATAATGGATTCAGAGTTGTAAGGGATCTTAGAAATCTTCTAGTTCAATCTTAGAGATCATCTAGCCCATCATCTGGTCTTATTTTCCAGATGATGAAACTAAGGTTTTAAGTGATTTGAGCAAAGTCCTACAGACTAATGAATAACAAATCAGAATTTGAATCCAGTTCCTCTTTCTTTCAACCAACTTTCTTTCCACATCTTCCCCTTTTTAAAGCTCTAATTGTACTAATCTTCTGTCCTGTACAACATAGGTTTTCTCCTTGCTCTTTCATTTCTGTTTTGCCTTATCTGCCCATTTAGAATGGACACTACTTGAGGGCAGGGGCCATTTTGATGTTCTTGAGTTCTTTCAATCCATAAGTGCTCAGCAGTATAATGAAAATACTTAATATTTATTGATTATCTTGTTGAATTGATCACCATTTAACTAGAGCATGAGTAGACTGACCAACTCAAACAGAGCTCCATGAATATGTTGTACAACACACATCCATTGCTCCTATATCCTCAGTTGAAAGCTGACTTTTTTTACCCTAGAAGAAATAAAATGTAAGGATTGAGACAGTCTCTTTATGTCATTTAAAGACCATGAATAGAATATGCTAAAAGTTTGAAAGAAATAAAAGAAATCATCGAAATGGTTTCCATACTGACAACAAATGAATTGCTTTACAATATCGCTTGGACCTAGTTTAACTAGTATGATGGAGAAGTTACATTTTCTTAAGTATTGAGGATAGGTACTCTAGTGGCTAGAGGACATGCCTTAGAATCAGGAAGTTCACAGTTCTGGATACCCTGGAAGCTTGGGAGAGCCACTTACCTTCTTAGGGCCTCAGGCAACCTCTCAGATTGCTTTGAAAAGTAGCTGCCAAGGGTGTTGGTTGGGGGCGTTTCCTCCTAGAAATTCCCTACACTAAGCAAACTACCTGTTCAGACCTCCTCCCTCTTAACCCCTACAAAAGTCACTAAGACTGTGTAGACAGGCAATCCTGAACAAGAACAAAATCAATGCATAATTATATATAATGAATAGACAGGTAGAAAGATAGAGACAGGCAGGCAGATGAGAGACAGACAGAGACATAGAGAGGCAGAGACAAAGACAGACAGAGAGAGAGAGACAGAGAGACAGAAACAGAGACAGAGAAGAGGAGAGGAGAGACAGTCAGAGACAGAGAGAGAGAGAGAAGAGGGGGGAGAAAGAGACAGAGAGACAGAGATGAGACAGAGAAAGAGAGAGAAGAGGAGAGGAAAGAGAGAGGATAGATGATAGAGATGATCGGTAATATGTATGTGTGTGTGTGTATATATATATATATATATATATATATATATGTATATATATATGTGTGTGTGTGTATATATATATACATATATATATATATGTAATATGCACACAATTTAAATCACTTCCGTATTTGAGCACACTAAAATGTTTCTTTTTAAAATTTTTAGTATTATTTCATTCTGGGAAATTCATTTTTCAGATAAAGCAAATCTGCAGCATTTCAGTTCATCACTTTGGTAACATATTACATTAGAGCCAAATTATTGTGCAAAACTTGGTTGATTTTCTTGCTAACTCATCCTGAAAACTTTACCAGGTGTTTCTTCCCAAAATCAGTTATTTCCTTTATTCCAGCATTTTTTAATGTTGTAAGGTTTTTTTCTGTCTCTGCAGCCCTATTCGTACCAATAAAAAAAAAAGCAGCATTTTCTACACTCAAGTTGTGATCCTAGTAAAAGAATAATAATGTTCTGGTTCCTGTAGAAATGCTAAAAATCTGTTTCATGCATGATACTTCTAAATAGAGGTTTCATTTGTTAAACACATTTTGTTGTCCTTTTGCAGGAAATCCTACCTTTTTTAAGCTTAGAAGCTTAAAGTTTAGCTTGATTTTTGAGTAAGTTAAGATAAACTGAGACATATAAGTCTCCTTGGGGTTATTAAATGAGAGTTGAAGCTAGGCAGATTATTTCAAATGGGGGCTCACCACCTACCTAGTCTCTTACCCTGTCATGTTGAGTCTCATCATTAAAATCTGAATCATCAGGTGTATTTACTTCATCTAAATCCCAACTTTCTAGTGGTTCCAAGCACAAAGAGGTAGGGCCTCACTGTGCAAAACAGGTATTAGAGCTGAGAGTAGGTAGGATAGAGAACAACTTACTTAGCCTTGGAAGGAATCTCACCTCCCCATGAACTACCCTCTCCCTGTGGCTCCTCCACTCCATGGCCTCTTCTTACTCAGTCTCCATTTGAGGAAGCACCCACACCAACTGTGCTCTCAAAGGTACTTTGACCCAGGTTTCTTCCTGCTTTTCAGCTTCCTTTAATGTGTTGTCTCCCCTCTCTCCCTACCCTCCACCCAATGTAACTTCTTTAAGGTCAAGGGCTATCTTTCTGATTTTATTTGGATTCTCAGTGCTTAGCACAATGTCTGGCACCTACTGTTTAAGAAATATTTCTTGATTTCTCTACCTCTGTCTGTCTGTCTGTCTGTCCCTCTGTCTCTCTGTTTTTCTCTGTTTCTGTCTCTGTCTCTATGTTTCTTTCTCTCTGTGTCTCTGTCTGTGTCTGTGTCTCTCTCCCTCTGTGTCTCATTTTGCCTCTGTCTTTCTATCTCTCTGTCTTTCTGTTTCTCTCTGTCTCTGTCTCTCTGTCTCTCTCTCTGTCTCTCTCTCTGTCTCTCTCTCTCTCTCTCTCTCTCTCTCTCTCTCTCTCTCTCTCTCTCTGTATATCTCTCTCTCATCTGTCTGCCTGTCTCTGTCTTCCTGTTCACAACCTATCTCCTTCATTGGTAGTGCTTTGGGGTGTGATATTTTCTTAGGTCACCATCCTATCATCTCTACCCACTTCATCTCTGGAGACTTAATTAAATGAGGGCTATGACGAACAGCAATGATCCCTTAGGTTCACCTGGTCCCATCCGTATTTTGTGGGGATTAGATTCAAGGAACTGCTCAGAACACTATCAGTAGTTCAGAGCACCAAGAAAAAGTCCTAATATTCAGGCAGAGATTTGACTCTTTTTCCTAATTTAAATTAATTTGTCTCTCTAGGTAACCTCTGGCCTCTTTCACATTTGAAACCAAAATCAGGATAGAACTGTCTGGGTAAAATGAGGTAGCAAAGTGTGTTATAGTGCCTCTTACTGGACATGGGGTATGGGGATAGGTAGTTGGGGAAAGAGAAGACCTTTTATTGGAACTTCCTTTGTCCTGGAAGAGGTGGGTACAATTTAGTAGTTTTAGAAGTGTTCTATTTCAATTTTTAACACAGTTCCTGGTATATAGTAGGAGCTTAATTAATGCTAGTTAACTGACTGCTACCAGACGCACCTCCTCTTTTTGCTTTTCTCCTTTCCTCAAGTTCTATCAGTTTCTCTTTTTGGCAATTGCCCCATAGAATTAGAAGCAATAATGATATTTACCAAATTTGCTTAAAATTAGAATACACACAGAAATAATAGAGAGATTTGCTACATATCTAATGTTTTACTGCATGACTGAATATATGTGAGCATGTCCTAGTCTGATCTCCCACACAGCACATCCTCTGGGACTTCACACAGCAGTCAGGCCATCAACAAGCTTACAACAACTTAAATGCTTGCTATGTGCCAGGCATGCAAGAACAAGTCAATTAGTGACAATCTCACTGCTCCTTCCCACGTTCCTCCCCCTCTCCCTCAATCAAAACACATTTCATTACCGCTTTGTATTGCATAATTTATATACTCATACTCAGTTACTCGGTCATGGTGGGTGATAGAGAAATTACATTAAAATTTTTGTAGTCGAGCTCAAAAAAAGACACAGATAAAACCTCCTTGAATTTCCATGTGACAAAATGTGTGCATTTAGGCCGAAATGCTGTATTTTTTTTTTTGTCATTCACTAGACAAGCATTGACCCGATGTATAACGGTTGAAAAGCCAGGTGATAATTCCTATGGAGGACACAAGTGGAAAAAAAAGACATGGTCCTAGCTCTCAAGGAGTTTGGTTAATTCAGGCAAAATTTGCTTTTTATATGATTGTTCTTTAATTAAGATAGCTTATCACATCCATGGAAACCTGTCAGATTCCTCACTTACAAAGGGTGGCTCACAAGTGAAAGTGGCAGAAGAAAGATTATGTTGCAAAATAGCATTGTCCTTTGAGAATGAGATGGTTCTCTTCATGTATTACCAATGGTTGTAGAATAATATGTCAAATGTTAAACACATAAAAATACAGTGGCTAGAGTACTGGACTTGGACTCAAGGAGACCTGTATTCAAAGCCTCAGTTTCCCCATCAGTAAAACAGGGATAAAAATAAAAACAGTACATACCACACAGAGTTGTTCAAGTTTCTACTGAGATAATTTCTGTAAAGCATTTTGTAAACCTTATAGTATTTTATAAATATGAACTATTATTGTTTTGATTTTGAAGTTTTTATTTTTATTATTTTTTTATTTAAAAGTTTTATTTTCTGTTTTATGATATAGGAGTGACAGGTAAAATGTTTATCAGACCCTTATATTTTTTAAAATTGTATTTTTCTGTATCCTAATTCATTAACAAAAGGAAAAATTATAAATACTGGCATACTTTCACCCCCATTATTACTTAAATACAATTGACTTTCTTTTTTCCCCAGATAATTCTTAGGGCAAATTGCCAATATCTTTTTTTTCTCCTGGAGGAAGGGTGACTTTTTTATAGAAGGATTTCATTTTGTAGGAACTTTGAGAAGACTGGCACTCTAATAGACTGTTAGTGAACTTATGAATTGGTTCAAACTTTCTGCAAATCGATTTGAAATTATGGGAGAAAAGTCACTAACTTATTCGTACCCTTTGACCCTGTGATTCCACTACCAGACATATGCCCCAAGGAGGTTAAAAAAAAAAACAGAAGTAAAGATCAATAGTGCCACAATAATCATAGCCGCACTTTTTGTGGTAACAAAGAACTAAAAAATAAAGTGGGTGCCCGTACATTATGGGAAACCCAAACAGCTTCTGATACATGAAGGCAATAAAATAATATTGTAAGGTAAGAAATGATGAGGAATTGAGAGAAATTTGGGAATATTTATATTAACTGATGGTCAGCTAGGTGGCACAATGCATAGAGCACCACTCCTGGAGTCAGGAAGATCTAAATTCAAATCTGGCTTCAGATGCTTACTAGCTGTATGACTCTGGGCAAGCCACTTAATTCCTATTTGCCTCAGTTCCTCATGTGCAAAATGGGAACATATTGAAGAAAGAAATGGTAAACCACTTTGACATCCTTACCAAGAAAACCCATGGAAATCCATGGGGTCTCAAAGAGTCAGACAAAACTGAACATGTGAACTGATGCAAAGTCAACCTTAGGAGAACTAGGAGAGCAATATATGCCATGATTATAATGATGTGACAAAAAAGGAAGGAAACCAATTTTTTATGTTTTAGAAAATGAGGTAATATAACACAGCTCCATCCTTTTGTCAGAGAAGTGGAAGACAATGGGAATGGAGAGCTGTGTATGTTATTTGACAAGGTCATTTTATCAATTGTTGTGGCCATACCTTTTCTTTGTCATAAGGGAGGCATCAGTGCTGGGAGGAGAGGGTCGAGGGAATGAATAAAAATAACTTTACAAAAACAGAATTATGTTGATCTATCCCTGATCAGCAAAATAGTTTTTCTATGGTATAACAAGTGAGGTAATCTTCTGTTACTTGGAATTGGGTATATATTTTAATATATGTGAGAAAAGCAGTGGCAATCTGACTGATATTGCACAGAGGTGGCCCTGGGTGCTTACAGACTCTGCCTTGGAGTCAAAGCTTAGGTTGCCTTTACCCCACTGGAAAGGCTTCCATTTTGGGTCCAGTGACAGACTGGCTATTGTCAGAGGACCAACCTTGCTAAATTCAGGCTCCTTACTCTATTGGCCACAGAATCAAGATTTTCTTCAACCGTAGCAATGCTGCCTACATCTGGGAAGGAAGTACCCAATACAAATGAAATCTCTGATCCTTGAAACAATTGAAATATAGGAAAAGGCACTGCTTAAATTTTTATGTCCCCCCCAAACCCTTATTAAAGGCTTGCAGCTGCAGCTGAAGGAGGTCAGCTATGTGGCTTTTTCCCTAAGAAATAAAAGAGATCATTTGCAGAGAAAAGAAAAGACACTGAAATCCCTTCACATTTCTCCAAGCCTTTTAAATGTCTGTCACTGTGTACCCTGATACCTAGAATACATTTGAAAAGTTTCAGAAGAGAAAATGCAGTTTCAGGGTTTCAAAGGAGGTCACAATTAATTTGAAATAATGTGCTTTCCAAATCTAAGATCATTTCTTGATCCTTAGATAAGACTAGTGAACCAAAAGAAGTCATAGCTGGTAGAAAATGAGCAATTTTAAAAAAGCAATGTCTAGGACTTTTCAGTGTCTATGTATTCTAAGAACCAATATACAAATGACCTCTGTGCTGGGCAAAGTGATTTTGATCCTATAATTGAAACCATGTATCTGGAAGAACTGACTAATATTATCATTGATAGTATTGTTATAACTCTTAATCATCTTTTATTATGGTATATATTTATAAGCAATATAAATATATGATTATATCATGTAGCATTATTATATACTCACCAGATTAATTAAACAGAATTTTAAAAATTCTGATCATAATTCCCAGTCCCTTCTTCATTTTCTTGTTCATTTCAGTGAAACAAAGGAAACCTCAAAGCACCATATAAACGTGAACTATTGTTTACCATAAGATTACAGAATCATTGATCACTGAAAGGGAACTTAGAGGTAATCTAATCCAACTCCCTCATTTTCCAGATGAGGAAACAGAGGCCCAGAGGTAAAGGGCTTCACACAAGAACAGATTTGAGCTCATAACTTCAAATTTCAATTTCAGCCCTTATAAGGCAGTGAACTTAATCAATAAATGTGTGTGTTCTGACTGCTCCACTGACCAACCATTCCCCATCTCTCTCTGTCTCCTTGGGCCTCCCTATTCCCTGAGAAACAATATTAAAATTAGGCCAGTTAATAACCTTATAATGGCCGCTAAGTGGTCATGTGAAAGGAAGAGTCAATGAATGGAGCAAACTTCATTGTTATCTTATTTTAAGAAATTGTCACAGTCAACACAACCCACAGCTCCCCCCCCCATCAGTCTGTAGCCATCAACATGAAAGTAAGACCCTCCACCAGAAAAAGTATTATGAGCCCCTGAAGGCTCACATGAAGGTTAGCATTTTTTTTTAACCAATAAAGTATTTTTTAAATTAAGGTATGTACAGTTTTTTTTAGACATAATACTATTGCACACTTAGAAGACTACAGTATAGTATAAAAATAACTTTTTTATGCACTGGGAAACCAAAAAATTCGTGTGACTCACTTTATTGTGTTATTTGCTTTATTACAGTGGTCTGGAACTAAACCTGCAATGTTTCTGAGGTATGCCTGTTCTCCAATCCATCTTCCTAACCGCTTGGCTGGCTCTCTCTCCACTCTGCCATCCTGCCTCTAATCCCCATTTTATACATGAGGAATATGAGGCTCAGAGCAGGAGGTCAAGTATTTTTCCTGTGGGTATGCTAGAGTCAACTCCTAAACTGACAGTTAAATTTTCAAATGTGAATATTTACAACTTGAAAAACAAATTGGGGCTTGAATTATTGCTTTGCTGATTGTCTAGACTTAAGGGAATCACAGAGTAAATATTAATAATATAGATTAAACTTAAAATTTTATTGTGCTTTTCAGAGGGCTGGTCATTAAATGTTTACCAGCATGCTCTTGGACTCTCCCATGGTCACATTTGTCAGGGACAAACTTTGAATTGTCTTCTTGTCTCCAAATCCAATATTCTTTCCAAAGACTCAAGCTGTAGCTGAAAGCCCCTTCCCACTTCCTCTTGTCTTGCCCACTTTAACTCTTTAGCTCCCATTATATAAATAGCAGTAGATCTAGCTGTTACTTGCCTATCCCAGCTTGGAAAGAACAAGGCATTTAACACTAGCTCATGGTTGAAACAAAATGTTTCTCTAAGTGTGACTGCAGAATTTCTAAGTGCAAACCTAAACAGGGTAATTGCTGCCCCCAAATTATCTCTACTCAAGAGCTAAGCAAACCTTGCTTGGCAAAATGCACAAAACGTGCCTGGTGGCCAGTGAACCAGTGAGACATGTAATTGGAGGCTCTGGCTGAAACCTCAAGGCACAACGTGTTTAACTCCATATCATAAATACAATCCCAGGACTGGCTTGGGAAAATAGCCTGTACCAAGTGGCATCACAAAATCATTAAGGCAGATTAGCAAATTCTGGTCAATAGACCAGATACTTTGCTGTTTGAAAAATGTAAGGCGATGGACCCTGCTGTTTCTTCCTCTAACCTGAAACCTCTGAGGCCGTAAGCAGAGAAGATGAATAGGGATTCTGGAAGAGCAAGAATAACTCTGAAGATTGAGGGTCATCTGAGGCAAGCCAGGACAGTCATCTCTGCAATAGGAGACATCTTTGACATCTTCTAGAAAATTCCTATCTCAACCATATGTGGTTATAACAGTTGGTTGATGGTTGTATTTTTATCATTTCCTAAGACCAATTAATCTGAAAAACAAATTTATGTCACTCAAACACGAGATAAAACACAGCAGATTGGATAGTGAGTCAGCTTCTGAATGAGGAAGCTCAAGTCTACCTTCTGATATAGACTGGCTATGTGATACTAGACAAGTCACCTCAGGCAACTAAGACCAAATGTTGCAGAGATATATTGGTAGACGGGGTATCCACACTGGGAGTCCTCTATACCAGCAGTCCTCAAAATGTGACCAAGAACACCTGTTAGTACTATATTTGTAAAACATGCTTTCCAAGGAACCTTTCTGGGGATCCATGAGGTCAACAACTAATTTTATAATTACATTAAATCATTATTTGCCTATTAAAATGCTCCTCTTTTGTTCCCCAGATACATATCTGTATGAGGCTGGATTTTCTTCATAAACTTTAACAAAAGATATTTCAACAGATTAAATGCAGAAGCAGACATGTGCATCCAGCTGTCTTCTATTAAGTAAGACACACACAAAAAAGATTTCCAAAATCATGTGAAACAATGCCATTTTCTCAGTATGCTGTTCCAGAAAATATAATTATTTTCACAAAAAAATGTTATTTGTATTAACATAAAGGGTTTATTTTTGTTATTTTAAAATAAATTAATGATGATTTGCTTTTAATGTGTCAAGTTTAATCTTTAAGATGTTAAAATATTGATAGGTATGACACACATAAAAGCATTTTGAGGGGATCCTTAATAATTTTAAGAGTGTAGTCTAGAGACCAAAAAGCTTCAGAACTGATGCCCATTATGATTAAATCACAGCTCTGATCCTCTGCAAATATAGTTTCCACTTCAAAATGAATACCTAGTGCCCTTGAGAAGATGATGATGGCTTATTATTAAGAGAGAAGCAGGATTGGGGGTGGAGCCAAGATGGCAGAGTGAAAGCAGTGACTTGCTTGGCTCTCCCCCAAACCCCTCCAAATACTCATAATAAATGGCTCTAAACAAATTCTAAAGCAGCAGAACCCACAAAAAGAGAGAGTGAAACAAATTTCCAGCCCAAGACAATCTGGATGATTGATCAGAAAGTTTATTGCGCAGGGCTATAAGAGGAGCACAGCATTGAGTGGGTGCCCAGGCTGCAGCGAACCTGGAGCAGGCCTCAGAGGACTGAATTGGGGGCAGCTGTGGAGGTTTCCAGACTCCTCAAGCCATGAATGCCAAAGACAACTTAGAAGGTCAGTGGGAAAAGTCTGTTTCTGCGGTGCTGAGAGAGGATCATGGGTCTCAGTTCCATTCCCCAAGAGTGTGGCCCTGGGGGGGGGGGAGCTGCCTCCTGAACTTCCAGCCCATAGACTGAGGGGGAATCCAGTGGCTGATCAGAGGAGGATTGCAGGGATCTCTTTGCCAGTGCTGAGGCAGGAATTTCTTGCTTTGCCCGTGTTTGGATCTGGGCCACAGTTCTGGGTGGCAGTCCTGGAGTGAGGAGGAGGGCTGGCATGGTGGAACTTGTAGTGGCTATGAAGAGGAAACCCTCCTCACAGTACCAGGACAGAAAGGAGTACTTGTGGTCACAGGCCAAGAAAGGAGTAAACACCTCGCCCTTTATCATAGCACCTTGGAAGAACTGAAGATTTACAGGTCCCTACAAGTATCTCTGAAAACAGCTGTACAAACCCCCAAAGCTTGGGACAGTACATTCACCACATTGGAAGCAGACTCTTACCTTAACAAAGAATTTAAAACTCAAGTAACTGGCTGGGATCATGAGCAAGCAGGGCAAAAAGAGTCAGACTATATCATCTTACTTTGGTGACAAAGAAGATCAAAATATACAACCAGAAGACAACAAAGTCAAAGCTCCTACATCCAAAGCCTCCAAGAAAAATATGAATCAGTCCCAGGCCTTGGAAGAGCTCAAAAGGGATTTTGAGAAGCAAGTAAGGGAAGTAGAGGAAAAACTGAGAGTAATGCAAGAAAATCATGAAAAACAAGTCAACAGCTTGCTAAAGGAGACCCAAAAAAATACTGAAGAAAATAACACCTTAAAAAATAGCCTAACCCAAATGGCAAAAGAGGTCCAAAAAGCCAATGAGGAGAAGAATGCCCTAAAAAGCAAAATTGGCCAAATGGAAAATGAAGTCCAAAAGACAACTGAAGAAAATACTTCCTTAAAAATTAGAATAGAGCAATTGGAAGCTAGTGACTTTATGAGAAATCAAGACACTGTAAAACAAATCCAAAAGAATGAAAAATTAGAAAACAATGTGAAATATCTCATTGGAAAAACAACTGACCTGGAAAATAGATCCAGGAGAGAGAATTTAAAAATTATTGGACTATCTGAAAGCCATGATCAAAAAAAGAGCCTAGACATCATCTTTCAAGAAATTATCAAGGAAAACTGCCCTGATATAGTAGAACCACAGGGCAAAATAGAAATTGAAAGAATCCATGGATCTCCTCCTGAAAGAGATCCCCAAAGGAAAACTCCTAGGAATATTATAGCCAAATTCCAGAGTTCCCAGGTCAAGGAGAAAATATTACAAGCTGCCAGAAAGAAACAATTCAAGTACTGTGGAAACACAATCAGGATAACACAAGATTTAGCAGCTTCTACATTAAAGGACCACAGGGCATGGAATATAATATTCTGGAGGGCAAAGGAGATAGGATTACAACCAAGAATCACCTACCCAGCAAAACTGAGTATAATCCTTCAGGGGAAAAAATGGTCATTCAGTGAAATAGAGGACTTTCAAGCATTCTTGATGAAAAGACCAGAGCTGAATAGAAAATTTGACTTTCAAATAAAGACTCAGTGGAACATGAAGAGGTAAACAGGAAAGAGAAATCATAAGAGACTTATTAAGTTGAACTGTTTACATTCCTGCATGGAAAGATGATATTTATAACTCATGAGACCTTTGTCAGTATTAGGGTAGTTGGAGGAAAAAAATTATGTATGATAGATAGATAGATAGATAGATAGATAGATAGATAGATAGATAGATAGACTGCACAGGGTGAGCTGAAGATTAAGGGGTCATATCTGGAGAATAAAATTAAGGGATGAGAGAGATTTATACTCAGAGAAGAAGAAAGGGAGAGGTAGAATGGGGTGAATTATCTAAAAAAAATAGAAAAGTCTCTTATAGTGGGGGGGAAATGGGGAAAGGTGAAAGGGAATGAGTGAATCTTATTCTGGTAGGGTTTGGCTTATGGAGGGAATAACATACACCTTCAATTGGGTATGGAAATCTGTCTTACCCTAAAGGAAAATAGGGGGAGAAGGGGATAAGAGAGCAGGGGGATGATAGAGAGGAGGGCATATTGGGAAAGGGGATAATCAGAAGCAAATACTTCTGAGGAGGGACAGGGTCAAAAGAAAGAATAGAATAAATGGGAGGGCAGGATAGGATTAAGGGAAATAGAGTTATTTTTTCACAGCATGTCTACTATGGCAGTGTTTTGCATAACTGCACATGTAAAACCTATATTGAGTTGCTTGCCTTTTCAATGAGGGTGGGTGGGGAGGGAGGAAGGGAGAAAATTTGAAACCTAAAGTTTTAAAAACGTATGTTTAAAAAATGTTTTTACATGCTACTGGGAAATAAATACAGGAAATGGGGTACAGAAGTCTATACTGCCCTACAGGAAAATAGAAGGGGAAGGGGATAAGAGAAGGGGGGAGAGATAGAAAAGAGGACAGACTAGGGGAAGGGATATTCAGAATGCATGCCATCTTGCAGTGGGGGAAGGGGTGGGATGGGGTGAAAATTTGGAACTCAAAATCTCGTGGAAGTAAATATTGAAGACTAAAAATAAATAAATGTATATTTAAAAAAAATTTTAAAAAAGAGCAGCAGCAGCCTGTTATGTGGGAAAGATCCTAGGATTTGGGGTCAGAAGACCTGGGTTGCAAGCCTGGACTGATAAGCTGCTTTCTGGGGAATCCTAACACAACTTGTCTGAGCTTCAGTTTCATCATTTATGAAACAAAGGGACAATTAATACAGCAAACCCGTACTAAGCACTTGCTATGTATTGACACTGTGTTGAATATAGTTCGTACACTTAAGGGGCTTGCAATAATATGGGGATTGGAGGGGAGAGAGACATGACATATACACAGATAAGTAAATGCCAAAGTGTAGAAAATAAATAAAAGCAATTTTGAGGGGACCATCAATAACTGGGGAGATTAAGAAAGGTCTCCTGAAGAAGGCACATAACATGAGCTTTGAAGGAAGCTGGAGGTTCCAAGAAGTAGAAGGGAGGAAGGAAGGTGTTTAAGGTGCTGGGGGAAGTAGTAAAAAGTCATATCTATGGAAGGTGCTGAGGGCAGCGGGCCTGGAGTCAGGAAGATCTGAGTTCAAATCTGACCTCAAACACTTTTTACTTGTGTGACCAGTCACTTAACCTTGCTTGCTTCAATTTCCTCATCTGTAAAGTCAGTAGGAAGAGGAAATGGCAAACTACTCCAGTATCCTTGCCAAGAAAACCCCAAATGGGGTCATGGAGAGTCAAGTCACAACTGAAAAATGACTTAACAAGAGCAACAACATGAGAGATGACCTGTCAGATACAGAGAATCTCAAGTAGTCGAATTTGGCTAGAACATAAAATGAATGGGAGAGAGAGAACCAGAAAGATTACCTGGAGCCGGATTTGAGAGGTAATACGGATTAACATGGATCCAGTGGTGTTTCACAAGCAAGGGAGAAATCTGGTCAAATCTATGCTCTTGAGTTTGGCACCCGTTTCAGGGATAAATTGGAAAACAGAAGTTAGTCTTAAGAAAATCAATACTGAAATGGTCCAAGTAAGAGAAAGTGGCTAGTGTGAGTGGAGAGAAGGGGATGGATACTATGGAGTATTTATGCTACCTGATTCTTAAGATTATTGTGAAAATCCAATAAACGTTAGACACTTTCTGGGATCAGAGCTTTAGAGCTCAAAAAGACCTTAGTGGTCCAATCTTTTCATTTTATAAATGAGGCAATGGAAGAAATGAAGTAACACCCATTGCTTGCAAGTGTCTGACATGGGATTTGAACCCAGGTTTCTCATCTTGAGCTCAAAGTTTTAACCCCTCTTCACACTTCCTCTATATATTTCAATAAAAACTGGAACATATATAGTGTTTTATTTCACTTGACCTTCACAACAGCCCTGTGAAGCAAAAATTACAGGTATTTTTGTCTCCATTTTTGCAGATGAAGAAATCAAGGCTCAAGAAACGAGTAATTTCTATTGTTCAGTTGTTTCAGCCTGTCAGACTCTTTGTGACCCTGTGAGGTTTTCCTGGGAAAGATACTGGAATGGTTTGCCATTTCCCACTTCTGCTCATTTTACATATGAGGAAACTGAGGTAAAAAGGGTTAAGTGACTTGGCCACGGTCACACAGCTAGTAAGTGTCTGAGGCCACATTTGAGCTCAGGTTTTTCTAACTCTAGGCCTAGTGCTTTATCCACAGTGCCACCTAGCTGCCCAAACGTACATGTCAGAGGTTAAGTTTTGAACCAAGGTCCTACCTGAATCCAAGTTCAACGTTCTTTCCACTATACTTCCCATCTTATAAATACTTAAAGGATTTGCAGTCTTATCAGTGTGAGTATTCCTTCTCCAGAGGGGAGAGTTCCAGTACCTTAGTATCTGCTTCTGTCCTTGGTGGCTCACCCCCTAAAAATATCACAAATTGTTCCAAACATCTCATTATGAAACTTTGCCGTCTTAGCTCTGCTGGTCTTCAGGTAACAGACATACAGTTCATCACCAGATCTATGCTCAAAATCTTTCCTGTTTGATAGACTCCTTTAGAGTTTGTGCTACATTGACATACTCCTCTAGAAGGTAGGGTTATATCTATACGATAGTGAAGCATCAAAGTGAGACTTTAGTTGAAGAAAACACAATATAAATGTTATTAATCTTGTAACTAATGATAATAATTGATGCTTTGAGGTTACTATTCAGATAATAAGAATAATAACTTCAAGCTTGATGTTGCCAAGATTTTCTCTGAAACAGAGAATTATCTTTTTCAACTTAGACAGCTAGATGATGCAATGGCTTGAGTGCTAGATTTGGAGGACGGAAGACTGGAGTTCAAATCTTCAGAAACTTACTAGCTGTGTGATCCTGGGCAAGTCACTTAACCTTTTTCTGCCTCAATTTCCTCATAATTATTATTCCTCATGAAAAATGTATATAATAATGACCCTTTCTCTCACAGTTTTTGTAAGAATGAGATATTTGTGAAGCACTTTGCAAAATTTAAAGCACTATATGAATGTTAGACATTATGATTATTGTTGTTATTACTATTTATCAATATCCCTCCAACAGTGTTGCATGGTTTCATAGTAGAGTCACCAAAAAATTAGAAATAAAGACCATAGAAATTAAGGGCAACAGAGAGACAGACTTGGTGGGTATGAGTAGGTCTAACATATTATAATGAATTATGGTAGAGATGCAGAGTAAAGACAGAACTAAAGAAATGCATGAATGACAATAATAATAGGCTAGCCTCATAGTAAGAGCAAGTGACAAACAATGGATAGCCCATGTGTTTTACTGGGGAAGTAAAGAGAAAGTGATGAATGCCTCCAGCAAGGGGGTGGACCTCTGCAGTGAACTTGTTGGAAAGGAAGGGAAGAGGAAGGCAGAGGAGACAGAGGCAAGACTCATACAGGTTGTATAGGTATGGATAGGTTGTGACCTTTGACATTCAAGGGGAAATCCACATCAATGACATCACAGTTCCATTTGGGTGGTTGGAGTATCCCCAAAGTTGTATCATTGAAGCAAGATTTCCCAGGACACATTGTTCTTAAGGTTTCCTCTTGAATGAAGCAGCATAAAAGTCTTACACTCTGGAGTCAGAGTATCCACATTCTAGGTCAAGATCTGCCACTTATTTGCTGATGACTTGAGGCTTAGGGCCAGTTTGAACCTCAATTTCATCTCAAATGGGAATAATCACATCCAATCTGACTGTTTCACTGAGTTTTCCAGAAGGATAAATAAGACCATGTGTGGGAAAACATTTGAAAAACAGCCAAGCACTAAGACGTCAGGTGGCTCTATACATCCTTTCATCAAGGACTGCCAAAGGAACAGTATGAAAAAAGGTAGGTGGCTGATGAGTTTGCATCTGACTGTATTATTTTCCACATTTCCTATTTGCTTGTGGGTTATTGACCACATTTTTCATTTTCCTTTAAGTCTATTAAAACTAAGTCTATGATGATAATAAAAGATATATCTAATGTGTAATTTCCATAACTGAGCCTATTCCACAGTCATTTAGCATCAATTACTTTGCTTTTATTAAAGACTATACATTTTCTTTTTTCCATTGGCAGTGAATGTTGCATCTTTTCAAAAAAAATCAAGCTATAGGCAATTCAGTGATTCACACAGAGATGCAGAGAAAAAAAAATTACTTCTAATATGGTTCTAGTAGCAAGATATATTTCCATTTTCATTTGATTCAACCAGTTACCATAGGTTACTGGGTGGAAATAGGGTCTTTTCCGGGATGGTGCAAGTAATTGTAAAGTTGTGATTCTCTGGATAATCTACTGGGCTGTTTACTGGGCATCTAACAATGATTGTCTAGGATCTGGAATCTAACATGAGATGTCTAGAAATGACAAGAAGATTGGAAAATATAATGACAAATATAAAGTTGTAAACCGTTGTTGTTCAGTTGTTTCAGTCATACCCAACTCTTCATGGCCCCATTTGGGGGTTTCTTGGCAGAAAGCTTAGAGTGGTTTGCTGCTTCCTTCATCAGTTTGTTTTATAGACAAAGAACTGAGGTAAACAGGGCTAAGTGACTTGCCCAGGGTCACACAGCTAGTAAGTGTCTGAGGGCAGATTTGAACTCAGGAAGATGAATATTTCTGATCCAGGCCTGGCACTCTACCCATTGTGTCACTTAGCTGCCCACAAGTTGTAGACTAGAATCTCACAGTTAAACTACACATACATAAAAAAAGTACACCTTTTGGTTCTTTGGGCATATTTAAACCAATGAGCAGGCTTCTTACACCAATTTCTCCTATCATGCTGAAGTTCAACTTAATTTAATTCTTGAATGTACATCAGCACCACATTTGATCTGCAATTTCTAAAATGTAGGTCACCCCCTATAGATTGTAATCCTTCCATGCTTTCTTATAGTATGGAATCTTGCCCATGTCCAATTCAATTTGCCACTTATTTAGTGCCTACCATGTTTAAGGGTCCAAGAATATGGGGGCAGCTAGGTGGCACAGTGGATAGAGCACCAGCCCTGGATTCAGGAGGACCTGAATTCAAATCTGGCCTCAGACACATAACACTCACTAGCTGTGTGACCCTGGGCAAGTCACTTAACCCCATTGCCTAGCCAAAAAAAAAAAGGGTCCCAGAATATGGAGTCAAAACCATGAGTGCCTGTCCACAAGGAATTTACATGTGATTGGCTCCATTCACCAGAAAACAATGTGAGAATAAGAGGAAGTGGAAATGTGGCCTATTCATTTCATTTAAAGTACATGCAAGTACGTGCATTTTGAGAGAAAAAAAATGACTTTTCAATTTGCTTTTGTATCTGATGCATATATTTTATATCTTTAAGAGTGATTATTATAAAATTGTACAAATAGATTTACAATAAGTATGCCATTACAAACTGTATAATTTTTGGCCTCTGAGTCCCTATTGTGACTAAATTAATGGCTTCATATTGATTTTTCCTCTCTTTGTTACTGTAGTTAAAACAATAAATGAAACCTATACTCATCTGTAATTATAATAATCATCTCTCTCCTTTAAAGAAAAAAGATTACTTTTCCAGGCAGGTGTTGTGAATATAAAGAATGGCTTTCAGAGTATTTAAACAAATGGGAAATTGCAAACCACATCAAATAAAGTAGTTCTTAAAATCCATAAACATAGATTTTTCCATTGTTTTCTATCATTGACTTTGTCTACATGTGAGGCAACAGTGGTACAGTGGAGATGTTATTGAATCTGGAATCAGAGGAACTGAGTTTGAATCTAGAGTCTGCAACTTACTACCTATATGACCCTTGACAAGTTACTAAATCTCTCTTCACCTCAGTTTCCTCTTCTGTAAAATTATAAGATAGAACTAGAACTCTCTAAGGTCCCCTTCCAATTCTAAGTATATGATCCTATGATCTGTTTCAGTCAAAGAACTTTTTTTGATGCTCAGATTATTTACTACTCTTCCTAGTACGAACAATGATAATTATGATGATATAAGCTCCTCCAATGTGATGGAAGCTTCTTGAGGGCAAAGACTGTTTTAGTAAAGCAACAAGCATTTATTAAGTGCCCACTACATGCCAGGCATTGTGCCCAACACTGGGGATACAGAAAGACAAAAAAACAGTCCCTGCTCTCAAGGAACTTACAGTCTAACATGGGAGACAACGTGCAAACAACTGTGCACGTACAAGATAGTGCAGGACAAACTGGAGGTCATCCCACAGGGGAGGTGCTGGAATGAATGAGAACTGGGAAAGGCTTCTTGAGGAAGACAGAACTTTAACTGAGACTTGGAAGAAGCCAAAAAAGCCAAGAGGTAGAGATGATGAGATTTCATTTTTGCCTTCCTATCTCCTACAACTAACGTATAATCTAGCACATAGCAAGATGTGTAATAAATGCTTATTGATTAACGATGATTAATGATGACAATGATAATGATGACAATGATAATGATGACAATGATAATGATGATGATATGGTACTTCATGCTTGTAAAGCACTTCACACCCCCCCCATACCTATACTATCCATCTCTACATACATATATACACATACACACATATGGATGGATGCATGGGTATGTGTGTGTATATGCATATGTGTGTGTGTGTGTGTGGAGAGAGAGAGAGTATATTTACAGGAGTGTATGAAGTGTTCAGGTATTCAGGAGGACTAGCACATTGGTGTGAGGGCTTACCAAGCCCCTTTCAGGGCTTCTCATCCACCTTTGGTGTCCACCTGCCACCCAGCTCTCAACCTGTAGCTCCAAAAAGCTGTAGCATTCACAGCAACACGTCCCAGTAGAAGTATTTTAGCAGATAGGCTAAACCAGATTGGGGGGTAACCAATATGCCTCAAATCCATTGGTAAGTTAAGGGGATATCTACCCAAGCATGTGAAGATTTCTCCTGGCAGAATGGGTAGAAGAGAACAGTTTGTTCCAATGGCCATGAAGATGGTTCTGAAGCAGGTGCTGTGGAGTACTTAGAGCTTGGTCAGACATCGAGGACATCGAGGTCATCCACTATACTCCAGATCACCACCAGTCATCCTAACTTTTGTCTTGCCACTGACTTTGATGACACTGGAAGAGAGAGTGAGGCTGACAACTTGGTACAACTCTGCCTCACTTAAATCCAATTCACAAGCAAGTCAAGACATCACCTCTGTGTGTGTAATATATACATATACATTTAAATCATATCTACATTGTACATATATATACATGTGTGCACAGACATGTATACATATCTCTATCTCTATCTCTATCTCTATCTCTATCTCTATCTCTATCTCTATCTCTATCTCTATCTCTATCTCTATCTCTATCTATCTATCTATCTATCTATGTATCATCTATCTATCTATCTATCTATCTATCTATCTATCTATCTATCTATCTATCTATGTATCAGACATGTAGACACTGGTTGGGCCAGCTAGGTGGTACAGTGGGTAGAGTTCTAGAGTTAGACAGACTCATCTTCTTGAGTTCAAATCTGGCCTCAGTACTTACTAGCAATCTGACCCTGGCCAAGTCACTTCACCCAGTTCGCCTCAATTACTTATCTGTAAAATAAGCTAGAAAAGGAAATGGCAAACCACTACAGTATCTTTGCCAAGAAAATCCCAAATGGGGTCACAAAGAATTGGATCTGACTGAGGTGACTGAACAGCAAGAAATTGGTTATCCTTATAGAGCTTTTGAATCCCATTGGTTGCATATTTCAATTCTTAAAGGGGTGAAATGCTCCCCTAGGAGAAAGGAAAGACAATTTAGCTGTCAATATTAGACTGAGATTCACTCAAGGGAATATGAAAAGGTGAAGGAGTGGGTCTTATTGATAACCCAATCATTTATTTCACTTATTTTTTCTCTTTACTTTTTATTATCTGGAATTTTTCACAGATGTAGACTTTGTTTTTCTTGAGCTTCTGCTTGGGATGTTTCATTATGGCACAAGGGTCACCCTGGCACCTCATCGTCAATGTCAGTGAAGCACAACTCCTAACAGAATGTACCACACTGGAAAGTCTTCGAGAAAAGATCTGGTGGTGGATTGATCTGCGGCCAGCTGAGCTAAGGTCACAGGGAGCCTTCCATCAGAAGGCGGGACTATCGTTATAGGTGTATAAGTGAATAACCATAACCTACAGGTGTTGTGGCCTTAGTTGGTGGAAGAAGTACCCATTTCAATCAAATCATAAATGAACTTAATTTAATTAATAAGTATTTGTTAAGTGACTACTATGTTCAAAGCACTATGCTGGGTGCGAGGGATAGAAAGATAATAGTTATACTGACCAAGACTTCAAAGTGCTTACATTTGACCAAAAGGATGCAATATAGACACAGAGCAGAAAATACAAAATATATGCAAAATAATAAAAAGGAATTTCCAAAGTGGGCCATGCTAATAACTAATGGCAGCAGGGAAGGTGTCTTTTTTTTTAATTTCAGTTTTATTGATGTGTTTTGTTTGAACATTTCTGACATTTGTAAGAAGTCTCTTGTAACAAAGTAAAACATTTAAATAAAATGAATGCAGTGAATTCATTTGAAAGCTTGTGCAACATATCATATCTGTATCATACCCCCTCCCTCTCTAGTTTTCAAAAAAAAAAAACAAACCAAGAAACATTTTCCCTCCCTCACAAACCCCCTCACCTCACTGATAAATAAAAAAGCAAGTTTCTTAAAATAAATATTCATAATCAAGCAACTATGTTGCCCTAGTGGCTCTGTGTATGTATACACACATGCATATATGTGTATATATATATGTATACACACATACATATATGTGTACATAGAGAGAGAGAGCAAGAGAGAGAGTCAGAGAGAGACAGAGAGACAGATTGACGAGAGAGAGAGAGAGAGAGAGAGAGAGAGAGAGAGAGAGAGAGAGAGAGAGAGTTGGGTTTCCTTCCTTGAGAAGAGAACAAGCAATTATTAAGGGAATAAGCATTTATTAAACATCTACTATATACCATACACTATGCTACATAAGTACTTTGTAGATATCATCTCACTTGATTCTCACAACAACCCTGGGAGGTGGGTATTATTTTGACCTCCATTTTACAGCTGAGGTCACTGGAGGAGACAGAGGTTAAATGCCATGCCAAGAGTCACACAACTAATCAGTGCCCAAGGTTAGATTTGAACTCAAGTCTTCCTGACTCTAGGCTGAAGGCTCTCTCCACTGCACCATCTAGCTGCTACATTTATATCCTTAGACTACTTATCAATTGGTGAATTGCTCTTTTTCTCACAAATTTGAACCAGTTCCTTATATACATTGGAAATGAGACCTTTATCAGAGAAACTTGCTGCAAAGATTTTTTTTTTCGTCTCAGCTAATTTGGCTTCCTTTTTTCCTCTAGCCTTTGGCTTCTTGTAGGAGGTGGCGTTTGATCTGTCCTGTGAAGGAAGCTTGGGATTCTAAGAGGCAGGCGAGGAGGGAATACTTTCCAGATATCAAGGACTATTTGGTCCTCTCCTGATGTGTGAGAGTCTGACATTGCTCTTATCTCCCAGGAGCTTGAAGCCTAAGCCATTACCATCCCAATGTCATTGATCCTTGTCAAGAATGAAGGACAAACAATAACAGTAACAAGGAAGACCAGGAATGGGGGATGGAATCCTGTATATGGGAACAGCTAGCACAGCAGTTTGCCTGGGATGGAGAGTATGAGACAATGGGTAATATGAAATATAACTGAAAAGGAAGATGACAGCCTGATGAAAATCTCAGTGAACTAGAGAGAAGAAATTCCATTATTGTCTGTAGGCAGCATGCAGTGGATTTTCATTGTATAGAGAGACTATTTCTTCCATTTACTGTCTATCACCAAATTATCATGTCAATCTTGACAATGAGATTGGGGTCATGGTTATGGACAGACCAGCTGAGTAGCCAAGGCCCTGTTTCACATGTCATCTCTATCCCAGAGAAGAAGGAAAACAGAAGGGAATCAGCCACTAGAGCAAAGACTACAGTGTGAAGCCAAGGATTTTCAATGGGAAAGTGGAATTTAGGAAACATTATCATGTTTGTTCTTCCAAAGATCTGTTCTTTCAAAGGACAATTTGAGCCGCAGATAAAAGACCAACATGATAAAAGGGAATCTTTGAAGCTGCCCCTAAAAGGAACTTCAAGTGTTTAATGTTTTAAAACATGGAAACATGTGGTAAGAAGTGTTGGAAGTTAAAGGAAGGGAGGCCATGAGGACATATTACTATTGTTAACCTCTCCTGGCTTAGCTAGACCCCAATCCTTCTCTACTTTCTTTGTTCCCTCCATCCCTCCAACACTTACATATTTTGTGTGCATTATGGCATTTTTCTCTCTTCAATAAATAGCTTCATAATTGCTCACAAATATTTTATGAGCATATGGTTCATCAGAGTATTAATCAGAAAATAATAATGATACTGATACATTTCAATATTAAAGTTTGCATTTCATACATGGCATCTCATTGGAGCTTCACAATAGCTTTGTGAGGTAGGTATTATAAAATACTTTTATCCCTGTTTTATAGATGAGAAAATGAAGGATGGGAAATGATTTGCTCCTAGTCACAAAGCTAGTAAGAATCAGATAGGGGATCTGAATTCAGGACATTTATTAAGCTCTGGGCTCTGTGATATAGAATACAGGTATCAGAAATGGACAAGACTCCAGAGTATTGCTTGAACCAGATTAAAATGTAATAGTGAAATACTTAAATATATGTATGTGTATGTTGCAAGAGGACATAGATAATGTTAATATGTTGTTTTCTAAGTCAATCTTCTGCCCATAGGGAACCTTATGTACCATACTGTGGCCTCGTTTCTTTTTGATTTTGACACCGCTGATGTAGAAGACATAAAAAAAGTATATATTATGGTCTTTTTTCCTTATAAGCCTTCTAGGTTACACAGGGTGATAAGACTCACACCTGCCAAACAATTAAAATGATATGACAGGATATTATCAGATACTAAATTATGTGGTATATATCAGTTTGTGTAGCTTAAGTCCCACCTGACTGCAGGGGCTCTTGTTATCCTAGGTTTAGTATGTAATGTTTTAGGTGATCCTCTTTCTTCAAATAAACCATGAGTGCCCATCCAGTGAATTCTCTACCAACAGACCAGAACAATCAAGTACATAGTAAAGCTTTTAATCAAGACAGAATAGTAAAACAAATAATGAGAGAAAATCCTCTCCATGTAAAATTTCTCCCAGCTTCTCATGCCACTGGTGGGAGAGGGAATACTCTTTGACTCTCTAATACACAATCCTGGAGTTGTAGACTGGATAGTTGTCTCAGGGCTCTGTTTCTGAACAAGCAGCTTTGCCTTATGGCTGCTCCATCCTGCCTCCATATCTGTAATTCCCCTCTGACTCTGAACCTCCCACTGGCTGCTTCCCCACAGAGCGGTTCCTGCCGTTTGTAGCTGCCATCTGCTAATGGATTTCTCTGATGAACTGCTGCCAATCTGCCCAAACTGTTTTGGGCCACTGAAATCTTCCTCTTCCTAAGAGCAAGTATTAACCTTCCTTTGTGAGAATGCCCTGATTAAGATATGCCTGAGGCTGGCTGACACATTCTCAGCTCTGTTTTTAGGGGGACCCATGGTGGCACTGACTTTATTCCCACCTCTGCAAGAATTCCCCCAAGCTTTTTTAATATTTAAGTTTTGGTGAACAAATTCCCTTTAACTCCCATAATGCCTTTGATGACTAGTGTCAAGACCTTGCAAATTACAATGGAGCATCTCTAAACCTCACGTTGCCACTGGAGGGAAGGGAATAAGTATTTATTAAGTGCCTACCATGTGCTGGGCACTGTGCTAAGCACCTTCCAAATAGTATTTCATTTGAATAAAGTAGACATGGCAGTCTTTGCCCTATGTTGTGTGCTATATAGTTCCCTATAGTGTGCTCAGGGCACTATCTCCCTTGTAAATAATAATAATAATAATTGCATTTACTGTGTTCTAGGTACTATGCTAAGCACTTTGCAAATATTATCTCATTTGATTCTTACAACAACCCTGAAAGATAAGTGCTATTATTATCCTTATTTTACATATGAGGAAAGTGAAGCAGAAATTAAGTGACTTGCCTAAGGTCACACAACTAGCAAGTTTCTGAGGATGGGTTTGAACGCAGGTGCTCTTGACTCCACTGAACTATCTAGCTGCCTAGAGGAAAAGCAGATCAATGGGACTAAAATTGCTAGAGAAGGTTTTGTGGGATAGCTAGATTTAAGGTTTGAATAGGCAGAAACTATATAACTCCTTGAAGACAGGGATAATGTTTATGCCTTGCACCCCATGGTACCTACAACTACCATCTTGCATAGAGGGAATACATAATAAATGTTGGTTGAATAGAATGGAGTAGGGAAGATATTTTAAGTGTGTCATGAGTCAAGAGACCAGTAAAGGTAACTAAGTACATTGTGATTGTGAAATGTGGTTAGAATAAAAGCCATATGTTGGAAAATGGGGAGAAAAAAAGGTTGAATAGGTAGGCTAGATAGAAGATGATGCTGGGTCTTTAGAACCAGGAAGAGAGATGCAAAGGGAAAGAAAGAAACACTGAAGGTTTTTGAGCAGTAAATACTACTTGATGAAAGTGGTATTTAAAGAAGATTAGTATGGTAGCAAAATGTTAGTAAAATGGGGTATATTGGAGCAGTGATAACTGGCTATTGAGAAAATGGATAATGACATTGTTTTAGTTTTAATGGGATCAGAGGTTGAGAACTTAAAGAGACCACATATATAATCCAGCTCCATCTCATCATTTTCCAAATGAAAAAAAAAACAGAACTGAAGACAAGTAAATGACTGACCTCCCTTCTCTGGACTAAACACCTTTAATTGATTCTCATATGGTATAAACTCAACCACCATGTTTATCTTTCTTTGGAGGTTCTCTAGTTTATCATAGTGTTTCCCAAGAGCCACGTCCACATGCAGTACTGAATTCCATACTATAAACGTTATCTGACCTTAGCATCAAACAACTAGTTTACTCCATTAACTTTCTAGATATTGTCTCTTTACCTCCAGCCTATCCTACTCAAATCCATCGTATCCTGAAACATATATGTCAGAACAATGTTTGTCCACTCCTCTTGTATCACTTCCATATTCAAGAACTTATGATGGCTCCCTTTTATTCTTATTTAAAGATCAAATTCCTCAATCCAGTAGTCAAAGCCCTCCTTTGTCTATAGCTTTTTGCTTCTCCTTTCCAACTATCTCCAGTTATTCCTTCACAGAGCACATTCATTTCAGTCAGATCATTCTCTCCAGTTGTATTTGCCCATACAACTTTGATTTTTCCTTTTAAATGTTCTTGCATGTGTCATAGCTCTTATTCTGTGTAGCCTATGAGCTACATCGTGTCTGGATCTTCATGAACTTAGGTTCAAATAATGGAGATTTTACTGGAAATATACGTGACTTGGTTGATTTGATTCTATTCAGTTAAAAAAAAAACACAACCTAGGAAATTTTAAAGTTAATTCAGACCTTGGTATTCAATTGTTCCCTAAGCTAAAAACACTCAGGACAAGGATAGTATTAAGACAGAGAAACATTGAGTTGAGACAGAAATGATCAGTAAAGCAGCAGAAAGTACTGTGAGCTACCTCCTAAAGTAAATATAATTTCACTAAATTTCACTCCAGAAGCTTTTGGGAAATGGCTTTATCCACTAGAGTGAAGGTTTTGAAAGGCAAGATAAGGTCAATGTCCCTCAGTACTCTAATGAGGAGTGGGGCAGCCTGTTCCAGTATAGGCTGTCTGTTACTCATTGCTCATTTTGCCTCTTCCAATCTGATGCACCTCCCAACATAGTTTATCTCAAGCTGCACTTGTGACTCCTGGTTAGGATCATTTGCATTCTGTATCCCCCTCCTTGTGGTCATGAGCCCTGACAAAGATCGGTTTTCATAAAGCTTCTTTCTTCCCACCAATCTCCTATGCCATGGGCACATGGGTTCATGGGCAATAGAATCTTTTTTTTCTCCCAATTAATGTTCCCTCTCTGGGCTTAGATGTCTTGGAATATCTAAAGGGATTTCTTTCTTTTCCCACCTCAGTCATGCATGCTAAATGAGGGTACTTTCAATACCATCCATGTCCCCCTAACCAATGGGAAATGATTTAGAACTCTACGTGAACCAGTGTCTACTTCATGCTGACTGGTCTTCCCTTTCCTCTAAATGCTCAAAGACTTGGATAGTCATTTACAAGATATTATTTCCACTTACTGATGAGCTGGGTTTTTAAAAATGTAATTAAATTGATGTATGTCAGACTGTTTTGCATTTGCAATTAGATTGTAAGCTCCTTGAGGGCAAGAATTATATCTTTAATTTCTTTCCTATCTCCATAGTCATTTAATAACATCTTATTGACTGACAAATTGAGTCACTTAAAGTACCTCCCTGACAAGTGGGCCTTGTCACAGAAATCCCAGAAGCTCTGAAACAATAAAGTCATGGGAGCTATTTTAATTATTTTCACATTTTGAAGAGGTTTCCTGAGGATATGTCTATTTAAAAGTGAGTATTTCACTTAGAACAAGCTGATTGAAGTTCCCCAAACCGTGTCCACTGGGGCATGGACAGCATTCTTTATGAGATCTCATGTGTAGTCAGATGGGACAGAGAATATCACTACCCTAACATTTCTTTGCCTTTATGAGGCATGTCAGGGTTGCAGTGAAAAATTTAGCAAACTGTAAAATTGGATTTTAATTATGATAACATACTTCCTCAAAAATCACTTTGCTTTGGGGAATATCTGAAAAGCTTCCCTCTTACACTTGCCTTTACTTTTGAACTTGTTTTTTCAATTAAGCCTTTATTTTCTTTAATTTTTTTCTACTTCCCTTTATTTTTCCTCCTTTCTTCTCCTCCCCCATTAAATAGAAGGAAACGAAAAGCCTTTTAACAGAACAACAACAAAAAAAAAGCCAAGCAAAACAAATTCCTCCAGTGACCATGATTGAAAATTAGTCTCATTCTGCATCTTGAGTCCATCACCTGTCTGTCAAGAGATGGATAATAGTCCTTAGCATCAGGCAGGCCTCTGGAATTGCTGTTGGTTACTGACTTGATCAGAATTCTGTAATCTTTTAAAGTTTCTTGTTGTGACAATTTTGTGGTTATTGCATAAATTTTTTTCTTTGTTCTACTCACTTTACTCCACATGACTTCCTACATTTCTTCCAAGGTATCTCTGAAACTATCCCTTTCATAATTTCTTATGTACTTAAATTGATTTATGTAAAACTATTTGGCACAAAAATATTCTATTACATCCAGACACCATAATTTGTTCAGCCATGCCCCTGTTGATGGATGCCCCTCTCTTTAGCTTCTAGTTCTTTGCCACCACACACACACACACACACACACACACACACACACAAAAAAAAAAAAAACCACTGCCAAAAATATTATCTGTACTCATGAGTCCTTTTTCTTTCTCTTTGATCTCTTTGGGGTATAGACCTAATAATATTGCTAGCTCAAAGATTATGCACAGTTTAGTAACTTTGGGTACATAGTTCTAAAATGTTTTCTAGAGAGTTTGTACTAATTCCTAGATCTCCCAGCAGCAAATCAATGTGCCCACTTCCCCCCAAAACCCATCCGATACTTGTCATTTTCCTTTTTGTCCTTTTGTATTCTGACCAAAACATTTACTAACCCTGGACAAGTTACTTGACTTTTTTTTCAACCTTAGTTTCCTCATTTGTAAAATGGGATAATAATAGCCCCTACCTTACAGATTAACTGTGAGAAATAAATGAGATAACATATAAATATTTTGCAAACCTTAAGGTACTATATAAATGCACACTATTATTATTGTTAATGGAAATAATGATAACTTACTTAACTAAAAATGGAGGACCAGACCATGTGATTTCTTAGGTCTCTTCCGAGCCCAAGATTTATAAAAGATTGTAAACTCCATAAGAACAGAGATCATATTTTAATTTTCTCTGTTATCTTCCCCACGGCCCAGTCCACAGTGGATATGAAATAAATTGTTGATGGAAGAATGAATTATTCAATGAAGGGAGCTGGGAATTGACTAGTTTTCAGTTATTTGAACCATCTCTGGTCTGGATTGCCGCAATTGGCTGTGTATTGTATCATTGAACAGTTCTCTAAAGAGGCTGTAAGTGTGTATATCCAGAATACTAATAGCTGGTTAGAACATGAGGCCTGCTATTGGCTAGTTACATCTTTCTCTAAATAGTTTTTTCACTTCAACTACACTCTGTGCCCCTAAATCCAGTTAGACGCCTCCCAAACACAATAGGTTCAAAGAGGGCAAAGAGAGACAGTATCCAGTTACTAGGAAAACAACTTGAGGTACATATTTTTCTTTTTATTTTAAGAAAAAGGAAAAAAGTATTTTGTTGCCCCGTTGTTAATTTTACCACAGTTATTCCAGGATTCTTGCTTACATCACTACCTGCGTGCTTAGGTTACTCTGTTATCCTCCCTGAGCTTCAGTCTCCTCATTTTTAAAATGAAGAGGAAGGCAACCAAAATGGTGAAGGACCTTGAGTTCATGCCACATGAGAATTGGTGGAACAAGGGAAACAATTTCCTAGAAGGAAGTAGAGATATTTAACCTGGACATGAGAAGACTCAAGGGGGACATAGCTATGGACACGGCTTTGAAAGGCTGCCTTCTGGAAGTGTTGAGGTTTAGGGGTGCTGGGACCTCAAGAGATCAAGAGCAAGAAGAGAGGGTCCTGCCTATTCCACCTAATCGTTCTTTCAGACAAGGTTTATTGGAACAATTGGGCAGACTCTTAAGGAATCTATGCATTTATACTGCTAATATAAGTGGGCCAGATCCTAAGAATCTGAGCCCATGGCTAGATTTTAAGACTCTGAGCACCTAAATAGAGGCAAGATGGACCTTATATATAGAAAGACTATGGGAAGGATCTAGGAATGGCCAAATAATTTGGGGTGACTGTAGGAGGGGTCTAAGGAGGATCTAGATGGGAGTGGCCAGTAAGCTGGGGTGAACAGAAGGCCAGGGACCTGGACCAGGTGGCCAAGGGAGAATGGAGTCTAGATAGGATTAAGGGTGGGAAGTGGCCAGGGACAATTGGGAGGTAACAAAACAGAATTGGGAGATTGGGCATAGCCACAATGAAAGGACAGTTGATAGGACTATAGCCTCAGTTGAAAGTGCAAGGTTTTTCCTTTTTGGGGTCCAGATCCCAAAGACATGGTCTTTTCCTTTCAGGGGTTCAGATCTCATCCCCATCAGAAGGGATTATTAGATGGGTTCTGCTTGGTCCCAGATGGCATAACTAGGAGCAGAAGATCAAAGCTACAAAGAGATAAACTGTGATTTCTTGAAAGGAAAATATTCGCTAACATTTAGAGGTATTCCCAAGTGTAAGAAGCTGTCTCAGGAGGCAATGTTCCCTGGCTGGCACAGGGCGTGTGACCGCTCCTTGGTATGTTGTAGAGGGGATTCCTTTCCATATGGGTTTGCTTAGCTGGCTTCTGAGCTGCCTCCTAATTCTGATTCTGCTGATGCTGCATCACTTCCTCTGGTTACTTACAATGCATAGTGTTCTTATAACCCAATGTTTCATCTTCCAAACCAGTTTGGTGTCATTGATGAATGAGCAATGAAAGAAATTTGTCAGTAGAATTTTAGAATTAAAGTTTGCATTGCTAGAAAAACACCACCATTTGTGCCCACACAAAGAAGGCCAGAAGAATAAGCTTCAGAATCCTTAAACACAAACACAAAGCACACACACACACACACACACACACACACACACACACACACACACATACATCCATCATGCTGTTTCTATCAGTGCTTCAGTTGACTTATTGATTGGGAAGCCAGAAAGAAAAGAGAGTCAAAACTAGCCAATGTCTCTTACGAGGCTGAAAATATTGTCAATGCACGAATCATATATTCTGTCAAGAAAGCAAGAAACAACATCTACTAGGGTGTTTGACATGAAGTCTGGGCTAGGCTTTTTCCCATAAAAGGAAAGAAACTCTGAGCTTTCTTCTGCTCCCTTCTGTGTGTATATGTGCATGTGTGTGAGTGTGTCTATGTTTCACTGATGTTCTTTTGTTTTTTTTTAAACAGTCCTTCTGGCAAGTCTTGGAGTGGCAAGGAGGCCTAAATTGACAATCGCCCTGAAAGTTGTGGTTTTTCCTAGCTCAGAAAGAGAAGCTGACATGAGAGTAGACCTAGAAGGTAGAGTTTTGGTTTTGGGGTTTGGGGATTTTGTTTTTTGGTTTTTTTGTTTTGTTTTCTTTTGGCCAGAACAGGAAAAACAAAAAAGAGCTAATGAAAATCATGGGGGTAGGGAGTGGTCCTCCCTCTCCAGCCAAATGGAAAAACACGAACCTCAGTACAGGTAGTGATGGTATTGATACTGATATTTCCCCTCCTCAAATCCTCACCTCCATGAAAGCAAAAGAGGCAAGTTATCAGTCCCTGCCCCATGCCTATTTTGAAGGCTTATTAAGGTTGATGGGGTCCTGGGGGTGGGGCATAGGAACTGATGGTACTTATCACCTTCCCCTGCTTTGTGAGATAATATGAACGGCATCTGTTTCTAATGGCGGTCTTTTATTTGGTCAAATGTTATATCTGCAAATTGACTGTGCATATTTGTCACAAGGTTTTGGTTTCTTGGGGGCTGGGGGGTGGGGGGGAATGAGGAGAGTTGGGAGGCAGAGAAAAATAAATGCTTTTTAGCTAAAAAGATAAAATTTAATTTAAAAAAATACTCCATCTTACTGATCTAATCTTATTTCTTATAAGCAGTTCACATTTCCTTGTACCCTTTTGTTTCATGGCCTGAGAGCATTGGAAAGATGAATCATTGTCACTCTTCTAGATCAGTGGTTGGTCACTGGGTTGATCATAATTCTTAAATCTTTCATAGTTGCTTTCTATTACACTGTGGTAATCATTATATAAGTTTCTCACTGGATTCTTCTCATCTCACTCTGTATCATACAAGTCTTTCCAGGCTTCTCTGAATCCATGCTTTTCATTATTTCCTATAGCACAATATCATTCAATTACAGTCATACTTTGTTCAGCTACTCCTAGCTGATGGGCACTCATTTTGTTGTTTTCTACGCTACTTCAAGCAGTGCTAATGTGAATATTTTTGTACCTATGGATACTTTTCCTCTTTCTTTGATCTTTTTTTGGGGGTATATGCTCAGTAGTGGTACTGCCAAGTCAAAGGTATGCACAGTTAGTAATTTTCAGAGTAGAGTTCCAGTGTGTGTGTGTGTGTGTGTGTGTGTGTGTGTGTGTGTGTGTGTGTGTGTGTGTGTGTGTTTCTTGGGTGGTAGAAAAGCCACCTAGTACATAGATCTATAAATAAAAGTAGCAGGTCAGATGGCAAGGCCCTGAGGATCTTAGGGCAGATTACAGGACACCAGACGTAGAGAATAGCGGGTCTGAGGGTCAGAATGGAGAAGAACTCCGGGCAACCTTTACTAGAAATACATGTGTTTGTGTGAAGGCATGCAGTTCAATAGTGAGCTAAGAATGAGTGTCCACTGCATGATGAACTGAGCAATGGGGTATTCTTTCTCCTTTGTTCTCTCCCTCTCTCTCTCTCTCTCTCTCTCTCTCTCTCTCTCTCTCTCTCTCTCTCTCTCTCTCTCTCTCTCTCTCTCTCTCTCTCTCTCTCTCTCTGTATATATATATATATATATATATATATATATATATATAATATATATATATATATATATATATATATATCTTTAGATAGATACATAGATAGACAGACAGACAGATAGATATGGGTTTGTGTATGTTGGTTTTTGGCTAGCAGACTGAGTAGATTTATGTTATAAAACTCAACCGAAGAATAATGATAATGACTCACATCTAAATCGTGCTTCAAAATTTGGAAAGCCCTTTATATAAATTATCTTGTTTGAGTATTAGTCATATAAAAAAATGAAACTCAGAGACGTGAGATAATTTGTTGATGATCACATAAACAGTAAGGTGCACAGACAAGATTTGAAGCCAGGTACAGTGGAAAGAACAATGAATTTGGAATCAAAAGACCTAAGTTCAAATCCTACATGGTGGACCTCTTTGAACTTGTATGACTTTTGGCATGAGATTTTACCTCTCTGGGTCTTAGTTCCCTAATATGTAAAATAAAAATATTAGACTTGAGGTCCTCTAGGGATTTTTCCCGATCTAAATCAACTATGCTATGATCCATAGCTAGCATACCCCCACTCTCTATCCTCCTCTCCATTTTCTCCATACTCTTGCCTTACCTTCAACACCCTTTAGTCATTCAAATCAGAATCAACTGGCAACATCATGGATAGTAAGTAGAAGAACTTTAAATTTGTCTTTAGTGAAAAGAGAGAAATTTGTGGGGTTTTTGTTTTTGTTTTCTTATTTTCTTTCTTTCTCTCTCTCTTTCTCTCTGTCTCTCTCTCTTTCTCTCTCTCTCTCTCTCTCTCTCTCTCTCTCTCTCTCTCTCTCTCTCTTTCTTTCTGCATGAGAAGGCATTATGCCATATTGGAATTAGTGTTTGATTTGATGTAAAAAGATCTGGGTTTGAATCCTATTTCTGGCACTTACTGTCTATTTAACCTTGGGTAAGTCACTCAATTTCTCTGGTCCACAGTTTCCTCATCTGTAAAATGAGAATATTGGCTCAGATGGACTCTAAGGTCCCTTGCATCTCTAGAGCTATCCTTCTATGAAGTGGATATGGGGCAGCATATTTTTTTCAACATTTCCAAACAATGGAAAGTGAAAAACAGAATCACTGCGCTTCCCTTTACTCTGTGATCAGAAAAGAAGCCACTTCCATCAATTAGACTTTACATGTGATAACTATTAAAAAAAAATAACTTTACTCCTATACACTTGAGTTTACAGGGAGAAAACTAATTTTAATTCTGCCATGGTTTAATGATATTTAAATGACTCCAATGATTTTTATAAATGAATACATTACAAGGTTCATGTTCAAGAGACTGCAATAAACCATAATGGACTTTACAGTTTATTAGTTTAATAAATGTCACTTTGTTATTAACAACACAGGTAAGATAATTTTACAAGAAACTCCATTATTGTTCGGTGAATGAACAGCTACTTTGGTAGAAGAATATCTTCAGAAAAGCTCATTTAACCATGGTGCTCTTTAAGGTTTATATAGAATACTGAGATGACTTATCATGTAAAATGGGCACTATTCAGTAATGATAATGTTTTGAATGGAGAGTGTATTAATTGTGTTAATAACTACTGAATCATACCTGCACGAATGACAATCAGATCTACAAAATAATATGTTATTCCTTATTTTTGAAGTTCACTTGATGTGATTATGTGATCAGGTATGACTGAAATGAATGATGTTTGACCAGTTGTCCATTCTGCATTGCACAAATATGGACACTATGCACATTGTATGAAATCTGTTCTTTGGTTATCTTATGGGCCATTAAATGTGTAATATGTGAAAAGCCATTTTCTAAAGGATGTCACTTCTATTGAGTTACAGGGTTATGTCCACTTAGTTATCTGTGTAATGAAATCAACAAGAAAGAGAATTATTTTCTTTTATCTTCTTTTTGTTGATATCTTTTTTTTTACATCTCATTTGTTTCCAAATAGCCTTTACCATCTGTTACCTACTAAGCCATTCTTTGCAACAGCAAACAAAAAAAATGAGGAATAAAAGTGATTCAGCAAAAATAGCCAACATATATAACCATGCATGTCCAATCATTCATGTAACATTCCACAATCATAGTTCACCATCTCTGCAATGAAAAGGAAAGGTGGGCACATTATGTTGACTCTTTGGGGCCAAGATTGGTCATTATAATCACACAGGATTTAATTTTGAGGGAATATGATCCTAGAATCAAATAGATTTGGAGGTGGTAAGAATACTAGATGTTATACAGTCCAATTGTCTCATTTTACAGGATGAGGAAACTGAGTTTCAAGAGAAGGGAAGTGATTTTCTGAACATCACACAGGTAGTGAAAGACCTTGACTTTAAACTCACTTCTTCAGGTTTTGAAATGCATTCTTTCCATTTCAATGTCAGGCTTCAGAGAAAAAAGAGTCTTTAGAGATCAAAGTTGCAGTGGGCATAGTAGACTTGGATTAAAGAAGATCTAAGTTCAAATCTTGCCTCTAATACTTCCCAGCTTTGTAACACTGGATAAATCACAACCTCCCCTAAGACTCAGTTTCCTTATCTGTAATGTGGGAATAATAATGATGCTTACTTCCCAGGGTTGTTATGTTTCAAATGAAATAGCATGTGTAAAGTACTTTGAAAACAAGATCCTATGTAAATGTGAAATATTCTATTATATTACCTAGTCTAAACCCTTCATTCTGCACGATGAAGAAAATGGGACCTAGAAAGGAGTCATTTGCCCAAGGACACAAAAAAGGAGTGGGTGGCAGAGCTGAGATTCCAGCACACCTCCTCTGATTGCAAATCCATTCCTGGAGCACCACACTGCTCAAATTATTACTTTGAAGATAGATGGGACTTTCATGTCAAAATAGAAAATTCAAATCAATCTTAATTAAATCCCTCTATAATTAATTAGGGTGTCTAATGTACTACTGATGCAAATGTTAGAAGATCTCAAAAAATGGATTTTGTTTTCACAGTGCAACTCATCCCTAATCTTCGAAAGTGTTTTCCGTATCAAAACAACAGCAATAACAACAATAATAGTAACTGACATTTGTATAGAATTTTAAAGTTTTCAAAGTTCTATGATAATAATAATAGTAACTATATAGTACTTTGAGGTTTGCAGAGCACTGTACAAATATTATCTCAATTTATCCTCACAATATTATCTTTACATTATTATCCCCAATTTTACAAATGAGGAAGCTTAAGCAGATGAGGCCAGATGACTTGCCTAGGGTCACACAGATATTAGATGTCTGAGACTGGATTTGTATTCAGATCTTCCTGACCCTGGGTCCAGTGTTCTATTCAGTATAGATATAGTTCTATCCCCTTAGCTGCCTCTAGACACATTGTCTCATTTTAGCCTTCCAACTACCCACTGAGAAAGGTATTATAGGTATTGTTGTAACCATTTTACAGAGAAGGAAACTGAGTCTGAAATATTTAGTGACATGCCTATGATCACTCAGCTAGTAAGTATCAGAAATAGAATCTGAACCCAGTTCTTCCTGGTTCGATTTCTATCATTTTCTAAGTACAATTACAGAGATGACTATCACTGTGGGTTGTGATATAACTGTATACTGATAAAAATTATCTCACTATAAGACTTTTTTTTGTAGAAAGATCACAGAACTTGGATTCCAAGGATCTGAGTTTGAGAAGCCTGTCTTTTGAATATACTTTATATCCTCATAGTTATTTGTATATTGTCTCTCCCATAAAACTATGAGCTCCTTGAGAACAAAGACTGTATTTTTACCTTTTATTAAATGACCAGAATTTCATATGGTGCCAAGCACATAGTAAGTAATAAATACACGCTTGTTGACTAGCTGATTGGCTATACCTATGTTTAAGGAGATTACAATCTATTGGGAAGATAAAAGATGCATGGGGAAGATACAACACATTGTAAGTAAATACAAGCTATGTATAAATTACATATAAAATAATTTGAAGGGGCATTAACAAGTAGGAGAATAAAGGTCTTTTGTGACACCTCAGCTGAGTCTTGAAAGGAATTCGTTTCCATGTGGTAGGAGACAGAACATTCTCAGCATAGCAGACAGCCTATGCAGAGGGATGGAGGGAAAAAGTAGAATGTCCTGAGACAGACTCCATTCATCGTCTTTCCATATTGTAATATTGGATCAGCTTGAGAAAAAGATCCAGTGAGCTGAGACAATAGCCTGCTAGCTCTTGTATTTTTGTAGGAACCTGTGACACTGGTAATATCAACACTGTCTTTTTTAGGGCCAGAAGGAAGGAAAGAGGGAGAGAGAGAGAGAGAGAGAGAGAGAGAGAGAGAGAGAGAGAATTTATTTAAATTTCAGGCAAACTTTCTGATTTTCCCTCCAGGATGAACTGGAAAAAAAGTTAGCTGAGTTATGATGACCTTTTGAAAGTCAAATGAATGAGCTGTGTTCCAAGGGATATACTCCAAAATGCAGGAAGCAATTTAAAAATTAGGTGAGGGGGAAAAATGAGCATTTTTCATTATGTTCATTTCCAATATCTTTTCTGGTATATTGTGGCATCCACTAACTGGGGAACCCCTTTCTGAATACAATTTCGAGACATACTTTACATGTCTATCACACATTTCGTGCTCTAACTCTTTACCACCATTAAGGGTAGAGAGCTTGCCTGCAAGCTAGATAATGAGGAACAGTTCAGTTTCACAGATGTGAAGATGGATGCTCATACAGCCTAATTTGACTTTAAGGCCCCAAGGCTCTTAGAAGAAGTAGAATGGGAGTTCAGGATATTCTGAGCTTAGTCGTGCTCTGACCTGACCCAAGTACATAGAGTACCATTTTTCAAATAAATGACTTAACAAGCTATCACATTAAAAAAACAAAACAAAACAGGGGGAGGACCTGATGTCTATTTTAATAAGATAAAAAAGCAATTGGGAAAGAATAGCATAATGGTTGACTGGATAGTCAGAAAATAACATGGAAATTTTAATAAGGTAAAAAGAAAGAAATCTATGTATGATATTTATTGTGGTTTCCAGAAGACATAAAAAGACTTCATGAATATTATTATGGCTGTATGTTCTTTAATTATTAGTGATACATTTTGAAAGCTTTGTCTTTTTTGGTAATAGCAGTAATAGAAGAGGACATCCTCATGTACAAAATACTTTCCTCCCTTTGAGGTCTCTACTTTCTAAATGAGAATACTACAGTTCATAGAGCTCAAATAATTTTCCCAGGGTCTTGTGACCAGCAACACAGCCAGGTGGCACAGAGGATAGAGAGCAGGGTCTTGAGTCAGAAAAACCAGAAGTCTTCACCTTGTGCTCAAATCTGGCCTCAGACATGAACTAGCTGTGTGTCCCTGGACAAATCACTTAACCTCATTTTGCCCCAGTTTTTCACCTATAAAATGGAGATAGTAGCATCTCCCTCCTAGGGTTGTCGCGAGGATCAAATAAGATAATACTTGTAAAGCACTAAACTCAGTTCCCCTTTCCATCTACTGCACCATGCTATTCAATTATCATACACATAATCAGCAATTGATCAGTTTGGGACAACTTCTGGTGTGGAACTTCCTTCCAAGTCAACCACATATCACAACTCTTCTATGATGTAGCTTATACGTAATGGTGCTCAGGTAGATATGCAGTGTGCCTTAGATGGCATCTAGAAATGCTAGAGAGTATATTGTGTCTTTTCCTGTAGTATATGTTAGGGAGTTGCTTCCAGAGAGTTGTGATAATGTACAAGAGAAATGCATTGTAGAGACTATGAAGAATGCATTGTATTCTGGTTGTTAGAGAAAGTTTTTGTAATGGATGCATAGCTAGAACCGTCTTTATCTTCAAGGAAGAGTCAGCTTTGGCCACTTTTTTGTTTTATGTACATCTGAGGGATGTTCAGTGAGAATGATGATCAGTGGGAATGCAGGAAGTAGAAGGGCCTCATGCTTTCCCCTTCAGGCCAATGGCCCCAGAGAAAGAGGACACACCCTTGGCCTTCTTGCTTGTTCTTTTCCTTTCTAGCTGTAGGGAGTGGAGTCTCTGACCATCAGAGAATGAGCCCCAGAAATTTAGGAATTCCCAGTTGGGATTCAGGCCAGGTGTTACAACCATCACTACATCAATGCCCCAAGAGCTAAGGAATGGTTTTCAGGCATAACCTTTGTGACCCCAATCCCTGTAGAAGGAATCATTCAGCAGTTAAGCCTCCCCTGGACATGAACTTGATGAGATCAATGTTATATAGGAGCTGAGTTAAGATTCAGCCTACCTCCCCAGAGACCTACATGATGTAAGAGAGAGTATGCTCTTGAAGTTTTAGGAGAAATGCTTGTAGATTTGTTTTTGCTATATCTTTGAAGTAATTGTATTTTTTGTTAAGGCTATTTGATATTAAGTGCTTAAATGGAACTACAATATTAGTAACTGACCCCTAATGAATGGAGGGAGGGCAATGCACAGCCAGTGGGAACTTGAGGCAGTGTAAGAGAAAAGGGGCATCCCGCAAACCATTCAGGATACCCTAGCACCTTAAGGGGAGTTGTAGAAGACTTGGATCTGGAAGAGAGAGCCAAAGAATACTTGCTACTTTTAAGTGTTAGGGTGTTGGTTGAGGTATACATATAGGTTAAATGATTTGTCTAGGTTTACAGAGCTACTTAAGTGCAAGAGGCTAAGTTTGAAAACAATCTTGCTGGCTCCAAGCACAGTACCCTACTATAATAACTTACATTTATAATAGTGGTATAAAGCTTACAAAGTATTAAGTTCACATGACATCATTTGGTCCTCACAACAACAATGAAAGATAGATGCTACAGCTGCTGCTAGTACTATTTGGCATGTGAGTAACCTGAAAATGAGGGAAAGAGATTAAGTGATTGGTGCAGATAATTGTCTGGAGCGGGTTTAGAACCCACATCTTCTTGACTCCAGGTCCCAAATTCTATTTGTTACACAATAATTCCTCTTGGATTCAAAGGGCAGCTAGGTGGCACAGTAGGTAGAACACTGGATTTGGAGTCAGGCAGACTTGATTTCAAATCCAGCCTAAGATACTTATTACCTCTGTGACACAGGGCAAGCGACTTAACATCTATTTGCCTCAGTTGCCTCAACTATAAAATTAGGATGATAACAGCATCCACCTTCCAGGGTTGTAAGGATTTGTAAAGAGCTTAACAGTGGCTGAGCATAGTATATGCTTTGTAAATGTTTGTTCCCTTCTCTTCCATTCCCTTGTTCCCCACTTGGAACCATAGTATGTGTTTATATATACAAATACATATACACAGATACGTATGCATGTCTGTATATATACATGCATACATTTGTGTGATACATATGTAATGTATCATTTGGTGTATGTGTATGTAACACACATAAATACACATATAAATATAAATATATATATATATATACATATCATGTACAAACACTGCTGATCACACACACACACACACACACACACATGAAGATGCTCAGGTTTACATAGCTAAATTTCTTCAGATTTATTGCTTGAGAATACAGTGCCTTCACACAATACTGACTTGTCTCTTTACTCATCAGACAACCCGGCTCAGTGATGGAATATAACCTCACACGCAGCCTCACAAACAACCTGCACTCGACTTGCATCCATCCTTCCTGAAGTCATCTGCACTGAGTTCCAGTGGTCATTCAGCCTGAAAAATCCGCCCAAGATCTCCTGCTGCTACATAGCACACCAGAAAGTACAGTTGTTTCCAGTCACACCGTTGTATGCCCCATAAATCCAGTAAGGTGACCCAGGAGTGTTCATTAGGATTTGCTTTAGCCTCACTCATTGTTACTTAACAGACTAAACAAGAACTGATGGTTCTTCAAACAGCAATAGTAAATTATAGTTATGGTGAACACAAATGCCTCATTACATCCAGTCAAGGTCTACTTCACTTTTAGGGAGATAACTGGTGGAAATCTCTGTTGTTAATTTATGAATGAATATTCATGGGAATCTTAGGGCTTCTACTTCCATAAACATGATAGACAATTAATCTTCTATAAAGAAAGTAGAAGGGAAGGGGGCTGGAAAATGCAATATCCTGCTGAAGCAGAGAATGCAATCTCTATTCAAACTATGTCAAAAAGGTAAAATCCTCAGGTATGTATTATATAGGCCCATCAATACTTTCCTGTATCTGGGAACTCATGGACATTGGTACTTTATCCAGTGACAGAGTTCATAGCTCAATCATGTCTGGTACATGGTAAGTGTTTCATAAATGCTTAATAAATATTCATTGAATTGAGCTGAATGCCAGCCCATCCCAGTTGATTTTTGTCCATATCTCCCCATAAATTCTTCCTGAGGAGTCAACCCAACACATTCAGGATCTTATTCTAGTTTTTTTGATATTAAATAAATGTCAAGAGGACATAAGCTTCTCGAGACCTGAGACATTTTCATCTTTGCCTTTTCCTTCCCAAAGCATAGGTCAATTACTGGTGACTCGTATCCATCAATTAGCCAATTAATGAATCAATAAGCATTTACTAAATATCTATATGTACTAGGCAAGATGTTATACGCTGGGCATGTAAAGACAACAATTTAAAAAAATCTTAGCCCTCAAGAGCTTATATTTTGTGAGCTGGAGTAGAATGTTATATGATTACTAAAGAAAAAATTAACATAGCTTTTGATTTTTGACATTTGATTTTGAATTTTGATGCAGAGAGCACTAGAAGTTGGGAATGGGGGACAATCAGGAAAAGTTTCACTTAGAAGGCAGCATTTGAGATGAATTTTGAAGGGCCTCTAAGAGGCCCTGAAATGAGGAATAGCCAATGAAAAGGCAGACAGAAAGGAGAAAGTGTTCTGGGTGAGGAATACCAAGAAGCCCAGTGTAGATGTATGGCAGGTCGGAAATAAGTTTCTGGAGGTAGATTGGACCCAAGTTGTGAAGGGTTGTTAAAACCAAATATTTTATATTTGGTGCTAAAGGCAACAGAGCCTGTTTGTTGAGTAGGAAAGTGATGGAGGCACTTAAAATCTTGTTCAATGAACAAATAACTAGGGTGCACAAGCCTTCCACTGGTTATCCATCCCTCACTCTCCCCCTTCTTCTCTTTCTTCTTTTCCACTCATCTAATCCTCTGATAACAACGTTTATTCTAGTTATCTTGCCAAGTCTTGTTGATATTGTGACGTTTAAAAAGTTGGAGAAATATTATTTCTGGGTAGTCATTTTATTAATAAATGCTAGCATTTTAAATAAAAGGTCAGTGGCACTCTTGAATGCCAAAGTCAATCATGGGAACAATCATGGTTTGTATGCCCTTGGAAGAGTGGTGTTACTGAGGGTGGCAATCAACTATGATTGGTTAGCAATGAATGAAAGGTGGACTTAACAAAAAGATGTAAGCTCCCTCCAATGAGAGGCTGAAAGTGATATCATGTCACTCTTGGACAGAGATACTAACCCTATGCCCAGACTACCCCCTGCGTTGGGCAATTTAGAAAAAGAATCTATATCCCTACCCAAGTCTGAGCTAGTTGGGTAGAATAGCAATACCCACAATAAGGAGAATGTTAATCCTTCAGCTCAGTCTTTGAGAGATTGGACAAGGAAACAGGACTAGGGGGGGAAAAAGCTGGGATCTCCCCAATTTTAATAGTTGGCTGTTAATATAAGAGAGAAATAGTAATTTCTCTCAGTATTATGTGGTTGCCTGCCCACTCCCACCATTTACTTCTCATTGACCTTGAGTAATCTCAGCTTCAATTCCAGAGACTAAGGTTTTTCATGACTCACGGCTACAAAACTTGAAAAGAAGAATAATTAGTATTTAAAAGATGGGAACTGTTTCAGGGAGAAGTTTGAGAGCATTAAAAGGGCTACTAATCTTTTTAATTCTGGGCCCAGCTAATTGTCCATCTGAAATGTTAAGACATTTTATGTATATACTTATGCATCTAACTATGTTTACCTGTCTAACTCTAACCTGTCATCATCTAGACAGCAGACAATCCTTCATTTTGATTAATGACCTGGGTGGTAAATGCAAGACAGTCAAGCAAATTGCTAAATGTGTTACTAAGTTTTGTAGCATCCACAGGCATGAATTAAATAAGCAATATATTTTGCTACAAAGCTATAAAAGTGGTCAGTTGTAGTAATTCTAGCTTCAATTTTCCAGAAATTTAAGTGTAACACATTCAAGCTCTGGGCCCACCTTCCCAACTCCCACTCTCACTGGGAGTTCTGGTCCCTAGAGCAAGGTTAGCATTCCCCTTAGATTTCTAGAGTTGACCCTAAGGGTTTGGTGGTGTCCTACCCTAGTACTATGAGACTACCACTTTTCAATAGTACTGCTGCCCCTATCTATAGAGATGTCTGCCTATCAATCAATCAATCTATCCATCTAATCATCCATTTATCCTATCTATCTATCTATCTATCTATCTATCTATCTATCTATCTATCCATCCATCCACCCATCCATCCATCTATCCTATCTATTCTTCTTATGCATCTATCATCTATCTATCAATCAATCTAGCTAGCTATATCTGTCCACACCTGTAATTTCATTGGCTTAGAGAACTCCCCCAGGGAGGACACTTTGTCTACCAATGCAGATGACAATTGTTCTATAACCTATAGTCTTAAAAAGTTATCTGAGGGCACTGAGAGGTTACATGACTTGCTGAAGGTCATACAGTCAGGAAGCACTCAAATGTAAGGACTTAAACCCTGGTTTTCTTTACTCTAAGGCTGACTCTGTCTATTACAACACAATGCCTCTCACCATGTAGCACTTGTTTATAATAATGATTGATCTTAGATAAATTCTTAAGATACTATTTTGGGGTTTGCTGATATGGGCACATTTCAAATTCTGACCCAGCAGCCCAACCAGGAAGAATACACATGAATGACTGCCATCAGTGTGTCTCATTGACACCAGAGTGCTTCATTTCAGAACATGCCAGGCATGCCCCCTTCTGTGTGCATCAACCTTTGCTAGCTCTACAAGAGATGGAGTTTCTTCCAGTTTCATAGGAAACAAGGTCAGAGATTCAGAACTGAAAGGATCCTTAAAAGGTTATCTCTTCCCATTTTACAGATGAAGCCATTGAGGCTCAAAGGGTGTTAAATGACATGCCCAAGATCACACAGGTAAGTAACAGAACTAAGATCTTTGTGTTGGAGTTATTTCCCCCAGACCTTACGATATGTCACGTTAGCCAGACAGCTAAGGCTCAGAAGGACTCAAGTTCAGGGCCAAAGATGCTCAAGGTTTGGGATTGAGAGACAGTTGGGGGGAAGGGCTTGAGGTCAAAGATATCACTCGTTCTAAATCATCTACTTCAGAAATGTCAAACATGCAACTCTCAGGCTACACACAGCCCAAAACACTCCTGAATACTGCCTAAACCAGATAAAAATGTAATTGGAAAATATTTAAAAATAAGTAAAAATACAATAAAATACAGACAATGCTACATTTAAAATTAAGTCAGTATGTGGCCTGCAGGGATCCTTATGACAAATTATTTGCTCTTACCCCTCCCCACCAATTGAACAGCATTGATGTTTATCATGTGCCAAAGAGATCTTCACAAGCCGACCTTGAAACACAATTGCTACAAACAACGTGTTTACTTTATAACAAATCCTGATTTAGCAGGTTTGAGAGATATCCCCATGTACAATGGGCAGCCAACTTTCTCTACTCTGTGTTTTCTTATATGCTTTGTATTACATTAGGAACTTTCTCTTGTCCGCATAAATAAGATCACAGAATGAGAGATCTAGAGGTCAAAAGGTCTCTGTAGGCTATTTATTCCAACCTCCCATATTATAGATAAAGAAAATGTGGCCTAGGAAAGTTATGTGAGTCACCCACAGTAATATAAGGAGGAAGTGGCAGAGTCCAGATTTTTACCTACTTACTCTAATACCCAGAGCTGATGGTGTTTCCACCAGAAATCATCATTACTTAAATTATCATCACTCAATCAGTCAAATAATGAGGGTCTACTAAGAGCCTACAATGTGCCAGGCATTGTGCTAGGCAGTTGGAGATACAAATACAGAAAAGGAAACAATCCCTACTCATGAGTGTCCATTCTAAGGCTTGTACCTTTCCCACCTTGGTCAACTTGTGACATTCTAGCATCCCAGGTTGGGAGGGTGGCTTGAGCCTCTATGGTGATTTGAGGTCTATGCACAAACATGGATTCATGAGACTAAAATCCATTCCACCACAAATTTAGGTAAAGTGTTCTTTGTGAGGTAGAGGTGTGCCCCTGTCCTTGGGAACCAGTTTCAAGAAATATCTAAAAAGATAGCGCAAAAAAATATGTATGCACACACACACACACACACACACACACACAGGCTTAAATTTTGTTTTGTTTTGTTTTGTTTTTTAGGTATTTTTATTTTTAAAAAAAAGGAGAAAATTTGGGGAAGGTGTCTATGCAGAGAAGGGTTAATTGCAGAGCAAGTAAGGGCAAGAGGTGGACAAAATTTAAGAGAAATAGAAGTACAGCATTCTATGAAGCAAGTGGATGAGCTAAACACCTTCTTAGAACTAGCTTCCTGCATTCTTACTATAATTCTGAGTCTTTGCAGCTATTTTCTTTAGAAATAATTTGGTTTAAACTTCCAAATGACTATTTAGATAAATAATTCTATTATATAGTGTGGAATATAGGTTATGTAACTTCATAACCTATCTGCTAGTCTGTTTTGTATTTGAAGAGCTTAGAAAATAGCACTGTATTATTTTGTTAAGAAATTAAAGACTTCATCAAAGCTCAATTCATGTCTCAGCTCCATTATGAAGTCTTTCCTGACTCCACAGGCCTTCTCCAACAGAAATTATTTCTATAAATTTGTATTTACTAATTTGTTTACCTGTTGTTTCCCATGAATCTCCTCGTAATCCCATGTAATCTTGAGGGCAGAGACTGGTTCATTGTTGTCTTTATATCACCACCCACCAATTGGATAGGTTATAAGTGCTTTTTAAAATTTTTCAACTCAACTAGCATTTACAGCTGCTACTAATAATAAAACCTACAAAAGACTTTATAAATATGATCTCATTTTGTCCTCAAACAATTCTGGGCAGTAGGTTCTATTATTATTTCTATTTAATGGATGAGGAAAATATGGCAGAATGTAAGTGACTTGTCCAGGGTCATATAGCTGGCATATCTCTAAGACTGAATTTGAACTCTTGTCTTCCTGACTCCAGGTCCACCATTCTATGCACTATGCCAACCTAGCTGCCCTTACACACCTAAATGACTGATTTAAGGGTAACTTAAAGATAATGCCACCAACTGCTTTATTTTATGGATGAGCAATGCAGAAGCTCAGAGTATTTTTACCCCATTCCTCACCCTCTTGAGTCTGAACCAATTCCTTATGTATTCCAGCAAACTGGGGAAAAATTATTCTCTTTGCTTCATCTGGGAGCAGAGGGAAGCTGTTGTTCTCTAATTTCCACCATGAGAATCTGATACTGTATTCTCCTGAGTCCAAAGGGGAGAATTGAGCTCCCGAGCACTGTTATTTTCACATTTGTATTTGGAAAATTATGCTTTCAGGGTATTGATATGACATCCTTCCCAGTCATAAACTCTTCCCTCCCAGAGGGGACTTTATTCATCCAGAATCTCTGCACTGTGACTCCCCGCTGCTCACAAACCCCTAAATTTAAGGGTTGCAGTGAGGATTTCCTCCTCATGCCATTTCATCATGAGAAGGGACATAAAGACATCAGCGGCAGTGTCTTTTTCTGTGTTGTTGAGCACATTGTATGATATTGTAGCCACAAGCTATTATTCCCAAAAGAAATAAAAGGTTAGTCTCTCTCCTGTCACCACTGTTCATTTTTCTCGAAAAGAAGTGCTTAGCCCCTAGGGGCGACAAGGATGATGCCTACCTATAGTCTCTGTACCCAGAGAATGTTCAGTAGCTATTTTGCCATGGGCCACAGTCTATAGCAGCTTCACAGTCTTATTAAAATGTTCTCCAACATCCTTGACTTCGTAGCTCAGGAAATTGGTTGATGAAAGGCAACTGATATAATTGCTTTCTACCCATTTTGAATTGGAGATATTAGATTATTCCCTATCATGAGCCTGTCACAAAAACTTAGAACTGTAACTCATAATTCTAGTACTTGAGGCAAACCTCTGAAAAGGTGTCTAGGGCAAGTAGTAAAAGAGGCTTTTCACCTCAGGTCTCAGGAGATGGAGAAAAACAGAAAGCCCAGAATGTCATGAAGTCACTTCCCTCAGGAAGTGAGATCAGTGCATAGCCTGGCTTGAAGTAATACATGTAATATCAGTGCCTTGTATAGTTTAACATTCTGGAATGAAGCTCAGATTGCCCCTACCCTAATTGCAACAGTATTAAGTCCTCACTTTTCTTGTTTGGAACCTGAAAGGATCTTTGGCAAAATTTTGAAATACAATGACATTTTTGTTACTCTATTACTGTATTTTCAGCCACCCTCTCCTGCCTCTTGGTCTCCATCCCCTTGTAATCTCTCTGCTTCCCAAAGAGACCCCAACATTGCCTTCTCTAAGGTTGTCTACCCAGCAATATCATCTGATGCTTCAATGCTGCCTATATTTACTCTCCATTAAAAAGTCTATTTTATCATATTTCTTGAACTGTTAAGAAGAAATCATTCTGATTAAATGAATTCACACTGAGAAGTCAATGACTGACAGTCCCTTAATTGTCCTAATGCCATCCCCCTCTTATAAGAAGAAGCTTGTTAATTCAAATGGCTGACTTCTCGGGGAAATTTCATGGAGTGCATCAAATCATAGTTAGAAATTTCAGGTAGTGTGTTAAAGATATCTGGAAGCCTGGGGGATGGAGAAGTGGGGGGTGAAATGTAGGAGGGGAGACCTCAGAATGACCACTCATCATATGGTTTTATGGAAGCACTTAGAGGTTTTCAATGATTCCTATTGCCATCATGCCATGGCCTATTAAATACCAATGTATAGGATTCCAGAATGATTAAATGTAACAGAAATAAACATTCTGAGCAGAGTAAACCAATATGGGGCTTGATAGAGCAGAAATTAAATATTTGGAAATGGCTGCGGACAGAGCAACTAACAATTTTTAATCCTGGGAATGAGGGGTGGGGAAGGTGATGAATAATAGAGAGAGGTCATGACAAGAACATTCACCTAGGTATGACCAAGGAGGGGAGAGGTTGAGTTTTACCCTTTAGATATTATGAGAATTCTGTATTGGTGTAGAACTTTTCAGTGCATGGAGAGGAGAAATGCTAGTGGTCCTGCTGCTAGGGGATGGAAAGACTTCCCAAATGGTGATATCAGTACCTTCCAAATTTAATTCCTCTGGGTCAAGGCCCAAGTGTCACCATCTCAGAGGCTCTGGTTTTAGACTTAAAGTATGCTCTACCTTAATTTCTATTTCAATCTTCAGTTGCCATGGGAACTTGCAATATTGGCTTGTCCCAAGTCTCTTTGTTTAATAGGTAATAAACTGACATGATACCAATTGGACTGCATGACCTCTGGGATCCATCCCAATTCTCACATCCTTTGATATTGTAATTCTGATTCTGGAGAGGGGAAGATATGTTCCTATTGTTCCTTTCAACGTGGATTTTAGATGACCACTTCCTTCGCTTATCCATTTTCAAGAACTTCTAAATGTTTGGAAAGTCAGAGTTGCTTTTTCCTAATTATCCAAAATGTGTCCTCCCTGAAGGAAATTATGGGACTGAAATTACTGTTTCCATTCATTGGATAGTAAATGTACATCTACTGCCACACAAAAAATACAGTATCACATAGGGCAGTATGGCATAATGGGTAGTCAGTTGGTCTTGGAAGCAAGAAGATCTAGATTAAAAGTCTACTTCTAATACATGTTGGCCATGTGACCCTGGGAAAGTCAATTAACTTTCCAATGCCCTAGCTGAGTCTATAATAATACGAGTTGACATGTTGCTAATCTACATTGGTAGAGAGAGTTTCCACCCTGGATATTCCCCATACCAACAAAATCACAGGCCACGACCAATATTCATGATAACTTGGTAAAATAGCTGTTTTCAAAGCAAGTCATAGAATGTTAAAGTTTGAAAAGAACTTAGTCCTCATTTAATCTCCCCCCTCATGTTATAGATGGGAAAACTGATGTCCAGAGAATATCTCCTTCCATTGCATAACCTTGTCTCTCAACTTATGGTATTTTAATATTTAAAGTATCTCTCATCTTGAGGGAGAAGCTTATCGATGTCTTCAATACTTTCCTCAGACTTTTATTTATAGTGTGTTTCTACGCAAGTCTTTTCATCTCTCAGCCTCAGTTTCCTTATATGTAGAACGATGGTAATACTTGAAGCATTTCATTAGACCATTGGAAACTGCTGTTGAAATCATGTACAAAGAGTGCTTTGCAAACCTTTAAACACTGGATAAATGGCAGTTATTAATGGTGCCTTGCTCAAAATAGCCTAAAGTCTAAATATCCCTCTTTTCACTTCTTACTCACTGCCTACACAGGATTAGACCATGGCCATTGTCAGACCAGTAAACAAGCTAGCAGTTCAATCAGCTTACCTTAACAATCCATCTGGGTGGCTGCATTCAGTTAGCTGCCCTGCATCCTAATAGATTTGGCCACAGACTCTGAGGATTCAGACTCTCAGCCCCACTCAGCATTTCAACAGCTTTGGCTACAAAGATATGGGTCTTCTGTACCAGGGAGAATAGAAATCAATCTTTACAAATTCTTCTTTTTTTTTCCTTTCCCATTCTCTTTTCCCCCACTTTTGAATTATGTCTCTCTTTAGTATGATTGTAAACTCTGTGTATTTCAAGTCATTTGATTATTGTGCTAAACAACTGATTTTATCTATTTTATTTTCTTCTTTTGAATGGTGAATGTTAGCCTATTTTCCTGCTGGTACATTTATTCTTCGTGCTTTCCAAGAATCCTTTAGAAATGCAGCTAAATGTGTCGGTCGGGACAAAGGCAGTCCAGTTGCAATTCTTCCCCATAGTCTTCTTTTTTCACAGAATTCTTCCTTTTATTCAGAAGGGCTTCTTCTTCTTGCCTTCGCCCAAATGCAAGAACACATCATGGGTTTATGAATTATCTCTTTAATTTATTATCTCGGAAAATGTGTATGAGATGTTTTATACTTCAGATCTCTACTCAAATATTTGTTGCCTCCCTCCTCATATTTAAACACTTTCTGTCCTCCTCACCGATGCTACAGTGATCCAGACAAGATCATCCCCTTATCACTGCCATCTACAATCCATACTCCACACAACTGCCAAAGTGATATTTCTAGGACATAGGTCTAAGAATGTCAGTCCCCTGCTCAGTAAACTCTACTGGCTCCTTAGCATTTCTTGGATACAACTTGGAATTTCAAGTCCTTCCCACCCTGGCTCCAACTTGCCAGCCTTATTATATTTTATTGCCTTTCATGCACCCTGTGGTCCAGCCAAACTGGTCTTCTTGCTGTTCCTGTCTCATCTCTGTTCTTTGTACTGGACATTCTCCAGGGCTATTATAAACTCCCACTTGTCCTCTGCCTCTGCAAAGATCCAGTATCTTCCACCATGAGCTCTTTTCTGATTCTCATAGCGATTAATATCTCCAATAATATTGTATTTATTTTGTAGATGCATATATCTATGTATTTTAGAATGTAACTTATTGTGGGGCTCATTTTTGTCTGTATTCCTAGCATAAATTACTCTATCTGGCACACAGTAGGACCTTAATAAATGTTTTGTAAATTACTTGATTATACAAATCTTCATTTGCTGCTTACTTTTTCTTATTGGGCATATACCCAACAACTCCTTGCAATCTGGATTTTGCTCCTACTCTTTACCCCAACTCTACTGAAGCTGTTCTTAGGGAGGCAGAATAACATAGTGGGTAGACCAAGGACTCTGAAGTCAGAAGACAATGATTCAAATCCAACCTCTGATACATTTTATTCAGAAGACTTTGAAAAAGTCATTTATTTCTTAGCCTCAGTTTCCTCACTATAAAATGAGTGAATAGGATTAGAATAGACTCTGAAGGCCCTTCCAACTCCAGATTTGTGGTCCTGTGAACACCTCATTATGATTTTCAAGTCAGCAGTATCATTGTAATGGTTATTGCTAAAAGCCTTTTCTCACTCCTCATCATCCCTGGACTCTTTCCAGTAATTCTGTTTCTTAAAATTTTCACAACCTGCCCAAACCTGAGATCATTATTTTGCCATTACCCGCCCAGCCTCCTGCTCTTCCTATCTTCATCTTTCTGTGAATGTCAGCACTACTTTTCTAATCACCCAACTTTATAAAAGCTGGGGTGGAGGTAAGAAATGGTCTTTGACTCATCCCCTTCCCTTGTTCTTCATGCCCATTTGAGAAGGCAGGAAGGAAAGAAGGAAGGAAGGAAGAAGGAAGGAAGGAAGGAAGAGGAAGGAAGGAAGGAAGGAAGGAGAAGAGAGAGGGAGGGAGGGAGGAGGAGGGAGGAGGAAGGAAGGATGGGAGGCAGGGAAGGAAGGAAGGATGGGAGGCAGGAAGGAAAAAAGGAGGGAGGGAGGGAGGAAGGAAGGAAGAAAGGAAGGAAGGAAGGAGGAAGGGAGGGAGGAAGGAAGGAAGGAAGGGAGGAAGGGAGGAAGGAAGGAAGGAAGGAGGAGAGGAGGGAGGAGGAAGGAAGAAGGAAGGAAGGGAGGAAGGAGGAAGAAGGAAGGAAGGAGGGAGGAAGGGAGGGAGGAGGAGAGAAGGAAGGAGGAAGGAAAGGAAGGAAGGGAGGAAGGAAGGAGGAGGGAGGGAGAGAGGAAGGAAGGAAGGAAGGATTTATTAAGCACTACATATGTCCCAACACTGCACTAAGTGCTGGGGTAAAAATATAAGCAAACACATAGTCCTTTCCTTCAAAGAGCTTGCGTTGTAATGGGGAAAGACTACACATAAAGGGGAGCTGAAAAAAGGAGTTAAGGTTGTTATATTTACTTTGGCAATGCCTCTCATAGCCATCCAATTCATCTACTTCCACACCCCACTCCCTCAATCCAACACTATTGACTCTTCTCTGAGCTATTATAATAGCCTCTTTCCTGACTGACTTTCCTTCATCCAATCTCTCTACACTCCAATCCACCCTGCCTTCCACTGTGAGAATAATCTTTCTAAAGTATTTCTTGGATTATGCCACTCTTACTGTTCAAACCCCCCAAACTGCCCCCTATGGCTGACTGAATAACATCCAAAATTCTTGAATTTGGCATTCAAAATGCTTTACAATTTGACCTTAACCTCTCCTTCCAATCATGTCTCTTATCCATAGATTCATGCCTAAGCCCTGTATTTGAGAGAAAGAACATCATAATCCATAAGGTGCTAGATTTGGAGTCAGGAAGATTTGCATGCAAATTATACCTCTGACCTTACCTAGCCATGTGAACCATGTGGCTCAATTTCTTCATCAATAAAGCAGGAATAATGATACCTGTAATACCTACCTCATAAGACTGTTATGAAGTTTAAATGAAATAATGCGTATGAATGTAGATTGTTTTTATTCCTCCAGCCTACTTGAACCGTAAAGACTGAACACTTCTTACATATTTCTATACCCATGCATTACCCAGTCTATCAAAATCCTGCCCAGATCGAATGCTACCTAGCAATTTCTCCTGGACAAGCCAGATTGAAATGGTCTCTCTCATCTGACCTATTAGTGCATTTCCTTGGCATTACTCATACTATAGTTATTATGTGCTACTTCATGCTGAGGCCATTTTTTGTACATGCAATTTCCGCTACTTAATATACAGGGTGTCCCAAAAGTATTAGTGCCCCCAATCCTCTCGTCATTCTGGTTGCCCTCTCTTAGAGATACTCTAGTTTGTCGCTGTTCCTCCTAAAATTGGATGTGCAGACTCGAACCCAATGCTTTACAGGTAGGTGAACCAAAGCAGATTCTAACAGATCAGCGTCTCTGTCTGTAAGCTATGTTTCTGTTACCGCCACCAGCAAGCACATTTACTTTTCCTGCTGTTGTGACACACTGTTGATTCAGAGGGACTTTTCAGTCCACTCATAGCCTCAGACCATTTTCACAGAAGTCCAAGGCTATTGATTTCTGAGGGAGACCCAGAAATAGTTCTTTTTTTTTTCACTATTCAAACTACAATGACTTGAAATGATCATGTACTTTTCTTGTTAAAATCAATATGTGCCAAAGCACTTAACAACATCGTGTATCCCATGGCATTATGATTCCTTCTTGGGTACAAAAGAACGTATCGCATTTAGAGATTTCCATCTGGTAGGGATTGATTTGTTGTTCCAGACCTCAAAAATCCATTAAAGCAAGGAGTTTCAAATAGTGAATTAATCTGAGACCCTTCATTGGAAGAGAAGAATTAGGAAAGTATTTAGAAAACCACTTATCATATCTCAAAATATACCCAAAAAGAAATCAGAAGACAGATGTAATAACTGCTCATTCGTTTTGGTTATCACCTCCAAATGCACAGCACATAAGAAAGCAATATTTAAATGCTACTGGCCATTACTTCGTGCATTTTTTTTTCATTTCTTTTATTTTGATAAATATATCTTGTCATGGAGCCATCTGTGCCCCATAAAAAAAAAGTAGACTGATACTTCTATTAGTTTTGTAGTAAGTTTAGATGAAAATAAAGATCAAAAAGCAAATAAAGCTTTGAATGTACTTCTATAGTGACACCATAAATCAGTCCCCAAATTATTTATAAGGGGGTAGAGGGAGGGAAATCCTCTGAAATCACTACCTCATAATAATTGTTAAAGTAAACTCTGTTTTATGCTTGCTACCTTTCCTATTACTGCAAACTACATAAATTTTAAAAGAAAGTAAGAGCAATGAAAATGGTACAGAATGACATTAAAGTATTTAAATTAGGCTAAAAAAATTAAAGAAGAATAAAGGTAGGAAGATGAGGTAGTTGCATTTAAAGAGAAGAAAAAAATCATCTTCATTCTGAATGTTTTGGTTATGATGTAGTGCTACTGCAACTGATTGTGCTGTAAGAAATAAAATCATGATCCCTCTTCCCTAAGAAGTCCAATCCACTGACAGTACTGTTTCTGAAGCTTCTCTCCAAAGACTAGACACAAATGTTGAAATGGTTTGTTTTTATTCCAGAGTGGTAATTATCATTAGAAGATGAATGTTCAATGATGTCTAAATCTCTTAATATTTTTTTTAAAGAGGCAGGCAGTATGATATAATGGAAAGAATGTCAGATTTGATTTAAAATGATGCTAATTACTCATGTGACATTGGATAAGCCAATTAGCCTCTCTGGGCCTCAGTTTCCTCATAAAGGGAATGGAAAGAGATTTCTGTAGTTCTGATTTGAAATCCTATGATCTTAATGTCAAATTACATGAAAATATATGAAAACTGAAGGCTTCATTAAAGTATTCAAAACAAAACCAAACAAAATGCCACACCTATGGATGCTTTTTCATGCTTCTAAATTCGCCATCATATGACTTGTAATAAAATTATAGTTATTTTGAAGAATTTGAGTAAGCAACATATTTATTACATTATTCAATAATATAAATAGATCAAGGAAGTTTTGAAGACTTGAAGCCTTGCATTAGCTACAGTTATGTACATGAATACATATGTACACCAATGCATTATGTATATTAACCCATAAACGCAGCTAATATGTAAGTTTCTTTGATTCTTCAAAGCAAGCCCTTGATTTCCAGGGATCAAATCAAATTGATGGAATGATTGTTTGATTTCACGGCATCATGCTGTTGGTTTTTCATTGCTGGTATGGTTTTCATTGTAGAAAATTATGTCAAACAATTTCTATTTAAAGTAAATGGAATTCCTGCAATTGTCCCACTGAGCATCACAGTGGCTCAGTATTTAAGATTGTTAAATCCCTTGCCAAGACATGTTTCACTGATGATCAATATATGTGAAGGGAGGGAGTTTTATTTCAAATCATCCCATTGTATGATTTTGAATAAGCATTTTATGCAAGAAACATTTTAACTAACTCTGCCTGGCAATATAGGGGTTTTCGTTTGTTTTTCTTAATTTGATGAAGCCTATGGAATCCTCGTTCAGTCATTCAGTTGTGTTCAACTCTTCATGACCCCATGGATAATACTGTCTATGAGGTTTTCTTGGCAAAGATACTAGAGTGGTTTACTATTTTCTTCTCCAATATATGAAGGCAAACAGAGTTAAATGACTTGCCCAGGGTCATGGTAAGTGTGATGTAGACTCGGGTCTTCCTGAGTCTAGGCCCTATCCACTATCCAGCCCTCTCTCTCCACTAAGCCACCTAGCTGCCTCCTACAAAATCCTACTTGTCTATAGTCATAATTGAAGGAAATGTTAAATTTAAGTTAATTATTCATAAAAAGAAAGATTGATTTTTTTCTCATCCAAACTCATGGACTCCCTAATATCAGACCTCAGATTTTGAAACAATGTGGTATGCGCTTTATTTAATATGGCCCGTATCATAGAAATCTACCGATAATGTTTAAGGTGAACAAGAACAGACTCTACTTTCAGAATCAGTCAGTAGTATAATGATTCCCCCCCAAAAAATCCCCAGCATTGTGGGATGATATTTAATCATACCCAAATTCTTTATTATTTTCAAACAGGAGAGCATATGGTACAAAAGATATAATGCTGATACTTACTGTGTGACCTTGGGGTACTCACTTAAATTCCTTGGGACTCAGTTTCCTTACTTGGTTGAACTAGAAGGCCTCTAGCTTTAGGCTATGATTCCATGATCAGGAAGCCCTCACTTAAATATTCTGGGCCTTAGGTTCCTCATTATAAAATAAGAGGGTTGGACAACAGCATTTTAAGGCTCCTTCAAAGTCTAAATCTTATGATGTCAATTCTAAATTATATGAAGACTTCTGAAACCAAAATTATATGGGCTGACTAAGGGAAAAACATCCTGAGAATGCTTTTTCACCCTGTATTCTTCCAATAGCTACCATTTAACTTTTGATAAAATTATGAATATTTTGAAGAATTGAACTACACATTAGGTACATTTGGATTCTTGTATATAACAGACATGCTTTCTTTATATGTATCTGAGAGCATAAATATAACTTCAATTCGATGTCACTTTCAAAATCAGACCTTGTCACTCTCCTCCTCAAATATATTCAGCGGCTTTCTATTGTCTCTAGAATAAAAGTGGAACGTCTTTAACTTGGCATTCGAAGCCCACCGCACCGACTCTCCCTCTTTCACTCAATCAGTTGATCAATCAAAAATCATTCCTTGGACTAACGTGAAAAGAGTGCTGAAGTTAACATCTACAAACCTGGGTTCAAGTCATGTTTCTGTCACTTGTATTTAGCCTTTCATGATCTCAGTGTCTTTATTTATAAAGAGAGGACATTGACCTAGATCAGGGGTGCAGAACCTACAGAGTTGAGGCTACATGTGGCCCTCTAGGTTCTTGAGTGTGGCCCCTTGACTAAACCTGAACTTCACAGAGCAAATCCCCTTAATAAAAGGATTTGTTCTGTAAAACTTGGACTTGGACAAAAGGCCACACTCAAGGACCTAGAAGGCCACATGTGGCCTCAAGGCCACGGCTTCCCTACCCCGGGACTAAGATGATCTCTTAGGTCTCTTCCAGCTTCAGATATCACCCTATAATCATATGATTAGGTAGTTACTATATGTCAGCTACCTTTCCACGCCCCTATGCCCTGCCCCTCACAAATGGCTCTCATTTCTATGCCTTTGCATTGGTTGTCTGCTGTTCCTAGAATGCTCTCCCTCTTCATATGTGCTTCTAGATCCTTAAGTATCAATGTGTTGGATGTTTTGGAGTATATACAATGGTATATGACAAAATTCTTTGTCTTTAATCAATAAATAAGCATTTATTAAGCCTCTTATGTGTCAGGCACTAGGCTAGTCTCTGGGGGGCCAATTGTCTTGACTTTTGTCTTGTCATTGGGCTCTAATGACTCTGGAGGAGAAAGCGAAGCTGACGACTTTGTGCAGCTCTGCCTCACTTTAATTCCTGCCCAAGTCAAGACATCACCATCATGGTGTCATTGGTCCTCATCTAAGGATGAAAAACCACAACAATATTTGCTTCTAGGAATACACATTTACTTTCAACTCAGCTTAAATAATACTTTGTGCATAAGGCCTTCTTGTTCCCCCCAGGTGCACGTGCCATCTCAGCCAGCTACCTAATGTTGATTCTGAATATGTGTTTAGCACATTCTTTGTTTTAATTTAAGCTCCTCGAAGGCATGGAATGTGTCACTTTTTTTCCTTTGTGTTCAAAGCACCTGGCACAGTGCCTGGCACAGAGATGGAGCTTAATAAATGTGTACTGTTTGATTTTGCAATGGCTCATCTTCATGAATTCTTCAGTTTAATCAAAGTGACTTATGATTTCCTATCCATGACATTCATCTCCTACACACTGTGTCTTTCCTCGGATGATAAGCCATTTGTAGAATGTGCTTCCTCCTCAACTCCACCTCCAAGTATTCTTGCCTCCCTTCAAAATACAGCCAATTCAGTTGTTAAGGCCTATCCTGGTGTCCTCCAGTCTTTAGGATTATCTTTCTTTAGAAATTATTTTATGTATGTATGTATGTGTGTATATACATATTATATATGCATGCACACACATATATACTTTATGTTTTGTGTATATATATATATGTGTATATATATATATGTGTATATATATATATATATACTTTGTATCACTATACTCGTATGTATATGTATATATATTTTTATATATATGTGTGTGTGTATATATATACTTTGTATTAGTCTGTGTGTGTGTGTGTGTGTGTGTGTGTGTAAAATATCCCCTAATAGAATATAAATTCCATGAGGTCAGGGATTATTTTTTATTTTTTTGGCTTTGTACAACAGGCCTAGGATGATGCCTGGTTTTAAAAATTGAATTGAATTGAACTGAATTTCTTTGATGTGATTTGCAAAATGTACAAGTTGCAAGGCTTTTGTAATGCAGTGTTACCTATAATCCCTCTAATTAAGGTCTTAATCATCCCTACCCAGGCTGTTTCAATAGCCCCCAATTGATCTCCCTGACTCTAATCTTTCTCTTTCCTAATCCATCCTCCACAAAGCAGCCAATTTGGTATTTTTAAGTGCAAGTATGACACTCCTCCACTCAAGAAGCCTCAGTGACTTATTGGTGTAGGAGAAAAAAGAAACTCTTCTCTTTGCCACTTAGAGTCTGACTCAAATCCGTTTTTACAGATTAATTTCCTATTCCCGACCCTCATGATCCCTACACTCTAGCCAAACTGGTGTCTTTGTCATTTCCCATACATATTTGCCACCTGTCTCTTTTTAAAAAAGCATGATTTGAAATTCTTCACTTCTCATCACTTACCTTTGGACTTCCTAGTTTCCATCAAGGCTCGGATCAATTGTCCCTTCCTACAAGAGGCTGATCCTGATCCTCTTCATGTGCTTTCAAATGTTTTGGGGTCTATTTTGTATAGATTTTATTGTGAGAGGTCATTTGATACTCTCACATAAATTAATATAATGTAATCAGAATTTATAAACATAATGGTTCATACTTTACAATTTCTTTATGAGGTGAAAAGCCCTTCGATTGAATCAAGACAGGAATAGCTGATTGACTAAGTAAACCAGCTCACTATGCCTCTGGGGACTTTAAATTACTGGAAAAATTAGAGTAGAATGATGTCTAGCAACAAAGTAGTCAACTAATTCAAGACTCTAAATGTAGGAGTGCCTTGAGGAGGCAAAGGTTTTTAGCTTATTCTAGAGAAGAGTGAGACAGAGAATGAGGGTAGTTATCCTGAGGGGGTGTTACATTCCCTTTCCCCACTCCCACCCCCCACTGACCATGTTATTGAAGAAACTATAACAATAGTGAATCTATCTACGCTGAAGTAGCAAAGAAACACTAAAGACCAAGAGAGACACAGAAGGTTAGCCTCCTGAGAAAGTAAGCAGTTTCACAGAGTGACCATTTATGGTGGGTAAAATGCTAGTTATGGACTCTAGAAAGGCACGAGAAGAAAGCTACACCTAAAGGGAACTTCATGAGCAGCTATGAAGAAAATAAAAAGTAATTCCCAGAACTAAAAATTGTGAATAACTGCTTTTTTCACATCTCTACACATGTGCCTCCCTATCTTGTACTTTAAATTTAAGCGCACTCTGCTAAGGGTAGATAGTATGCCTCTGGTTTGGGAAAAACGTCATGTTATCTACTATTCCTACTATATTTTCTCAATAAATCCCGTTACGAGTTAGTTAGTATGATAATTGGGAGCACACCAGTGGGGGCTCATAAACAGTAGTACTAGTAACCAAACAAAGCACCTCAGGGATACCACAGAAGACTAAATAAAAGTAGTAGGCCACTCTCTGGGGACCCAGCATACCAATGTAAGTATAACCTGGGGAAACAGCCCTGGAAGGGGTGCTAAATGATATTAACTTATCCTTCTGTCCATAAGTAGAATGGAAATTCTTTGATGTCAGGGACTGTTTTCATTGTTATCTTTGTATTCTCAGTCCTTAGCCTAATCCCTGCACATAACTGGAACCTAATAAATGTGTTTTTTTTTTTTTGGTTGAACCAAATTGAATTTTAGGCCTTATCTATTCAGAACAGTGACAGTACCTAGATAGGCAGAAACACTAGTGTCTCTAGTGCATCTTGTCCCACTGCTATAATATTAATTATTAGCTTTTCTAAGTAGTACCTTTACAGAAAATTATTGGAGAGATAAAAATGGAAAGTTATTATTATGAATATTCAGATATATTTTAAAGGCCCTGATGCCTGTATCATCACAAGTTCTAAATTTAGATAAGGAACAGACTCAGCTTCTTAAACTCCATCTTCTCTTTTAGGAGGCATTTTATCTTTTCTCTTTTGCTGCCAAGATTCTGTCCTTTATCTCAATTGTTCTCCTTTTTAGTGCTGTGCTCCATGAGCATTTCTGCCATAGTTTGCATTTATCTGTCATATTGGACAAGGGAGGATTGTAATGAGAGGAAGTAGGTTGGTTGGAAAATGGAATTGTCGTGACATTCTTAGAACATCAGCAAAAAAAAAAAATCATGTGTAAATAGCTCTTCACTATATATAAGTTTTTTGTTCCAATAGCTGGATATTTGGAATCATAGGGTCATAGATTGAATTTAAAACAGTTAAGAGAAACTATTTGCCACATTGGGTCATAAGATCATAACTTTAGAGCTGGAAGGAATTGTAAGTGAAGGTTACTGTGTCCAACCACTTCATTTTACAGAGAAGGCAACAGAAATCCAAAGCAGTTAAATTATTTGCCTGAGCTGACAGAGCTGATAAATGTCTTCAATAGAATTTGAACCCATGTCTTCCTGATTCCAAAAACAGCATTCTGTCTGCTGTGCTATGTAATTGTGATTATCTCTATACTATGAAGAATCTAGTTAACCAGCCTGTACTTCATGCAGATCTCAGAGTTTTGGCCTCTCACACATACTATCTCTCTCTCTGTTCCTCTCTCTCTCTTTCCCTGTCTTCATTCCTCCCTTCCTTCCTTCCTTCCTCCCTTCCTTCCTTTCCTTCTTTCTCTTTCTTTCTTTCTCTTTCTTTCTTCATTCCTTCCTTTTTTCTTTTAGGCAATTGAAGTTAAATGACTTGCTTAATCACTTAGTCATATAGCTAATAAGTGTTTGAGGCTAGATTTGAACTCAGGTCTTCCTGACTTCAGGGCCAGTACTCTATCCATGCACCACCTAGCTGAGCCCCTTCCTTTCTTTCTCTCTTTCTTCCTTTCCACACTGGACCCAGAGTGTACAAGAGCTATCATAGAAGTTAAAACAACAACAAATACAACCTATACCATGCCGCTGGGCAGCAAAGTGGTAGAATGCCAGGCCTAGAGTCAGGAAGACCTGAGTTTAAAGCTGGCCTCAGATACTTACTAGCTGGGTGACCCTGGGCAAGTCACTTAATCCTGTTTACCTCAGTTTCCTCATCTGTAAAATTATCTGGAGAAGAAAATGGAAAACTATTCCATTATCTTTGACAAAAAAAACTCCAAAAGGGGTCATGAAGAGCTGGACACAACTGAAAAACAACTAAACAACAGTAGCAACAGCAGCAGCAGCAACAACAACAAGCTATATGCTAAGAAAATTACCCAAGTTATCCATTGAGCACAGTCATGCAAGAGCTGCTTTTTGAATGCTGGTAAGAGCAAGGGTGGCAGCAGCTCCTTGCATTCTGTCTAAGAACCTCAGCTCCATTGCCTAATCACTGGGTGCATTAGTAGTGAGGCAGGATGTAAACTCAAGAGTACATAACATTAGTGAGCCATTACTTTGGGTTTCTTGATTTGTTCCTACCCATTGATCTTAATGGATAATTTAATAAAAAAAAATGCTATAAAATTAGTGATACAACTTAGGGAAATTTCAATTCTACCTACTTTCCCATACATGGCATTATAAACTATTTCTAAGATCAGCATCTAAATTTGCTTTCACTTCCCTTGGGGGAAAAAAAGATAAGGCCACACCAAGCATGCAAAGTATAGAGTTAAGCAATACTTATCCTCTTAATTTAATGCATTTCAATAAGCATTTATGAAGCCCCTAGTGTATGTCAGATGCTCGTCATGCAAAGACAAATATGTAGCAGTCTCTGTTCTGTAGTAGCTTACATGCTACTCGAGCAAAACAAGACAGGATCATCGGGATCATATGTAAAGAGCTAGAAGATAATTCAGAGGATGTCTTGTCCAACCCTGTTATTTTACAGTTGAAGAAACTGAGAATATGTCACACATGTAGCATGTGGCCCAGGTAGGATTTAACCTTAGGGTCCCTGATTCCAAATTCAGCATGCTTTCCACTTCATGACCCTTGAGAGGTAAATACAAAATGGAAGTAACTAAAAACAATATATGTACAAAGTTTTGAGTGAGGATATAGGTAATAACATGACAACTGGAAGAACTAGGAAGGGTCTCCAGTATAAGGTAGCACACGAAATGAATTTTGAAAGAAACTAGGGCTTTCAGAAGGCCAGGATGAGAAGGGAAACATTCTAGTCATGTGGGAACAGCTTGAACAAAAGGCCAAGAGCAAAGACATTGAATATCATGAAAGAGAAAGAACAAGGAGGTCAATTTGGCTGAAACATAGTCTGTGAGGAAAAGTAATATAAAATCAATCTGAAAAGATAAGTTGGAATTAAACTGTCAATAGCCTTGAATTCCAAAGAGAGGAGTTTCTATTTTATCCTAAAAGCAAAGGGAAGCCGTTAGAGTTTATTGAGTGAGTGCCACAGTTAAACCTATGCTTTAGTCATTTTTTTCTTTATTTTTTTTAAGAATTTGACCATTGTTGGCAATATATCTAGAGAAATTTTGGCTAGCTCACACCCTTTACCCTCTTACATTTTCTTTGGGGATGGGCACCTGGAATTTCAATTTTTCAAATATATATAATAAATTCAATTCAACAAACATTTCTTAAGTACCTACTGTGTGCCAGGTGCCAATGATAAAAAGATTTAAAAAATTTGTCTCACTCTTCAAGTAGCACACATCCCACTTGGAAGATATAATACATAGGTCACATGGAATGCAGTCAATATAGCCACTAAACAACAAAGATTTCCAGTCTAAATTGTGTAAATTAAAACATTTTTCAGCAGAATAAAGTTTTCTCCCTGACTTTCTTTAATTCCCATCTAAAATCCTACCTTCTACATGAAGCTTTCCCTAACCCTACTTAATTTCAGCACTTTCCCTCTTTTTAATTATTTCCTATTTATCCCGTCCATAGCTGGCTTTGTATATATTTGTTGCCTCCTCCATTAGATTGTAAACTCCGCAGGGCAGAGACTATCTTTTGCCTCTTTTTGTATCCACAGCCCTTAGCACAGTACCTGGCACATGGCAGGTGCTTAATAAATGTTGATTGATCTTTTGGAATTGGGTGCTGTTCAATAATAATAAAGAATGATAATGATGATAGTAGATGGCACATTAAGACTTGACCTTGCACAAATCATTTAACACATCTGAGCCTCAGTTTCCTCATTGGTAAAATATGCAATTGATCTTATTTTATATTCTCAGCCATCATGTGAGGTAGGTATTTTAGGAATTATTAGCCCTATTATATACTTATTTCACAGATGTTGTGTAATGACCGATGGTGTTCTGATTAATGTTTAACAAGCCATTATGGGGAAAATACACACACACACACATATGCATCTATATATATATATGCTTTAAAGTTTAATATGCATTGTTAATATTTGCTCTGAAACTTTATTAAATCTAGGCAATCAATAAAACAATAAATGAAGCCCTGATGTGTAGCATTGGCCATTTTCCTAAGAGTAAATTCTCCCATTGAAAACTTAATGCTGGACTCTTGCTGCCTAGTATGAGCTGGCTCCAGCAATTTCCTTGTACCTACACAGCACCTTGAACCTCATGTAGACTTTATCTGAGCTTCACATGCAAGAAGAAAGAGGATGGTGCTGCAATTAAATTTCAGTACACATTAGATGCCTACTATGTGCAAGGTGAGAGGATGCATGGAGTAGTAGACAGAGCTCTTGACTTGGAGGTAAGAAAACCTGGATTCAAGTCCCATCTCAGACACATACTGGCTTGTGATCCTGGGCAAGATGCTTAACCTCTCAGTGCCCTAGAGAAATCTCCAAAACGATCATTGCAGAAGAGTTTCCAGGCAACATCAAGAGGTATGATTGTCTCACTTGAAGTTCCTTATATCAGTGAAGTGGCAGGCACAAGACAAAAATTAGATGCATAGTGCACAAGTGCTTGGAACCCAAAGATGAAAATGCATAATCCCCTGCCCTCAAGTATCACGCTTTCTGCAACTGAGATATAACATATTGATAGATCAGTATAACGCAAAGTAGAAAGCAAGGGGCCTGGTAAAAAGCTCTAAGGATCCAACTGTTGTTCTTTGCACAGAGGCACCCAGAAAGTGCCTATAAGTTTTTGCTTTATTTAATTTATGCAGGAAAAGCCATAGCTAACATGCCTACCAAAATCCCTCAGCATGCTGGGATTTCTCTTTGAATTTTCCAGGAGATGTTATGAAGATCATTCAGACCTCCCAAAACAGGAAGGAGATCCTAGAAACACCATATCCATATATAAGTAGTCTATCTGCAGCCAGTCTCATCTCACTCACGAAAAGCCATCTTCCAGACAGCTGCCAAAATAATTTTCCTGAAGTGTAGAGAACCTCTGACCACGTCACACTTCTCTTCCATTCCCTACCCTCCAGTTCAATAAGCTCCAGTGAATCCCTTCTGCCACTAAGAACAAATATAAACTCTTCTGTTTTGCATTTAAAGTCTTTCTCATCATACCCCCAAAATGAATCTTTGACCTTATTCCTCCTCACTACCCTTCATATATTCTAGAGTCCAGTCAGACTAGCCTTCTTACTGTTCCTCAGATACATTGGGCTCCATTTCCTTTCTCTGTGGAGCTTAGCAAATGCTGCCTCCTCTGCCAGGAATCCCCCGCCTATTCAGCTCCTCCTTAGAAGCCTCTTGTTCCTTCAAGCCCGGGCTCTAGAGGACACCCTCAGAAGCTAGTGCTTCCTCCATACATGGAACTTATATCTGTTTTATATCTTCCTACCTATACATACACACACAGATAGACATGTTGCTGTTGTTAAGTCATTCAGTCAGGTCTCACTCTTGGTGACCCCATGGACCACAGCACGCCAGGCCCTTTTACCCTCCGCTATTTCTCAAAGTCTGTCCAAGTTCATGTTCATTGTTTCCATTATGCTATCTATCCATCTCATCCTCTGACATCCCCTTTTCCTTTTGCCTTCAATCTTTCCCAACATCAGGATCTTTTTCAATGAGTCTTGTCTTCTCATTATGTGTTCAAAGTATTTAAGCTTCAGCTTTAGTGTTTGACCTTCCAGTGAACAGCCTGAATTAATTTCTTTAAGTATTGATTCATTTAACCTCCTTTTTGTCCAAAAGACTCTCAAAAATCGACTCCAACACCATGATTTGAAAGTGTTGATACTGTGGCACTCAGTTTTCCTCATAGGTCAACTCTAACAGCCATACATTACTGCTAGGAAAAAAAAAAAAGAAATACCTTCGATTATAGGGACCTTTGTCAGCAAGGTGATGTCTCTGTTTTTTAGCATGCTGACCAGATTTGCCATAGCTTTTCTTCTAAGGAGCGAGTATATTTTAATTCCATGGCTGTAGTCTCTGTCTGCAGTGATCTTTGAGCCAAAAATATAAAATCTGACACTGCCTCCATTTTTTCTCCCTCTGTTGGCTGGGAAGTGATGGGACCAGTTGCCAGCATCTTAGATTTTGAATGTTAAACTTCCAGGCAGCTTCTATGTTCATCTCTTTCACACTCATCAAGAGGCTTCTTAATTCTTCACTTTCTGCCATCAGAATGATATTATCTGCACATCCGAGATTGTTGCTATTTCTCCAGACATTGTTAATTCCAGCTTTTGATTCATTTAGCCTGGTATTTCTTATGATGTACTCTGCACATAAGTGAAATAAATAAGGTAATAATAAATAGCCTTGTCATACTCCCTTTCTAATCTTAACAATCAGTTGTTCCAGTGTGATTCTATCTGTTGCTTCTTAGCCCACATAGTTAAGATGATCTAGTACTCACATCTCTTTGAGCATTTGCCACATTTTGTTGTGATCCACATAGCTAAAGGCTTTCATGTAGTCAATGAAGCAGAAGTAGATATCTGTTCATTTGTTTTCTGGAACTCCCTTGCTTTCACCATAATCCAGCAAATGATGGCAATTTTGTCTCTAATTCTTCTGTCTCTTTTAAAACCAGCCTGCCCTTCTGGTAACCCACAGTCTACATATTACTGAAGCCTAGCTTGCAGAATCTTAAGCATAAGGTTGCAGGCACGTGAAATGAGTGTAATTGTTCAGTAATTTGAACATTCCTTGGCATTGCCCTTCTTTAGGACTGGGATGTAAACTGATCTTTTCCAAACCAGTGGCCACTGTTGTGTTTTCCAAATTTGCTGGCATAATGAGTGCAGCACTTTAACAGCATCATCTTTCAGGGTTTTAAATTGCTCAGCTGGAATTCTATCACCTCCACTAGCCTTATTGCTGGCAATTCTTCCTAAAGTCCACTTGACTTCATTCTCCAGGATGTCTGGCTCCAGATCAGTAACCACATCATCGTGGTTATTGGTTATTGGTGATGTTAAAATCTTCCTTGCATAGTTCTTTTGTGTATTTTTGCAACCTCTTCTAAATCTCTTCTGCTTCTGTTAAATCCTCCCCATTTTTGCCTTTCATCATATCCATTTTTGCATAAAATATTCCCTTGATATCCTTAAATTTCTTGAAGAGAGCTATTGTCTCTCCTACTCTATCGTTTCCTTCTATTTCTTTGCATTGCTCATTTAAGAAAGCCTTTTTATCTCTCCTTGCCATTCTCTAGAATTCTACATTTAGTTGTAAATATCTTTCCCTTTCTCTTTTCCCTTTGCCTTTCCTTCTTTCCTCAGCTATTTGTAAAGCCTCCATAGATAGCCTCCTTTCTTTCTTACTCTTCTTTATCTTTGGAATGTGTTTTGTTGCTGCCTCCTGTACAAAGCTGCAAATCTCTATACATAGTTTTTCAGGCATTCTATCTACCAGATCTAATCTCTTAAATCTATTCATTACCTCTACTTCATATTCATAAAACATGTTATTTAGGTCATACCTATATGGGCTGATATCTTTCCCTACTTTCTTCAATTTAAATATGAATTTTGCAATAAGAAGCTCATGATCTGATCCACAGTCAGCTCCAGGTCTTGTTTTAACTGATTGTGTAGAGCTTCTCCACCTCTGGCTGCAAAGTATATAATCAATCTGATTTTAATATTAGCTATCTGATGACGCTTATGGTAGAGTTGCCTTTTGAGTTGTTGAAAAAGAGTGTTGTGATCAGCAAGTTATCTTGACAAAACTCTATAAGTTTCTCTCCTGCTTCATTTTTATCCTCCAAGGCCAAACTTGCCTATTATTCCAAATATTGTTTTTAATTTCCTACTTCAACATTGTGATCCCCTGTGATGAATGTGACATCTTTTTTTAGTGTTATTTCTCAAAGATGAGATAGGTCTTCATAGGACTGATCAACTTTGGCCTCTGTCATCAGTGCTTGGAGCATAGATTTGTATTACTGTGATGTTAAATGATTTGCCTTGGATTCAAACAGATATCATTCAGTGGTTTTTGAGATTATGCCCCAATACTGCTTTTTTCCACCCTTTTATTGACTACGAGGCTACTCCATATCTTCTAAAGATTCTTGCTTGCAGTAGAATGTGTAGTGATCACCTGTATTAAATTCATCCATTCCCATCCATTTAAGTTGACTGACACCCAAGATGTTTATGTTTCATCTTTCCATCTCCTGTTTGACCACATCCAGCCTACCTTGGTTCATGGATCTCACATGCCAGTCTCCTATGCAGTATTGATCTTTACAGCATCAGACTTTCCTTTCATCTCTCAATGTATCCTCAGCTCAGCTTCTTTTCAGCTTTGGCCCAGCTGCTTCATTAGTACTGGAGCCACTTGTCATCCTCTGCTCTTCCCCAGTAGTGTATTGCATGCTGTCCTGCCTGAGCAACTCATGTTCCTATGCCATTGCATTTATCATTTTAGTAAAGTCCACGGGGTTTGCTCTGCAAAGATACTGGAGATTGATACAAAGAATTTTCTCACAAGTATACATCTCAAGTAACTTGTATGTTTTATCTGCCAACTGGCCCCATACTGGTCAAAGACACTGGCCATTTCGTACTCCGATGGATAACTTTTTGTCAGGATTCTCCATTATGACTTCTCCATCTTGGGTAATCCTGAACGGCATAGCTCCTAGTTTCATTGAGCTATACAAGCCCCTCTGCCACAGCAAGACAGCAGTCTGGTGGGGAAGAAAGACATGCATACCACATATAGGTAGGTAGATTTTATGTATATGTATATGTGTGTGTGTGTGTGTATATATATATATTTGTATATACACATTATATATACATACATATACACATACATACAGGCAGGTAGATACAAATGTATAAATATGTATACACATACACATACAGGTAAGTAGATTATATATATGTGTGTGTATGTGTGTGTATACACATATATATATATATATATATAGGTGAAAGATAAAATGACTGAGAAAACATAGGTCTGAGCTTCTGAGTATATTGATTTATCAAACAATGCATAGCAATTGCTGAGTAAACCTCCTCAGCTTGGCACTGGACCTCTAATACAGGAGGAGACAGGCTTTTCTGCATTAACAACTAATTAAATAAGACCAATTAATTAAAAGGAAACAATTAACCAGGATACTACGTTAGGTAATCTGATTTCTAATTGGGGGAAAGATTAGGGACTTTACAAGTTGGGAGGGAGAGAATGAACAGGTATAGTTCCCTGAAATAAGAAAAATCGGGGTCCCACTCCCCTAAATGTCTGCACTCTGATCAAAGGAGCATGGAAATAGTAACTGACCAATATGGGGCCAGTTGGCAGATAAAACATACAAGTTACTTGAGATGTATACTTGTAAGAAAACTCTTTGCATCAATCTTCAGATCTGACCAGGTTTCTGGTCAGTATAACCCTAGGCCTTTAGTTAAGAGTTTCTAAGCAGCAGACACAGGGCTGGGTTAAAACAATGCAATAAGGTTTTCTCCTCATTCTCACAATTGAATAAAGTTTTCTCACATGACAAAAATTAGACTAGACCTTTAATGGAGTAGAAAGGGAAGCAAGATAGCTCCAGAATTGAGTCACAAGATGGAGTCAGAATCTCTCTCTATATATACACACACATACAAAATACGTAAGTGACCTAGTAATTAGTACAGTACCAACACAAAATAGGCACTTAACAAATTTTATTGGTTGCTCAATATAGCTACATCCATACATATATATATAATTGTATATATACATATATATACATCATATATGCATGTGTGTGTATTATATATACATAAATACACACACACACACACACACAAATATATCCCAATAAAATGTAAACTTGTTGAGTGTAGGGACTGTTTTACTTTTGTCTAGCACAGCACCTGGAATGGAGAAGGCACTTAATAAGTATTTATCAGTTTATTGATTGATGATGGGTAATGATTTGGAGGCTAAAAATTCCCTTATCAAGCAGTTTTCATGTGATCTTTTAATTTAATGAATCACTGTTTTTCTTTTATCAAAGCTAGCCTTCAATTAAGTGATTGTGTTTATTAATACATTAATTTTTAAAGTAATCCTTTTATCTTATTCTGAACCGGCACATGCTGCTCAGTCATTTCCATCACTTCTGACTCTTCTTGTCCACATTTGGAGTTTTCTTATCAGAGATACTGGAGTGATTTGCCATTTCCTTCTCCAGTTCATTTTACAGATGAGGAAACTGAGGCAAACAGAGTTAGGTGATTTGCCCAAGGTCATACAACTAGTAAGTGTCTAAGGCCAGATTTGAAATCAGGAAGGTGAGTCTTCCTGACTCCAGGCCTGGTACTCTATCCGCTGTGCCACCTAGCTATCCCTGATTGGCACATATTAAGTGCTTAATCAATACTTGTTAACTGGACCAAATTAAAAAGGATAATTCCATATACAGTATAGAGCAGAAGATTTTACCTCAAACTGTGAATTTCTATTATATTCAACCTGCTTTTCCTTTGAAGTATGTTGGTGTCCCCAAACTTAGGGCAGTTTCAAGCTATTAAAATAACTAAAGCTTAAAATTGCAAAAAAAGACTTTTGGAACACAGTGATATATAAGTTGGACATAGAGATTTCAAATATTCATGAAATATTTACAAAATTTTGGTCCTTGATTTGCTTGAAATAAAAGCTGCATTTTTTTTTAGTGGTAAGAGGAGCTAATAATACCAAGAAAGACCATCTTTTTCCTTGTCAAACTGGCCAAGTTCCCTAGACACAGAAATCTGAGTGGCTTGAGTTTAGCCATGCTAGAAGACTTAGGAAAATCTAACCACTGAATGATCCAATGATCTTGAGGAGCCTTGGCTAAGCTGAAATAAGTATTGCAATGGCTGAGAATTTCCCAGGCTATCTGGGAGAAAAGGAACTTTAAAAATTGCAATCCAATTACCTTGGAGGCATTCTGCTTGGTAGTAGAAATGGATGAACAAATTATGGTATTATTAATGTAATAGACTATGAAAATGCTATAAGAAACAATATGAGGAATTCAGAGAAACATGAAGTCACTTTTATGATCGGGAACAGAACTAGGAGAACAATATACACATATGACTGAAATAATAAAAGCTAGCATTATTTATATGGTGCTTGAAAGTTTACAAAGCCCTTGATATTTATTATCTAATGATTCTCACAGCTCTGTGAGGCAGGTGCTATTACTTTCCTCTTTCCTCGCATCTCTCCCTTTAGAATGTGAGTGCCTTGAGGCAGGGACCGTGATTTTAGTTTTTCTTTCTCTGTACCACGGATACTTCACAGTTCTTGATACATCATATGCACTTACTAAATGCTTGTTAACTGAATGACTGTCTACAATATTGTCAATGAAAACACCACTGGAAGAATCCAAAATTCCGATTCCATTTAAATGATTGGTCTTGGAAATCTGTTGACAAAAGCCATCTCCCTCCTATCAGGTAGAGGCAGGGAGCAATGGCTCTGGTGAGATATATGCCTTGACATATCAAGTCCCTGTGACTGTTGCTTTGTTTTAAATGTTTTTCATTGACATGAGAGAGGGTTGATGGGGAGGAAGTGTGGAACTTTTTTTAATGGGAAATGCATTTGGCTTAAAAGCAAAAGCCATCAACAAAACTTAAAAAAAAAAAACCTAACCCCCCAAAGTCACAATTTCAACCGAGAGAGGAATTGCTTCAGAATTCCTCCAAATTCCAATCAATTTTAAAGATGCCTTTACAGAGCAGTGAGACCCATCCAATTCTTTCCTTTCCATATTCATTTGTCACTTAGTCAAAACAAGCAGAGCTAAGAAGAAGAAAAAAACCAAACAGTTGCATAGGGGTGGTAGTCTAAATGGTCAATGCTTACTAAATTAGGTGTATTTTCAAGAATGCTCTAGCTGCAGCACTAGATTTTAAACGGGCTTATTGACAGGCTTTTAAGTTGAAAGGTCCAGTAATAAAGATACATTAAGTACGGTGCAATGGAAAGAAACAACACTGCATTTTGAGTTTGGAGTGCTGGGTTCAAATCTACATATTCCTCTAGTATCCAGAGAGGGTCTGTCATGTCCACTTTAAAACTTTCTTGGTGTTCCCCCACACATACCCCACCCCCCTTCTTACTCCCATTCTGAAGATACTGTCTCAGGTTCTTGAAAAAATTAAACCAGCTTCCTCTCATCATTCCCTTGCTTCAGATGAATTTTGTTTAACAACAACAACAAAAAACCTAGTTTCTCTTCACACATTTTATGGTCACAAATCACTAAGACAAAATACTTGGTATGCCCTCCAACACCCCATGTAATTTCCCCATGGTGATTCATGTTGGTTGTCTGAAATAGCCGAAAGTGGCAAAAAAGTTTATTATGAGCAATGAGAGGCAGGAATAACTCTGTTCCAGCCTTCTTACCAAGGCTTCTCAGATTTCTTGTGTTCCCAGCTAGAGTTGCTCTTGCTCTCCAGTTATCAAAATCAATGATGAGAGCAATTGGCTATCTCCCTACCTCACCCCCACACACATCCACTATTTTTGCAGTAAAATGTCTATTAAAAATGATGATAACTATAATAATAAAAAATATGTTAAATAATATTATAAGTTGCATAATATTTGCGAATTTGCATTGGTAAAGGGACTTTTCTTGGCAGGTGTTCCTTACATCAGTGAAAATATAGACCTGGAAATTGCAGGTTTGGGTGAAAATGAAGCCACATACTTAATTCCTCTGGGCTATTTTTTGGCCTTATTTTGTTTATTTTCAAATATGATGGCTCCAGTAGAATTTCCCTCAAGTCTATAACCAGGGGTAGGAGACAGGACAGGTATATTTGTATGCTAATATGTGTCTATGATTTAACTATGCCTGTATATCCAGGGATCAGGATTCTATCTATGATTTTGTTGGTATAAGGAGCTCTCAGGAGAGGAGATACCCTCCACAAATGCAGGTCAGTACATTCTCAGCAACTTATCATCTTAGAAAATGACCCAGAACACTGAGAGGTAAAGTGATTTAGCCAGGGTGACCCAGAAAGCACATGTTAGATTCAGGACTTGAACTCTGGTTTTCCTGGTTAACTCTCTACCCATTACTCCATGCTGCCTCTCTGCCTGTATATACACTTATCAAAGTAATGTCAAGGGAAATGATAGAACATTTCTTATTTTTGCTCTTATCCTAGATTCAGAGTTAGAGTGCATCTTAGGGGCCATCTGGTCCAATTGCCTAAATTTCTAAATTAGAACCTGAGGCCCAGAGAGGTTAACTATCCTACCTAAAGTCGCACAGGTGGTAAATGACAAAAGTAGGGCTTTCAGAGCCAATGCCTTTTCTCCTACACTACTCTGTCTCATCTTTAATTCCTTCTCATTCATTGATTATCTGGCTTCAGTTCTCAAAATCAAAAATATGATGCAGAGATGGAATACGGATGGATAGGAATAAAAGGAAACATCCAGAATTAGAATCAATGTTTTGTATAAGCCAAAAGGCTCTGGCTCTCTCTCTCTTTCTGTCTCTCCTATATATGTATGTATGTATGTGTGTGTAGTATATATATATATATATATATATATATATATATATATATATATATATATATATATATAATGTAAATATTGGTTGAACTTGAATTGAATTGCATAAGGAAGGAAGGAAGAGGAATGCTAAGGAGCAAAGACTCCATGTTCAGTGATGTTGCTATGTGGATGGTTTAAGGTAGCATTTTGAGTTGGTGAGGATTTTTATGACACTCTAGAGGAACTGTGGGTTATATAGGGCCAAATGTTGTACCCTTAGAATCCTAGAAACTAAGAGGAGTTGGTATAAAGTATAGGATTAGTTTTCCTGACCCCTGTAATATACCAGGCAGGTTTTCCTGGTGATGAATTCTGAGGAGAGACACCATCCATCCATTACACTCAGGAATATAGCAGGGATGCAGGTTTATCCCATTGCACCAAAGCTAGACTCAGAAAATTGCTAGGAGCATCCAAGTCTACCAATGTCTTGACCCAGAGGATGCACTAATCAGAGAATTCGAGCTCAGTGTGGAAAAGTAGCTATTGGTTCAACACCTACATAGAAATGATATAGAGAAGATTTTTTTATTATCCTGGATTGTATCTACCTGGACCCTTTTTGAATTTTCCCTTGTCCTTATGTGGGATAACTTGCCTGGTGGTGACTGACTTGCCTGAAGTACCAGAACCCAGGCAGATCTGATCTGATCAATAAAGCAACATTTATTTGAGGGTTCTCTCTCTCTCTCTTCTCTCTCTCTCTCTCTCTCTCTCTCTCTCTCTCTCTGCCTGTCTCTGTCTCTCTTTTTTCTGTTTCTTTCTCTTACACACACACACACACACACACACACACACACACACACACATACACACCCCTTACCTTTTCAAAATTCACACCTACTTTTTCACTACAATTTATGTAGGGGTAGGAAATATAGACTCGGTGTTCTTCTGATCTGTTTAGAATTGAAGCTGCACCTGTAAGATATGAATAGATTTCAAAAGCATGCCTTCCCTTCCATGCTAGTTCAGTACCTCATTCTGGCATGGAGGTGGCCTTAGATTCTCAAAGGCTGTGTCAGGATAACACACTCACTGTAAGCTCCTTATAGGCTTGAAGGCCCTTGAGGATTTGCCTAGGAATAGACCATGTGTTTGTCATCCCAGCACTACTCTGGTGAGCTTGCAGAATGCAGGATGATACAATGGCAAGGGTAGTAACTGTCCAGTCAGTAGTCCTGAATTAAAATCTTCCTTCTAACTCTTACTACCTATGTAGCTTTGGACAAGTCATCTCATCTCCCTGGCCACAGTTTCTTCAGCTGTTGAGAGAGAGAGAGAGAGAGAGAGAGAGAGAGAGAGAGAGAGAGAGAGAGAGAGAGTTAGTCTAATTGCCTTCTGAGGTCCCTTCTAGGTATATGAACCAATGATATCTTAGAAACTGGCCTTTAGGTGATTTTTTTCCCCCAACCCTAGCTATGTTAACCTATAAGGACAAAAATAATTTCATTTTTGCCTTGTAGCCCCAGTGAGGTGTTATTAATCTCCTGTTGTATAATGGGCACTGTGCTAGGCTCTGAGACACAAAGGTAAAAATAAAGTAATCCCTGCCCTCAAGGAGTTTACCTTCTATTGAGGGAAACAAAATATCTATATGTGACTAGAAATTTTATATTTATATTTGTTAGTAGCTGTTGATGGAAACAAAATGTCTACATGTGACTAGAAATGTTATGTTCGTGTTTATTAGTAGCTGAGAATCAAGAAAGGCCTTATTTGGAAGGTGGTATTTGAGCTGAGCATTGCAGGAAGCTTGGCATTCTGAGAATCAGAGGTGAAGAAGGAATGCGTTCTAGGCACAGGGGACATCCTCGGTGCAGAGGGAAGAGACAAACCCTTGGCACTGCCTCTGGTCCTTTCCTGTTAGCCCATCTCCTTCTTATCTGATGAAAAACATAAGAGGTCAAAGAGAACTCATAGCTTTGCTTTTATTTCAAAGTAGCCAAACTATCACGCAAGAGAAATAGCTTAAGTGGCAAATAGGGTCCAAATGGTCCAGGAACCAATTGCAAAGCTACATAAAGGGAACTGCTTCTATCTTTGTAAGTGACATATACATGAGTGCTTTTGTTGTTTCCCAGAGAAGCCAGAGTACATCGTTTCCTATTTGGCATGTCACTTCAGTGACACATGGTGGCACTAGAAATGATTAGCTGCTGGCTCTTTAATGTGATTTCTGACTACTGCAACTGCAGAGGTGACGCGGTAGCTGTTATAGCTTCTCCAGCAAGCCAAGAAGGGACTGAAAGAAGGAATTAGCAGAAGCAGGAGCAGGAGGCATCTGAAATGTGGCCAGTGAAGAGAAAAGAGAAAGGAAAAGGCGAAGAGTGGCTGAAAGGTAGATTTCCACTTATACCCTTCTCAGGCCACAGTGGAGGGGACTTTCTGTTCCTGTGGCTTGAATCTGCTAATTACAGAGCCCAGGAAGCTGCCCAGAATATCCACAGACTGCAAGAAAAGGCAGAAAAGAGTCTGAAAAAGATGAAATAACACAATGAAGCCAAGAGTTCACACAGGAGCTACCAGCAAATGAGATCTTGGCATGGCATAAAGAAATGACAAAGACAAGTTTCTGATCACTAAACAAATGGTCTATACCTTCTTGTCAAATAACATTTATAATGGTAATAGTAATAATAGTAATAATAATGATAGCTAGCATTTACATAGTGCTTTAAGTTTTATAAGGTACTTTATATGGATTCAGATGTAGATACAGATACAGATATATATGTAGATGCAGGTACAGATACAGATACAGATAGATATGGATGTAGATGTAGAATCAGATCTACATGTAGATATAAATACAAACAGAGCATGGTGTAGTGGATAGAGTGCTGGGCTGGAAATCAGGAAGACTCATCTTCCTGAATTCAAATTCAGCCTCAGACACTTACTAGCTGTGTGACCCTGGCAAGCCACTTAACCTTGATGCCTCAGTTTCCTCATCTGTAAAATGAGCTAGAGAAGGAAATAGCAAAACACTCTAGTATCTCTGCCAAGAGCATCTCCCAAAAATGGAGTCATAAAGAGTTGGACACTACTGGGATGATTAAAAAACATGGATACAAATATAGAGATAATCAAGCTACCTTTATATGAACCCTGTAAGGTAGGTGCTGTTATCATCCCCATTTTGTAGATGATGAAATAAAGCCTGAGAGAGGTTAAGTGTTAAGAGTTAAGTTACTGAGGGTCACACTGCTATCAAGTGTGGGAAACTAGATTTGAACTCAGGCCTTCATAACCCCAAATCCACACACCTGGCTGCTAAAGAATTTAGAGTTGGGAGTGTGGTTGGGGGTGCTCCATTGGAAATAACTGAAAAATCAATTGGTCAGCTTCTCCCATCCATATTGCTTTCTGCATTTAGAATATAGAATGCTGTAATGCTAGCCATACCCCCTTTTATTAATGAAAGGATGATTCTGTGATAAACTGGCTGCCCCCTAACTATTGGTTTTATTATCGTAGAGCTAGAAGGGACCTCAGTTGACCATCCAACTTAACCTCCTTGTACAAAGAGCCACATTCCACAGAGGTGAAGGGACTTGCCCAAGGTCACTGTGGTATCATTTGGAAAGCAGGGGAGAACTAGTTTCTGCATCCAAGGAAGCCAAGTGCAAAGACCTTCCAAATCCTAACGAGTATCTTGATAAATGTTCATGGCAGTCAGCAAAGATCTTCAAGTACTGGAGATTAAGATATGACTCCTCAGCTCTGTATTTTGAGTTAGATTACCACAAGCTAGTTGGGCAATGTAGACCTTCAGTGTCAGATTAGTTAGTGAGAGAAGAGAGTAGCAACTTCTCAAAAAACTAGTGTATAAGAATTGAGACACCATGGGTTGAGTGGCAGAACCAAAGATAATTCCCCACCAGTTATTTGGGTATCATAACATCCTAAGGTGTCAGATCAGCTAGTAGTATATGGCAGCCTCCACGTGGCTCGTGGGAGTTCTAGAACTAATATTTGTGTGGAAGTATTCAGGATGCAATTCCAGCCCCATATAAGGTTTTGAGTTTCTTTTTAAATACAAGATCCATGTCAGTTCTAATTAATTTTTTCCTCATTTCTAATAAACATCAAGAACAAGGATAATTTTGCAATGGCTTGAAGAAAATATGCTATATTTGTAGGTTTTTCCAATGTCACATAATAACTTTGTGTATAGAAATACAGATTGGTCTCTGTAGAAAAGGAGAAGGTAAGAGGGCTGAAGGAATGCTTCTCTATTTTCTAGATTATCAGGTAGAATGAAGTATTCATTGAAAGAATGTGTAAAACTTCTCATGTCCAAATTTGGGGTGGTTTTAACTTGTGCTTTTTGTCATTGTTGTTCCACCTGATTCCTATTCCGAGAGAAATATGGCTCCAGATTGGCTGAGAGAATGCTGAGCCTCACATAGCATAGCTGCATTATGGATTTCAGTTTATTGCAGAGATCTTGGGAAAAAAATTTGGGGGTTACATGGAGAAAGGAACACCAGGCTCCCATTCAAAAGTTTCTCTCTCTCTCTCTCTCTCTCTCTCTCTCTCTCTCTCTCTCTCTCTCTCTCTCTCACACACACACACACACACACACACACACACACACACACACACACACACACATCTTTCTCCATGTATGTATCCAAATTTTCTCTCCTAAGTCTTTGGAAGAAACTGAAGAAAATCTTTTACACAGCTATGCAGCATCATAACCAGAATTTTCTTAGTCATCAGAAATGTGGTAACATAGAACTATCCTACCCCAAAACTGCTGGAGGCTTGGGCTAAGGCAGGGGGAAATGCTTCACATGGGAAACAAGGAAGAAACAGAACCTGAAGAGGCATAGAAACTCTGACCTTATGTCAAGAGGTTGAAGGGTGGAAAAATGTGAAGAAGGGAAGGGAGTAAGATAACCTTTTGTAGTTTTGTAACAGACATGAGGTTCTTCCAACATGGTAATCCTCTTATGAGGAGGTAATGTCTCTTGAACCACAGAAGTACTGATGACAAGAACCCCAAGATGGCACAAGTAGAGACATAGTCCCTTTTGGTTAAAGAAAGAAAAAGCAAGTCATGGCAGTTATTGATTCCCAGCTGAGAGGTCCTGAAGTGGAGATGTATTAACCTAACATGATCAATTTGGTATGTTTTCTTCCCAGAATACATATAAAGTAGGTGAGGGAAAACTTCCCAAAACTTGTGAAACCTGACAACCATTGCTGATTTCTGGTAATTCTTGTGGATGGAAATTACATTGCCAGAAAGAATCTAGAAAGAATTTCAAGGTATAATTGAGTCCCGAGCTCAAAACTGAAGAGGGGCATGTGTAGTTGGTATCTTTCATAGCACCTGATTAAAGGTAGACATTTCCAAAGAGAGAGACAGATTTGGGAAATGAATATCTGGTTAAGAAAAGCAATCAATCAATCAATAAGCATTTATTAAGTGCCTACTATATGCTAGGTATTGTGCCTGGTCTGATGATACAGGCAAAATTGAAACATCCTTTGTCCTCAAAAATTACATTATATCAAGAAACAATATGTACACATGCAAATATATGTGTGTATGTATGTATAATAAATACAAGGTCATTTGAAAAGCGGGGGACTAGGCACTTGAGGGATCAAAGAAGACCTTATGTACCACATTGTGCTTGAACTGAACTCTACAATCAGTTTTGATGTCTAAGAATAGAATTTATATTTCCGGACCACAAATTAAGAAACAGAACTGATAGTCTCTTGGCCAATGATGGAGTTCTTCTAGCAAAGGCCAGGGAGAATGCATTTACCTGGACACTTTAAGTTCAGACCAGAAAAAAGATTATTTGAAGGAGCATAACATATTTACCTGGAGAAGAGAGGGAGAGGGTAGCTGTACCCATGTAGTTTTCTGGGAAGTAGTAATGATTGGAACCTTGGGGAGAAGTAACCATCACTTCTTATGATTCTAAGGAAGGAGCAGAAATTTAAGCAGTCTAACCTTCATCTTAGCTCTTAAGAGAATGGATCATAAAGATTTCAGAGAAAATTCCTATGGAGTGTCTAAAATTCTGTAAGGGAAATCATATCAAGAAGAATGAGAAGCTTACATGAGTAAAATTCCGATGGCACAAACATGAACAATTCTGACTAGAAGAAAAGTGCTATTTAAAGAGGCAAGAGTGAATGCATAGAAAACTCATCAACCAACTGTGAGTTTAAAAAATGTCAATCAGCCAGAATCAAGGGTAAGTAAATACGAGTGAATATGCATGTCTTGTAAGTATTCTGTCAGGACTTCAAAACTCAGAATGAGGTGAAGTCAGCAGTGAATGATAAAAATAAAGGAAAGGGTGTGATGTAGTGAAAAAAACATTGATTCTAGGCTGCCAATCTTGCCTCTGATTCTTGCTACTGACAAGTCACTTACCCTCTCTTGGCCTTAGTTCCTCCATCTCAGATGGAGGCTCAGATAGCCTCTAAGTTTCCATCCACCTCTAGATCTAGTGTGCTGTGCCTCACTTAACCACTTTAGACCTCAGTTTCCTCATCTATGAAATAAGTGAGTTAGAATAGATAAGTTCTCATCTACTCCACTAGCTCTTAAGTTCTCAATTTTTGCTTTTTTTTTTTTACCAATAATCATGATCATCTGATTTGGAAGGAAGAAACGACAATTGTTTATGAGAGGTGAGACTCAACTTAAGTGAGAAGGAAGTATGACAGTTGCTTCCCTCAAAGAGCTTATCAGTGAGCCCAGATGACTCCCATGCTAGAGCACTGAAAGACTTGCAGGAGATGATTGTTGTTGTACCTTTAAGAAATTGTCAAGAATGGGAGGCCCGCGGCAGGATTGGGGGTGGATAATATACCATTCCAAATGCATTTCCCTCTTGCTCCACTTTGTCAGCACTAAATGGAAATGAAGAACGTGTGATTATTGTGGCTTCAAATTCCAAAATCCCCCCAGTTCCCAGATATCCACAGCCCTCCTGCCTATGGAATGCAGGGCTCACGGCATGTGTGTTTGTAATAAGTGTTTCCATTAAAGCCTGTGCTTCCCTGGTTCGGCTATTTTAACAAGGGCCATCATTTCACACACCGTTGTCCTGAAAATGTGATAGTATTTGCCAGTCTTTAGATGGAAAGCACTTACACCTCATAAGTCGGTAATAGGTTCTTGTATTAAAACATTTGCTTCGCCCATTTGGCTTTCTCAGCCTGGCCCTTTTTTCAAAGGCTGTTCATTTGGAAGAAGGATAAAAAACCAACAACAACATCACTACAATGCTTGGCTGTCTGGCCCCTAGACCAAGTCACACACTTCATCTAATGGGATGTGAGCTGGTGATTGCATACACTTGCACTGTCTCCGCTGGTTGGCTTGTAATGGATTTTAAAGCACTTCTTAAATGCCTCCTAGACAGCGTCCAGTGAGTCTATTGCAAGGCAGACATCACCAGTGCCCTTCCATAGAACTAGGTCAAATGAACAATTTGCACAAGAATCCCCTGAAAGTTTCTCTAGATATTAATATTACTTTCCAAATTCACTGTGATTGCTAGGGAAATTTTCTCTTCTGGCATCATGTGAACTGCTTAATAATAGATCTTTTTCAATCATATCAGATGTACTCTTTGAGGTCACAAAAGCACATATCAAAAGTGAATCTTATAGGTAAATGATATTAATATTAGCTTTAGGTTTTAATTGGCTAAGTGAAATAGCATGTTATAAGAAAAAAAGTAGAGATATAATCCATATAATAATATCAATGGGATAAGGCATTTGTGTAGAGAATTCCTGATGAGGACACTTTGTCCACCAATGCAGCTCAGCATCTTTTCTTCAAATTATAATCTTGTCAACTTGCCAGGGACCCTGAGAGGGTGAATGACTTTCCCAAGGTGACAGCCAATCTATAGGGTCAGGCCATGAGCTGATGTCTTCCTGACTCTCTATCCATGATGCCAGCTTTCTTTCACACAGGGCTATTATCCTATATTAGCTGGGTAGTTACAATGCAATCATAATTATAGTTTGCCCACTGAAAGAATAGAATCCAAGCCAAAAAAAAAAAAAGTAATTGGATCCAAACTTGGAAGGGCCTTTACATAGTCCCAGCCCCTCATGTGAGATGAGGTCCAAAGAGTTATAGTGATTTTTCCAACATTCAAAAGTTGATTCCAACTCAGTTGTCCTCATGCCAACTCATTCCACCACACTACCCAGTTTAGGGAAAAGATAAGAAATTACAACCACAAGAAAACAAACAAACAAAGTCCAAGAGCATTGTATCTAACACTGAGAGAGATTGGGGTATTCTTAAACCAGCTTAATGCTCAACCCTCAATGAAAATGACTTTCTCTGGTCTTTGGACAATATGAGATCTAAATCTCTGTGGTTCCAAGTGCAAAATTACCTTTGAAAAATGAAAGCTGAGAGGTCCCTAAGTGCTTTCAATATAATCTTTCAGTATAACAACAAAAGATAGCTCATGAAGTGCCTGAGCTTCAGTGACAGACCCACTCTCCCTGAGAAAACCCTGAAACATAAAGTGCTCCTCAAATTCTCTAAAATTTTCCAAAAAAGAATAAGTCATTAAGGGTGCCAAATTGTTTAAGAACTTGGGTGAATTCAGTCACTAAATGAACCCATGCTCTTCATAGACATGCTAGAACTGAAGCAGAGGAGTGCAGTGAATCAAGTCCTAGGCTTGGAGTTAGGTGTGTAAGGATTCAGCTAAACACTAGCTGTGTGACCCTGGGCAAGTTGTTTACCCACTGTCATCCTCAGTTCCCTCATCTTTAAAAGAGGAATAATTAATTTTATTTCCTTTCATTAGAAGCAGCTAGGTGGTACAATGGATAGAGTGCTGGACCTAGAGTCAGGAAGATCTGAGTTCATATGCCAAAGGGCATATTGCATATCCTTTGATCCAGCAATAGCACTCCTAGGTCTGTATCCCAAAGAGATCATAAATAAGGGGAAAGGACCCACATATACCAAAATATTTATAGCAACTCTTTTTGCAGTGACAAAAAAATTGGAAATTGAGGGGATGCCCATCAATTAGAGAATGGCTGAACAAGTTGTGGTATATGAATGTAATGGAATACTATTGTGCTATAAGAAATGATGAACAGGCAGACTTCAGAAAAACCTGGAAAGACTTGCATGAACTGATACTGAGTGAAGTGAGCAGACCAAGGAAAACATTGTACACAGTAACTGCAACGTTGTGCAATGATCAACTATGACAGACTTAGCTCTTCTTGGCAATACCATAATCTAAGACAATTCCAAAGGAAAATACTATCCAGATCCAGAGGAAGAACTATGAAGTCTGAATGCAGATTGAAGCATACTATTTTCACTTTTTTTTTCTTGTAGTTTTCCCATTTTGTTCTGATTCTTCTTTCACAACATGACTAAGGTGGAAATATGTTTAATATGATTGTAGGTGTATAGCCTCTATCAGATTGCTTGCCATCTTGGGTAGGGGGAAAGGAAGGGAAGGAGAAAAAAATTTAGAACTCAAACTCTTATAAAAATGAATGTTGGAAACTATCTTTACATGTAATTAGAAAAAATAAAATATTATTAAGTGGGAAAAAGGAATGAGTTCAAAACTAGCCTCAGACTCTTACTAATTATGTGACCCTATGCAAGTCATTTAACCTCTGACTGCCTCAGTGTCTTCAAATGGGAATAATAGTAGCACTAAATCCCAGGGTTGTGGTTGTTGTGAGGATAAAATGAGATAATATTTATAAAGTGCTTTGCAAATGTTAAAGTATAAATGCTAGCTATTATTAATAGTAATAACTATAGGATTTAACTTCCCAGTTTGTTAAAAGGCAAAAATGAAATATTTTTACAGCATTTTGCAAGCCTTAATAAATGCTAATTATTAGTATTAATAATAATATCATTTATAGGGTGGTTGTGAGGTTCAACTACACAATACATTAAGGAACTTCAAAAATGTGAACTACTGTTATTTCATACTTCTTAGAAGTCCACGTTTCTCTACTAGTCAGTCTTATTTTGCACAGCATTTAATTAAATGCAACACTGTTCTGATGTGTAGGTCTTAAAGCTGTAAATAGTTTTCCACAAAAGCCAATGCAGCTGGACTGCTGTGCCTTCCCACAGTTGTGGCTGTCATCACTAATGAATGGTCTTAAAATCTCTTTGTTATTAATTAGTCCTCAAAAATCTAGAGACATTAACTAGAGTCAAGTCTTGAATTACCTTAAAGGCACAGTAACACTTTTCCTCTGGGGAAGAGATGAGGGACTACATAGGTGTGCAGTAACATAGAATACTGAAGCTAGACACAAGCTTGGAGGTCAAACGGTCCAGTTCCTTTGAAGGAAACTTTGTTCTAATGTCTGAAAGCATCAGAAAAGTTTTTTTTTATAGGACCTTTCCAATTAGGGGACATGACTAAATATATGGAGGAAGAGCATGATTGCTCGTCATCTCCTTTCCACGGAGTAAGAGGAAATGTTCAAGAAACTGGGAATTAACTAAGGAAGGTATTTCAATCTAAGCATATCATTATTGTGTGAAATGCCATTGTCCATTTAACTGACTTCTTACAGAGCTTCTATGGGGGAAAGAAATGCACAGAGAGAGTTTCTTGATGAGGAAGCTAGGATTTTTGTGTGAAGGCCAAATTATTTTCCTTGGGAAAACATCTGTGAGATCATAATGGAAATCAATGGGAAAAGAGACCCAAGTCCAGCTCAGGTCAATGCTTCTCAGCAAAGGCCATTTTAGATTTCCAGAATGAAAATCAAATGCAATGAGATTTTCAGAACAAGTTATAAGCAACAGAATGGAACTCAATTAGATGGGGTTTCCAAGCATGAAAATGCATAACATTCCAGAGGTGATTTCATGGACTCCTTAGACCAGAATAATGAACTGTTTTGATTACAAACCAATGAAAAAGAGAGATATTGTAATTTACAAATGTGCCTGTGACAAACAGGAAGTAACAACCTGTATGATCCTGGGCAATTCTCCTACCACAAAATTGTTCTTGAGAGATAGTATGGTCCAATGGAAAGTACATGGTATTAGAAGTCAGAGGATCTGCTTTTAATCCTCACTTCTGCTACTTACTACCTGTGTGACCTTGGGGAAGTCAGCTAAATTCTCCATCTCTAAGTTTTCTTACCTGAAAAATGAGAGGCCAGGACTAAGGTTGGACCTGATGCCAAGGTCTCTTCCAGCTCTACATCTACTATCCTGTGTGAAGATGCTTATCTAAAACACTCACAGTAACCAAACTTCTGTGGTTCCTAATACCAAATGTTAATGAAAAGGGTCCTCTGGTTTGAAAGCCACAAAGACAGATTTTCTAGGTTCTTAGAAGATCCCCATGGTGGTTGCCATGTGCCAGGCACTGTGCTTATCACTTTGCAAATGTCATCTTATTTGATCCTCACAAATCTGCAAGGTAGGTGTGACAATAGCAACAGCAGTAGCACTTTAAGGTTTGCAAAGCACTTTCCAAATATCTCATTTGATACTCACAACAACCCTGTTAGGTAGGTACTATTATTATTATTCCCATTTTAGAGATGAAGAAACTGAGGCACACTGAGGTTAAGTGACTTGTCCAGGTTCAGATGGCTAATAAGTATCTGAGGCCAGATTTGAACTCACCTTCCTGACCCCAGTCCCAGTGTTCTATGCACCATGACATCTAGCTGCCATTAGTCGTAGCACCAGGATTAAATTCAGTATAAGCAATATTTATTATACTCTATTGTGTGAAAGGCTCCATACTAGGGACTGGGTTACCAAAAAGAAAAAAAAATGGCAGCTTCTGCCTCAAGGTGCTTACAGTCTAGAAAGGTGTATAAGACATTGAAATTGAAGATATTTTATTCCAAGTTAATAACAAAACAAGTCTGTGCCATAATGGATAATATGCTGGACTTGGTATCAGGAAGATGGGAATCCCACGTGAGATCCTTACAAGCTGTGTGACTCCTGGCAAATCATTTTGCTTCACTTAACTTCAGTTTTGTCGGCTGTAAAATGGGATAAAATAAGAGAACTTATTTCACAGAGTTGCTGTGAGGCTTAAATGAGATGGCATATGTATGGTGCTTCTGCAGGCCTTAAAATATATTACTACTACTACTGTTACTACTATCACTACTCCAACTACTATTACCACTACCATGACTACTACTACTACTACTACTACTACTACTACTACTACTACTACTACTATAACTACTACAGTTACTGCCAGTTCCATCTTTGCTGCTGCTGCTGATCCTACTACTACTACTGACTACTATTACCACTATCACCATTACTACTACTATTACTGCTACTACTATCATCACTACCACTACTACAGCTATTACCACCACTACTATTACTACTATCACCTTCATTACTATTGTCACTATTACCTCCACCACCACTACCACCACTACTACTATAACTATTACTTCTAGGCAATGAATGCTAGCACTAATACTATTCGTACTAATAGTACTGTCAGTAATAATGATGATAAAAATGAAATGAAGAAAGTATTCCAAAAACCAGAACTGTGTGGTGTCTATTCCAGGTAAGGAAGAGGGAGTGGGAAAACCTGTAGGAGTCAGAGAAGGCCAGACTATTTCCATAAACAGAAAATAGTGCAATTAGGCTAGAATGTGGAATGCTTAAAAAGGGAAGCAGAAGTTTGGAATCAGACTAGGATGGCATCATAGAATCATGTAATCTCAGATTTATAAGTAACTGGCTTTATGAGGAATCTAGGTAGTACAGTGGATAGAACACAGGGCCTAGCGTCAGGAAGATTTGAGTTCAAATCTAGCCTCAGACACATATTAGCTGTGTAATCTTAGACAAGTCATTTAACTTCTATTTTCCTCGGTTTCCTCATCTATAGAAAGGGGATAATAATAGTACTTACCTCCCAAAGTTGTTGTAAGGGTCAAATGATATAACAGTTGTAAAGCATTTAGTACAGAGTTTATCACATAGTAAGCACTATATACATGTTAGTTATTATTGCTATTATTATGTGAGGTTTTAGACAATTGAGCATTGAAGTCCAGTTCCCCAGCTCCTTAGTAAAGTCATCAAAAGACTGTCAATCCAATAGTTCCCAGACTGGCATTCTAGGAAGACCCAGAGAATCTCTAGGTTTTATCTTGAGAATTCCTTAGAGACATGAAACTGAGCTCTGGCCCCCACAAACCAGAAAATAGTGATTCAACAGTAAGAAACCCCACCATAGCTGATTTTGGACCAGGGACCAGATCAAGGGGAAGTCCAGGGATGCAATGGACACAGTAAATTTCCAGAATCTAAGGTGAGCTGCAGCATGTGCTTAAAAAATAGACAGAGACTTCATTCTCAGAGCAGTTTGAGTATACCTATGTGACCAAGAAGATGATGACATTTCAAATAGGCTTTCGGGCCTTACTGGCTGATATTGGGGCAGTTATTTCACTTAAAAATCTCAGTACAACCCAGACAGGTCAAAAACATTATCTGAGCCCCTACTTGAGAATTACCTTGGCAACGGTATGAAAGATAAATTGGAGAAACTGAAGGCCAGGAGACCAGTTAGGAAGCTATGATAATAACCCAGAGAAGAAGCAACGAGCATCTAAATGAGGGTGGTGGTAGTAACAGTAGAAAGATGGAGACGTGAAAGAGATACTTTGGAAAAAAAAGACATGGAATGGTGGGAGCTCAGAGACAGAGAAGAAGCATAAAGGGGACTTTCAGGTTTCCAGCTTATATAACTGAAGAACATAGTGATGATACTAACAGGGGTCGGAACGTTAGGCGTTGGGAAGAGAGGAGTGTCCAGTTCATAGCATCAAAGGATCCTAAATTTATAACTGGAGCAGGATTTTGGAGGCCATCAAACTTAAGTGCCACCATTTTCTAGGTGAGGAAACTGAGTCACAGAGAAATTAAATGACTTGTCCGGAGTTACTCAGCTACTGGGCACCTGAGGGAGGATTCAAACTTGGGTTTTTAGGAGAAGATGATGAATTCAATTTGGGATGAATTAAGATTTTTGCAGGATGTTCTAGTAGAAAGGATCAGCAAACATTTGGAAAGGCAGTCTTGAAATTTAAGGGAGATTTTGGCTTGGAGACTCAGAAAGGAAAGCTATCTCTTCTAGAGGTGACAACTAATGCCATCCATAAAAGAGCATCTAAGCTTTGGAAGGTGTTTGACCAAGTAGGTTACAATCTCTTTTATCAGCCTATTCCACCCGCAGAAATGTGTACTTAAGATAGGCTATCCATGAGGGTATTTTGATCAGATTTAGTCACAGACTCTAATGTCTATTGGGAAAGTGACCTGAGAATCTACAGAAATGGACAAGGTCAAAGCAGCTTATGACAGCTAGAAAGCAGTCTTTAATTCTGCAACTGGACAGAGCACAACATATTTAACACTGATTAGATGAACACAGGCTCTAAATATGGGACTCCAGCTTCAGTCCATTGAAAGTGACCTGGGTAATAAGAAGGAGGTTTTTTGAGAAACCATTTTGCAAAGAAACTGGTATTTATAACCTGGGCATTACCTCCAGCCACAGACCCCTACTCCTTTAAGAACTGAGACTTCTACTTTTCTGTGGAAGAGAATCAGGATGGAATCAATCAAGAAGCCACCTTTTCAACAGCACAAAGGTGTCACATGAAAAGCAAGTGTTTGTATATGGCAATATGCTTATTTCTATCTTCTACAAATGTGTATTTCTATATTCTATAAATGTTAATTCTATATATAAAAATTATCTATAGAAACATATAAATATTTTCTTGGCATAAAACTTTTTAGGAATATTTCCATAACTGCTTTCCTGCCTCAACCTACTTTTCTAACCTTTTTTCTCCCACTGCTTCCCTAAACCAACCTTTCATTCTGGCCAGATGGATCCATATGCTAAGCACATTGGAACTCTTAGAAAAAGCTGTCTTCACTTATTCCCTCCATTTCCTTTCCTCTCATTTATTTCTTATCCGCTTACAATATGGCTTACAACCTCACCACTCAGTTGGAGCTGCTGCCTCCAGATCTACCAAGGGTCTTTTAACAGTCTTCTCCTAGTCCTCACTCTGCGTGGCTTCTGCAGCATTTGATACCATTGACCACACTTCCCTCCTCTTCTGTAAGTTTTTGGGACACTACTGTTTCTTAATTCTTTTCCTATCTGTCTAACCCTTCCTTCTCCATTGACTGTGCTGTTTCATCATCCATATCCCACAAGCTAACTGTAGGTGCACCCCAAGCACCTCTTCTTTTTCTCCACGCTCTCTCATTTGGTGACTTCATCAGCTATTACAGGTTTTCATTTTCTTCCTTATTCCAATCATTCAGATATATGCCTCTCTCTCTCTCTCTCTCTCTCTCTCTCTCTCTCTCTCTCTCTCTCTCTCTCTCTCCATATATATATATATACATATATATATATATATACACACACACACACACACACACACACACACACACACACATACACATACATATACACACATATACATATACATTATATATACACATATACATATACATACATATAATTTCTAGTCTTTAGCCTTGCTTCATCAGCTATTGGATATTACAAAGAAAATGTCCCTAAGACATCTTAAATGTAACACGTCCAAAACTAAACTAATTATCTTTTCCCTCAAACCACTGTCCTTCTGAACTTCCATATTTCTGCAAAGGTTTCCACCATCTTTTCAATTCTGAGGTCACAAGCTCAGTATTATTGATTCCTCATTGTCCTCATTCCACATATTGAACCAATAGGTTCAATGGGCTTGCTGTTCTTGCTCTATCTTTACATGTTTCATGCATTCATCTCCTCACCACTCATTCAGCTACCACTTTAGTTCAGGCCATCATCACCTCTTGACTAAACTGTGAAGTCTCTTCTTAGTGCAATCCGTCCTTCACTCAGCTTTCAAAGTGTTCACCCTTGAGTGCAGGTCTGAACATATCACTCTCATACTAACTAATCTATAGCAGCTGTCTATTGCCTCTAGGATAAAATATAGGTTCCTATGTTTGGCTTTTAAAAGACTTTACAATCTGGCCATACCTACTTTGCAACTTACTCCTTTCTGCATACAATATGGACAAGCCAAATTGGCCATCCTACTATTCCTCACAATTAACACTCCATCTCTTGTCTCACTTCCTTTGTATTGGCCATGCCTCCCTTGCCCATGCTTGGAATCCACTCCCTCCTTGTCTCCACCTAACAGAATCATCCCTAATGTCCTTCAAAAGTCAGCTCAAGCACCATCTTCCACATGAAGCCTGCCTTGACTCCTCCAGCTTCTAGTGTCTTCCTTCCCAAAATTGCTTTGTATTTGTTCTGTATGTAATTATATTTGGGCATGTTCTTCTTCCTGATAGAATGTAAACTCCATGAGGACAGGGACTGTTTCATTTTTGTCTTTGCCTGTTCAGTATGGAGAAGAACATTGATTGAGAGTTAATGCCTACTCATTGAATGGATGAGTCCATGTTTCTTAACGTGTCTTTGCTGCTTCCCCTTTTCTATCCAAGTCTTCCAAGTGACATTTTAAGTCAAACCACCTTGAGGTGCTTCTTTAACTGCCAGTATTCTCTCATTTCCTACGTGGCTCACAGCACTCATTGTGATGAGTGCTCCATTTCTTTGTTATAAACTACCACTTACATCACTTGAATTTTTGTTTGACATTTTTACTTGGCATAGATACTGTTTTAACTTTCCTTATGCGTATTATAGAAACACAGAGCCCTTGGGCCATGTTAGAGTTGGAGGGGACATTAGCAAACATTTAATGCTCCATTTCTCAAAACTTATCATCACCATTACACACTTTCTTCTTCTTCCAACAACAGCAGATAACAGCAGTCTAGGTACAGAAGAAGAGCTCTTCCTTGTCATCACAGAGACTTATCTCCTTACATGCACCCTTGATGAAATTCCTTCCTCCCTCTACATGGATCTCGTCCTTGGTTAGCAGTTGACCAGCCTCTGTTATTTGTTATGTGCCAAGACCTTTACTAAGCACTCAGGATAAAAAGAAAGGCAAAAACAATCCTTTCCCTTCCAGGGCTGGTGAACCTGTGGCCTGGAGGCCATATGGCCCCCTAGATCCTCAAGAGCAGCTCTTTGACTGAATCCAAACTTCACAGAACAAATCCTTTTACTAAGGCTTAAGCACATGCATTCTGATGGAGATGTCACGTAAAGATCTATATATAATCTGAGAAAGAAAGGCACTAGCAGCTAGCCTCTCATTTTCTGTCTCAAATCTTCAGCTTCTCCTCCACTGCCTCCTGATCTGCTCACAAACATGTTCCTCAAAAAATATCTTTTTTTTTTTTTACCATATTTAGTTAGTGATCCATCTCTCTTTCACTTTATCACTAAATTTCTTCTGGGGGTAAAAAGTGAAACCCCAAGGGCAGTGAGGTGGTGCTGTGGATAGAGCTCTGTCCTTGGAGTCAAGAGGACCTGAGTTCAAATGTGGTCTCAGACACTTGACACTTACTAGACCCTGGGCAAGTCATTTAACCCTGATTGCCTCACAAAAAAGCAAAAAGGAAAAGGAAAAAAAAAGTGAAAACCCAAACTATTTGTACCCAAAGGCTTTACTTCCTCACTACCCATTTCTTTTCAGACTCTTGCAACTGAACTTTTCATACCCACCAAACTACCAATACCACTGCCTTGGAAGTCACTACTGACCTCTGAATTGTCACATCCACTGACCATTTTTCCACCTTCATTCTCTTTCACCTCTCTGAAGCTTTTGACACTGTAGGTCACATTTCTCAAACCTCTCTATTTCTATAGCCTTTGAAAAGTTTTCATGCTCTTCCCAACCATGTAATGTGGGTCTTCTTTAAGAGTCTGTCCCATTCTCTTCTCTTTTTTTCTACATCATTTTCCCTGGAAGTCTCATTCACTCTCAGGCTTAAACTACCTTCTCTAGACTCTCAAATCTGGATTTCCAGTCCTGAACACAACCCTGAGCTCCAGACCCAACTATCTCCAGTACATATTTGTTCAGCTATCAACTAAAATTCAACACACGCAAAATTGAGCTTATCTTTTCCCAAAAACCAAGACTGTACAACCTACGGCCTGTGAGTTGCTTACAGTCCAAAGGATTTTGGGGAGCTGGTGAAAAAGAGATTCCTCTATGTTTTTTGCAGGCTTCCTAAAAGACTTTGGTGGGCCATAGGTTGTGCAGGCCTGCCATCAACATATTCCTTCTTCAGATTTCACTTTCTCTGTATGGGCCCCACCATTCATTCATTCTTCCATAGTTATAACCTTGGGTTTATCTCGGATTCTTCCCTAACACCTCATATCCAATCAATTCCAAAGACCTGTTAGTTTTATTGCTTTAACATCTCTCACATTTAGCCTTCTCTCTTTTTACATTGTCATTGTGGTAAGGCAGGCTCTCATTAATGCTTACCTAGACTATTGCTAACCACTTAAATCTTTTACAGGTTCTATTGTCACTTATATCTCCTTTAACACCTTCCAATCTAGTCTTCATATAACTGTCATAATTGTTTTCCCCCTCCCCCTTTGGTATAGAGCTGGTCTTATGCAAATATCTTCAGTAGCTTGCTATTGCCTCAAGTAAAGTTCATTACCTGATATTCAATGTTCTCCATAATGTGACCCTATCTTTATAACTTTATCTCATATCACTCCTTTCCATATACTCTGTGTTCCAGTAACAACAACAATAAACAATAATAACTAGTGATTATTATAGACTAAGACATTTCAGAGCATCCTAGAAGACACCTATAATCACTCAAGAAAGCTTATCCTACCCATCCACACAGCAAAGACCAAATGGATGAAGACTGTCTATTTCCCGATTTTAACATGCACCTGAATGGATGTCCTGCAGAGCTCATCCATAGCATCTTTGTTAGGACAAGCAATACAGATGGTTGATGAGCTGGTCACAGAGATGAAAAGGAAGAGAAGAGCAGCCTAGATTACTTTGAGGAAATTGTAAAGGACTTTTTATTGAATACCACCTTCCCAAAACAACAAAGGCTCATCTTTTTCATGCAAACATTTTATGTTTATGTTGGTGTGTGGAAGTAAGATCCAGAATACCACTACTTCTGTAAATCTAAAGATAAGCATCACACCAAGAGCAATAGAAAAGTGAATAGAAAAGCATACAGCCAATGCAGAAGTCTGAAAAAGAAGAGTAAAGGATGTCACTTAAATATGACCTAAAGAGAACATAGGCTGGTCACATGGTGAGGGTGAGGGATGGTAAGTGAACAGCCAGAATCCTCCAAAGCTACCTTTGAGACATGGATAGTGAGAAAGACTTCCACCACTTTGGGTATATCCCTGGTGGTGAATTTGGGGAGGGCAGGAATCTGAATAGCACATAAACAGGCAAACATAGATAGCCAACTGCACCATTGAAGAAAACTCCTCGAATAAATGAGATCAAAGATCCATTTTAGTATATGAATAACATTGATGCAATGCTTCCAGGTTTCCAAAATGCTTTGCATGTATTGTCTCATTTGATCATTATAACAACTCTACAAATGTTATTATCTTGGCTTTACAATTGAGAAAATTGTACAATTGAGACCCAGAGATGTTAGGTGATCTGCCCAAGATCACACAGTAATAAATATGAAGCAGGATTTGAACTCAGGTCTTCCTGACCCTAAGCGCAGAAATTAATGTTCTTAAGGTCACAGAGTGGATTTATAGTAAGTCAGATAGAAACATAGGGTAATGGATTTAAAGGGGTAAAACACTTTAGAGATCATCTAGTCTATCCCCTTTATTTTATAAATGAGGAAACTGATGCCCTAGATGTTATCTGATTTGCTCAAAGTCTCTCAGGTGGCAAGTGGTAGAAATAGGATTTTAATTCTTCTGACTCCAAATCCAGCTCTCTTTTTCCCCCCATGGTCCTATGCTAAATCCAGATTTTTGCCATTATACTGTTCTATCTCCCAGTATCCCCCTGGTACTTTTCATTGCGATATTTACTTGATCATCATCCTTAAGAGATGCTGAATGAATCTTTAATTCACAAAATGAGTACAACCTCTCTGTTTTTGCCTGAAATTTTCCATGTCAAGGACAAGCACTTGGCAGAATTTTATTGGTGACATTATTTGCTTTGGCTGCTGAATGAACCATACTCACTATCTGTATTCATCGGATTGGCTTCCAACATCACTTAAACCATTGCCAAACAGTCCTTTTGCTTTGTGGTTCAATTTGATGTCATTTCCATCTGATTGCTTTCCCTTAATCACCCTCTCTGACTCTTGCTAATTTCACATTTCCATTTGCTGTTTCATTGCATATGCAGTCAGAATTAGATTATTATCTTCATCATCATTATTTTATGAATGTAATCAATTAGGTACATTCTCTGCCTGTTGAACTCATCATCAGAATTTGAGGAACAGAGAAAACTGAAAATGGGAAAGGATAGGAATGCACTTGAATCTCTTCCTCCTCAGGATTTCTATCTCCTTTGTAGTCTTATCGTTTGATAAATATCATCTCTTTGCTAGGCCAGCAGGAATTTCTTCCTATGCACTGCCAATTAAATCTCCAGTGAATTTAACCTGGAAAGCTTTACACTTCCAAAGGATAACTGTGTTTTTAATAAGGGACTCAAAGACCTAGAAGTTTTCAAGACCAAGAGGAAAAAAAAAGATCTAATGATGAAATAATTAGCAATGGAATTGGTAAAACACCTTAGGTCACCCCACATCAAATCAAAGCCCATTTTCAGTCCTACTAGAAAAAAGAAAGAAAATAAAGATATCCAAATGAAGCTTAACTTGTAAAACTGTAAGAGCCAAAGAGGGAAGTAGACCAGGATCTGTCATACTCAATCAGTGATTGAGACAGATATCATTCCTACACTTTTGTTTTTTCCAAAACCCATCTCTTTTTGTTTATTTTTCCTTCAGCTATTCAGTAATTCTAGATTTTTAGGACCGTCATAGGTTGCTATGAGACAAAGAAGGTAGGGTTAATCTTGTGGTAAGATCAAGAATGACCGATTGCATCCATGCAATCTCAAGGGAAATAGAGGAAGTAAGTCTGAGTGAACTTTGGGAGAAACCTGGTGGAGGACTGAGATAAATGATTATTTCTTTCATACTAATAGCCAATTATTAAAATTCAAGAGACCCAAGCTTTTTTTCCTCCTGTCCTATTTCCTTGTCTAATCTCTCAAGGACAGGGCTGATAGAAGATAGGAATAACATTCTCCTCATTCTGGCTATTGTTAGTCCATCCAACTAGATCAGACTTCTAATCTAAGGCGAAATTTCAGCCCACTGTCTTTTACTCAGTCTTGGGTGGGAATATAGACTCTTTATTTAGATTGTCCAAGATAACTTAGAAGTAAATAACAAAATCAAAGTTCACCCCTCAATATAATCTTCTTTCTCTTTCATTACCTGTTAATCAAACAGAGTTGATTGCCACCATCTGGAATACCCACCTTTCCAAGGCCATATAAGCCTTGAACCTGCTGCCACGAGCGTCTTTGGCATTCCAGAATGCCACTGACCTCTTTTACTAAAATGCTAGCATTGTTAATAAAATGACCAATTACTTAGAAATTTTGTCTCTCAAACTTTTCGAATGCCACAGGATTTATGAGATGACATAGAAAACAGACTTAGGATAAGGGATGAGAAGACAAGGAAGATCTGTGTCCTATCTAATCAGAAGGAGTAGTTATATCAGTGATCCATAAAAAAATCAAAGTAACTCACTGACTATTAGTACTCTCACTTCACTCCATCATGGTTGACTTAGACCAGGGATTTTTAAGCTTTGACAACCCGGTGAAGCCAAGAACCCCTTCTCAGAATAATCCTTTTAAATTCATAAAATAAAATATGTAGGATTACAGAGGACAAAAGGCATATGGAAATTCATTATCTATCTTTTTTATCTATATCATCAACCCCTACAGGTACATCTGTATCTATATCTAATCTCTCTATATATCTATACCTACATGTGCATCTATATCTGCATATATTATCTCTACCTCTATCTAATCTTCATCTACATCCACACATATATCTATATCATTCCTCTCTTTCTCTTGAACCCAGGTTAGGAACCTCTGGATAAGAATATCAATATAAGTTAAGTTAGGAAAAGATGTAAAGGGAACAATTAATGGGTCTTGACATTTTGTACCACTGAAACTCAGTCTGTGGGTTTGTTAGGAATTACCTAATCCTGCTATTTTGTATGGAGTAGAAGTAAAGGCAGGGATAAATTATATTGCAGATGAACTAGTACAAATGAATTGGGTTCTTTGAATATATTTGCCTTTAGGTTAAAAAAATACATTTTTCTAGCTAAATCTATACTGTAGCTATCTTAAAGGGGGAAAATATTTTGGAGATAAAATCACAGAGTGACTGGAGCAGCTAGGTGGCACAGTGGATAGAGCACCGGTCTTGGAGTCAAGAGGACCTCAATTCAAATCTGGCCTCAGACACATAACACTCACTAGCTGTGTGGCTCTGGGCAAGTCACTTAACCCCAATTGCCTCACCAAAAAAAAAAAAAGAAAATCACTGAGTGACTCTATATGAAATTTGCCAATGGGGAAATGGAGGATATATGTAGTCTGTGTTGCTATAAAATATCTGCATAGAAGAGAAGTTTTTTGGTGATTCTTATAAAAAGTACATTATAATGAAGTGAAATTAAAAATTGATCATCCATTAAAGTCATCAGCTGCATAATAAGATATAGAAAAATATTAAAATAACAAGAAAGTAGTGAATTAGATTTCATTAAAAGTTATAGATTTAAGTTCACCTTAAATTCAATAATAGAGAATGTCTTTAGCCTCTTAAAATTTAATTTGATATCTTATGAAAGAAATAATTAAAATACATAATGTGAAATCAACAACTTTCATTTTCCTTCAAGATTAAAAGTAGGTTCATCTGACAGCATCCAGAAAATTTTCAAAGGCCCCACTCTTCTGAGTGTGGAACAATTCTTTCTATGTGATTTCCAGGCCAGAATAAAGGAGAACTGGAAAAACAGATACTCCTGAAGCATCCTAGCCAAACAAAACAAAAAGAATTCATCAAAACAATTAAAAAGTGCTTTCATTTAATAACTTTAAATTTTGTTGTTGAATCGTTTTTCAGTTAGGTCCATTTTTTTTTTGTGATCCCTTGTGGGGTTTTCTTGGCAAAGATACAGGAGTGGTTTGACATTTCCTTCTCCAGCTCATTTTACAAATGAAGAACTGAGGCAAACAGAGTTAAATGACTTACCCAGGATCACACAGCTGGTAAGTATCTGTGGTCAGATTTGAACTCTGAAAGAAGAGTCTTTCTGGCTCCAGGCCCAGTGCTCTATGCACTCTGCCACCTCATTGCCCTAATAACTTCAGATAAATATGCCAAATAATGCTTCTGACTTAAACCAAGGCAACCATACTTAATCAGTGGTCCTGACCATCTGAGCTGGTGTGTGGCCTCTGGTGTAGAGGAGGACTGTGCTTGCACAGTTTATGAAGAACTGGACAATCCTGAGGAGGGAAAGAGTACTATTTCTGGCATCAGTAAGCTTGCCTTTATCTAAGTAGTGGTTGGGGTTGAGGGGTTGGTGTGTGAAGTGAATGTCCACAGTGATATTATAACATTCAAAAGTTTCTGTCCTGGCTCAAAGGCCCAGTGGCTTTTCCCTAGTTACAGGCTCTGCTACTAAGTGTCTACCTGTTCCAGTAATCTTTCAGACAGCCAATATTATTGAATGCCTGCAAGGTGCAAGGGACCTTGGGGATATGAAGAGATATAACACTAAGCTCCTACCTTTAAGGGATTTATAGTCTAATTATGAAGACAGGACATGAGTATGAAAAGACAACAATATAATGGGTTTTTGCCAGTGGGGAAATGAAGGACGTAAGTTGTCTATGTTGCTATAAAATATCTACCTAGAAAAGAAGTTTTTAAGGACTCATAAAAAGTACATTATAATGAAGGAAAATTAAAAATTGATCAACTTTTAAAGCCAGAAGCTGTACAGTAATAGTGGAAAAATATTAAAATAACGAAAAAGTAGTGCATTTGATCTCATTAAAAGTTATAGCTTTATTAAGTTCACCTTAAATTCAATAACAGATGTCTTTAGCTTCTTAAAATTTAATTTGTATATTATGAAAGGAATAATTAAAATATGTAATTATTAAGTTATAGGAGTTCAGAGTTAGAAATCATCTCTGTGATTGTATTTGGTGAAGTAGAACTTCACTGAAGAGGTGAGATTTGAGGCAGGCCTTGACAGATGAGGAGAATGGGAACAGAAGAGGAATAGAAAGAGAAAAGACCAAAGATAGTAAAAAAACCCAAACTCTTACGTGTGGTATCCTATATGTTCTTTAGTCAAGGGACAAAACTTTCCCAGAAACATTGACATAATCCCTCAGGGATGGTGCCTTGGAACCCTTGGCTCTCTAGCTCTTCATCTGGATCTCTTAGCTGCTCTTCATATTAGGTAATGTTATATAATGAAGTAAAAAAAGTTCTAGACTGGTATTCAGGAGGCCTGGGTTCAAATTTTTGCACTGCCACTGACTCTCTGTGGGACCACAACTTTCTCGTGGAAAAAAAAAATGAATAGGAGTTTATGGTCTCTAAGTGCCTTCTGACTCTATGACTACTCCAAAGGCAATCCAATTAGGCTAAGAGCCAACATGATGAAATAAACCAGATGAACCATGTCCAGTGATTGACTTTTTTTTATTGACCTCATTGACACTTATTACTTAAACTGCAGTATATCTCCTTACTTCTAAATATTTAAAAAGTCTATTTGCCCTGCATGCCCATGATGGAGTCTCTGTTCTGAGAGAAACTTGAGAAGACAGTCTCTTCAATTGACTAAAAAATTTATTAGAGAAAAAGCCCTTGTACTTTAGAACTTTAGAACTATATGAAGAACCTCAGGGATCATCTTGTATAACCTACTCTTTTTGCAGATGAGGAACCTGAATCCCAGTGTGACTTATCTAAGGTCAAGCTGATTATGAATGAGTTCTAGAATTTGCATCCAAGTCTTCCAGATCCAAGATTCTTGCCATTAAAATGAAATAAAAGTTGAAAAGAATCAATCAACCAAGATCTATTGAGGACCTAGTAGGTATAGGATACTGGGCTAGGCTCTATCAGGGAGGTAAAAATATGAGATTTGGACTTAAAAATTTGTGTCCTGTTTGGGGAGAAGAGACTCACCTTCCATGATTCAAAGATAAGTAATAATCCAATTCAACTCAATTCCATAACCAATAATTAAATTAAAATAACCAGAGAAGGGACCTGAGTTCAAGTCCTGCTCCTGACTCTGGCTTTGAGACCACTGGGCAAGTTCATTTAAACTTTTAGTTCCCTGGACAACTGTCTGATACTATAGGTTGTACAGTATAGGGCAATCTGTGTGGAACTCCTTACACAGGAGAATTCCTTATGTGAATAAAATCACAAGTGCTAGATATAGATATATAGATATGCACATATACAAGTACAGATTAGATGGAGCTATATAAAATACACAAGCTTATAGATAGATAGATAGATAGATAGATAGATAGATAGATAGATAGACAAATAGATAGATGATACTAAACATTGGACTAAATTCTGGGGATATAAATGCAAAAAAGAAACAGTCCTTGTCCTCAAGGAACTTTCATTTTACTGAATAGAAATAAAAAGAGACAGAGACAGAAAGAGGAATGAGGAGAGAGAGACAAAGAGAGAGAGAGAGAGAGAGAGAGAGAGAGAGAGAGAGAGAGAGAGAGAGAGAGAGAGAGAGAGAGAGAGTTCTCTTAAGTATCTTAAGTGCTTAAATGAGGAGCCAGGTATTATTCTAGGTACTGGAGAAATAAATAGAAGCTAGAAAGTTTCTGTCCTCAAGAAGTTGACATTCTAATGGATAAACATAGAAAATAAAGGAGAACTGGAAAATGAGGTTGGTTGAGAAGGAGAAAGTTTACTTTTTTAGGATCAAACTGGTTGGAGAGAAGGATGAAAAATCCAAGAGAGATAAATAATGAGAAAAATGAAGTATGGCTGGATCCAGTCCTGAAATAATGGTCTAAGTAAAGTCACTAATAAGGAGAGTAGAGACTCAGAATTTGGGTTTCTTGGCAGGACAGGGAGGGAGAGGGTTGACTAAGAGTAAGAAAAGTCTAAAGTCAATTCATGAATACATGGATAAGTAATTACAAAATAAAAACAACGAAGAATGGGAGTGTATATTTTAACAAGTGGATAAATCATTAAAAGCCTCTTACAGGGAACTAAAGATCGCAAGAGACAGAGGTGACAAGGAAGAGCATTCCAGGAATGGAAGACAGTCTTTGTACAAAGAAATGAGTGGGAGAAGGTTATGTGTGAGAAGTACACAGACACTAAGCACATTAACTTAGAGGAGAGACATCACAATATTCTGGGATGGCCAAAAAGGCTTGTCGGAGGACTTTACCTAGGACTCAAACAAAATTTTGAAGGAGGAATGGGAATTCAGACTGTGGAGAAGAGAAAGGAGGGTGAACCAGGCAAGGAGAATGGCATGGGAAGAAGTGTGGACCTAGAGATGTGTAGGTAGGATGAAGAGTGAATTAGATGATCTCTAAGATCCCTTCTAGTCCTATAATTTATGTGGTGGCCAGAAAGAATGAAAAAACTAGCTTAGCTAGAATGGAAATTTTCTGCAGGAATTATGGAAATTGAGGCAGTGGATGCTTCTCTTGGGACTCACACACAAATGAAAGGGAGAAGTCCACTGGAGTCATCAGGAGCACTGACAGATCTTATAACCCCAAATATTAAGGATGCCCCTCTGCCAGGACCTTCCAGCTCCAGTCACTCTGGTCCAAGTGACTACTTCATCATAATACCACTGTCCCCTAAGATAGCTGCCTCCCTTTTCTAATTCCATAGCTATTATAAAATAACCAAAAACCTGCCATTGTGTCACTCAGTAAACCCAGAGGACTTAATTCAACAGAACTTTTTAATAAGAATTCCCAAGTTCCCAGCTGCCTGCGTGTTTAATTCTTTGCCTTTCAGAAGCACATCTCTCTTTATGAGAGAGAACAGGATTAAAGAACCATAGTTTATCCCCCACATGTTCAATCTGTTCATTTCATAGACAGCTCACCATGAGACTTTAATAATAGGAGAGGGAGATTTATTAGGTCTGCAAGCCTTCAGTGGCAGTACTTAGGTTTAATTTCTTAGCAGTCAGCTTCTCAAAATGGAGAAAAAGAATTATGACTTAAGGAATAAGTATTTATATAAGTATACCTTGATTTCTTTCTCTACATTCTGGGTATTTGCAAAATATTGTGGAAATCCCCAATCCCCTAAGGACTCTTAATAAACAAAGGTCAATATCTTTCTCTCAGATTCTTTGAATTCTGAATATTAGAAGTGTGCTCATATCCACTCAGTCTTTTCAATCCATATATGTATATTTTAAATTATTTTCCATCTGTTTTGATTGTATTTGAACTTGACCAAGATGCCAGACTCTTGCTTCTCAGAAAAAGCCCCACCTTCTTAATGTTGAAAACTATCCGAGCCTGAAATGAATCTCTATTTGTTCTGCTGAGGTCAGATGTGACTGAAGCAGGACTTCAGATTGCTTTCCCTTATTCCTTCCATACTACAGTGAACACAATGAGCTTTGGGGCCTGGCAGTAACAGACATTAATCTTCTTTTTACTTTGCTGGGAGACAGTGACCGACTAGGGACAGAAGAGGAATGAAGAAGGTGGAAGCCTATGAGATTACCAAGGTTCCAGTGGGGAGTTCTTTTTGGAGCTTTTCAGAATTTTTGACAGAGCTGAGAGTGAGGGAAAAGGATGGTGTGTGTCATATTTCAATGGATAGGACTAAACGGAAACACATTTTAAGCCAAAAGACTAAAATGAATGCCATGATATAACAGATATTTCTCAGAAGAGTATCCCAGATGATTCACTAATGCTCAGTATCCTCCAATGAGCCAACCATAGGCTTCTTATGAGGTAGATAGTTCAGTTAACTCTATTTTTTTTTTTAGGTAAGGAAATTGAACCTTTGTGAAGCTATGATCTCCTTAGCGTCACATATAATTTCCTTGTCTAAAATCAAATGATCATGGCTCAGCCACTAGGTCCATTCATTTTCTTATCATTGGATAATCATTTTAGATTTGGAAGAAAATGTAAATGCAATCTAGTCTAAACTTAGTATTTCATGAATGAGGAAAGTGAGACTCAGTGAGATTAAATGACTTGTCCAGGCTCAGTCTCGCAGCTGGTAAGTGCCAGAGTTGGGGTTTGAACCCAAGTATTCTAACTGTAAGTGGAGCCCTCTATCTATTATGTTAAATTACACCCTTTTGTTTCAATGATGTGCTTTATTTGGTCATGTGCAGGTATACCCCCCCTTTATACTCTCCACCTTGTCCAATGAATTTTTGCCCCATGAGAAATAAAACAGCCATGCAAAATCAACCCAGCTAAGACAACTGACATGTTCACAATATTGTACTCATAGTACCTTCTCACCATCAATTTTATTGAGAGGAAGGAGGTCCATTTACTCATCTTTATAGTTACCAGAAGCAGCATGGAATAGTACTAGATAGAAAATTTCCCTCAAAGTCAGGAATACCTGGGCTCACGTCTCACATATACTGGCTTCGTAATGGAGATCAAATCACTTGACCTCTCAGAACTCTAGGCAACTATTAAAACAGCAAAATCACAGAAAATATGCAGACCTACATTGGTATAGGAATCTTCTTCACTCAAGAGGTTCCTGTAGGAATGAAATTCCAGATGTAGGCCCTCTCCTCTTCTTGGGGCTGATTGTTCAATAAAATTATGTTGCGTTCATCCTTGTTTAATGGTACAATGGAAAGGATGAACTTCGAGATATAGGGTCTATGTTCAAATCCCCTCTCTGCCACATAATACCTTGACCTGTTCTGCCCTGGGACTAATTAAGGGCTGTACCTATTTGGGGACCACTGGATCTTCCTTGGTTTGGGGAAAAGGAGAGAGTTATATCTGAGAATTTCCTTGGGCAGGTAAGAGCTCAGAATTCCAATTCAATTAAGTATGAAGCAAGAACCGAGTAAACAAGTCACGAATTTAAAAGGACTAGAGAAAATGGTGGCTGGAAGGAAAGTTGGGTTAAAGCAATCTCTCTTCTATCCTCTTATCCCAAGTGCCTAGCACAGTGCCTGGTACATAGAAAATGCTCCATAAACACTAATTTATTAAAAACAAACAAGAAAAACAAGAAACAGGAATCACAACCATGTCCAAAAGCCAGATGTGAAGTACAGATTCCAGAACATAATCATTATTTGAGAGACACATAGAAAGGTTTAAGCCAAGTATTTATCTCAATTTGACAATAAAGTTATAAAATCTGCAAACTCTTTTCGACGTGCACTAATATAAAAGCTAGTTTAGGAAAATACTGTCACAGTCAGACAAAATTAAGTGACATATTTACAATTTTGGCTTGAAAAATATGGTCACCATATCAATGTCATAGATTGCTACTATGAATACTGCCCTTTCTTTTGCCTACCAAACTGGTCTCCCCAAGATGCAAAGTAGGTAGGTATTGAAAAGAGGTGTCTATTCTAATAACAATTTCTAGTCTATTCAGTTAACAAAGGGTTAAAAGAACTTGAAGGGCCATGGTGGGTACTCCATAGTCCTACCCCAGAGCCACTGAGCCCAGATCAATGCCAGTTCAGTTAATGTCTTAAGCTATATTCTCTACATCTTCCTTAATGGGATCTCTGAAATCCAGATCCATGACAGTAAGGTAAAGGTTTTCTTTACCCTACTCCTGGCCTGCTCCCTGATAACTTTATATTAACTCTGAGATATTAAAAATGGGAGCAAGGAGGCAGTGCAGGATTAAAAGGGTTAGTCCTATAATTAAAAAATGTTCTTGGAATCACCCTTATTCCTCCACCAACTATAGAACAATTGTCATTTTGCTTAGCTCTTTCCTGCCATTTATCTCTTCTTCTACCTTTGATATTAAATGATGTTTAAGTCAATAACTATAGAATTGGAGAGTCAGAGGTGTCATACTAAGCCTTTATTCTAGAATCTACACCATTTTTGAGTGGCAAAGAACTGGAAAATGAGAGGATGCCTATCAATTGGGGAGTGACTGGACAAATCATGGAATCTGAATATCACATTATTGTGCTGTACGAAATGATGAAAGGAACGGCTTCAGAGAAACCTTGCAAAGCTTATATATGAACTGATGCAGTGAAGTGAACAGGACTAGGAGAATATTGTCAACAGTTCCAACAATGTTATAAATAAAAGTAACTTTGAAAGATGTAAGAACTCTTATAGATGCAATGGAGAAGCATAATTTCGGAGGGCCAATGATGAAGCACACTGACAGAGAAGACTCAAGGTGCAAAAGAAGACATACATTTTTTGGATATGACCAATCTGTGAATTTGTTTTCCTTAACTCTACACATTTATGACAAGGATTTGGTTTTCCTTTTTTACTCTTTTCTTTCAAATCGGGGGGGAGGGATGAAGAGAAAAAGAAGTGCTTGCTAATTGACACTATGTGGAAAATGTTAAAAAAAAATACTGAGGAGAGAGAGAAAGAGAGAGGAGGAGAAAGGGAGAGAGGGAAGGAAGTGCTTCAGTTCCCTCAGCTGTAAAATAGAGGTGATAATAGCACTCACCTCTCAGAGTTGTGAGGATCAAATGAGACAATATTTATAAAGTGCTTAGCATAGTTCCTGGCACATAGTTGATGCATGCTAGCTATAATTGAACACCACTCTCTGCTGGCTTTCCTCCTATCTATCTAATTGATCCTTTTCAGGCTCCTTTGCTGAATCCTTATTCAGATCACAGCCTCTAATCAAAGATGTCCAGGGTTCTGTCCTGGACCCTCTTCTATTCTCCCTCAATACTATTTTGCTTGGTGATCTCCTCAGCTCCCATGGATTAAATGGCCATCTCTTTGCTGACAATTCTCAAATCTGTCTCTCCTGCCCCAACTTCTCTGCTGTTCTCCAATCTTGCATCTCCAACTGCCTTTCAGATATCTCAAACCAGATTCCAGTAGGCATCTTAAAATAAACATGTCCAAAATGGAACTCATTATCATTCCTTCTAAAATAAACCCTTGGGGCATCTAGGTGGAGCAGTAGATAGAGCACCAGCCCTGGAGTCAGGAGGGCCTGAGTTCAAATCCAGCTTCAGACACATAACACTTACTAGCTGTGTGACCCTGGACAAGTCATTTAACCCCAATTGCCTCACAAAAACAATGACAACAACAATAAAATAAACCCTTACCACCTTAAATCCCTCTATTGCTGTAGAGGGCATCACCATCTTCCCAGTCCCTCAGGCTCAAAATGTAGGAGTCATCCTGAACTCCTCACCATCTCTCACTCCTCGTGTCCCCTCTGTTGCCAATGCCTGTTGATTTTACTTTTGCAACATTTCTCAAACACCCCTCTTCTCTCCTCCGACGTTGCCATCGCTCTGGCGCAGGCTCTCTTCACTTCACACCTGGACCATTGCAATAACTTGCTGGTGGATCTGCTATCACAAGTCTCTCCCCACTACAATCTATTCTCCATTCAGCCACAAGGTGATTTTACTGAATCACAGGTCTGACTATATCACCTCCGTACTCAATAAACTCCAGTGGTGTCCTTTTCTCCTTCAAGATCAAATGCCGAGTCCTCTACTTGGTGCCCAAAGCCATTCAGAGCTCACTCCTACCTTCCCAGCCTTCTTACACCTTCCTTCCCACCACATACTCTTTATTTCAGTGACACTGGCCTCCTTGCTGCTACACAAACAAGACACTCCATCTCCTAGATCTGGGCATTTTTTTCTGCCTTTTCTTCATGCCTAGAATGCTCTCCCTCCACCTCTCTGCCTACTGGCTTCCTTCAAGTCCCAACTAAAGTCCTGCCTTGTACAGGAAGCTGTTCCCAACCCCCTTAATTCTAATGCCTTCCCTCTGTGCATTATTTCCTATTTGCCCTGTTTATATCTTGTTTGTATATATTTGTTTATTGTCTCCCCCATTAGATTGTGAGCTCCTTAAAGTCGGGGGCTATCCTCTGCCTCTTTTTTTGTATACCCAGTGCTTAGCACATAGTAGGCACTTAACAAATATTGATTGACTAAGCATTGGAAAGTAACTGAAATAAGATGAGCTAGTAGGGTGAGGTGTGTAGGTAACAAAGGGCCTTGAAAACCTTAAGGAAAAAATTGTGAATTGCTATAGATATTTGAGCAGGAGGATTAACCTGGCAAATAAAAAGCAAAGAATATGAGGTAATCAGAGAGACTGGATCAGAAAACCTCTATGAATTAAGGCGCAGCAGGGAAAACAGAAGAAAAAAATGAATATATGTGTATTTAATCAATATACAAACAATTCTTAGTGAAGCATCTACTATGTGAGGGACAGCATGGCACGTTACAATAGATAGAAAGGTAGACTCAAAATGAGGTAGATCTGATACATATAATCTGTGTGACCTTGGAAAAGTCACTTCATTTCTCAGTGGCCCAATTAACACTCTAAGATCATAATTGCAGAGAAAATGAGGGTCTGAATTGGTAAAAGGAATTTCCTCATTAAGAACTGCTTACATTAATGAAGTCACAGGTCAAGTCCAAAATTAAAATGTGCCTAGCACTGTACTACTGGAGGTTCTGGTGGACAAAGAAACAAACAAACAAACTATTCCCTGCCTGCAAAGAGTTTCCATTCTATCATGGCAAATGGAATGGAGACATATAGTTATATATAAGGTAATTTGAGGGTCAGGAGAAACAGTATCGGCTGCAAGATCAAGAGAGGCTGCATGTAGGAGATGCCTTTTGAGCTGTGCTTTGAAAAAATATTGATTCTTAAAGAGTGAACAAAAAAAATAAAGAAGGAATGGATTCTGGGCATGGGGCACTGTGTGCAAAGACAGAGAAAAAATGATGGACTGTCACATGAGAAACAGTAAGAAGGTTGCTTGTACTCTAGAGTCCATAAGAGAGAATAGCATATAATAAACCATCAAAATGCAAAGGAAAACAGCACTAGAAACATCAGAATTGAGCTTAATATAATGGACCGTTTTGCCTCTAGAGGACTGATTTTGAAATCTCTCAATAGGAGGTAGTCAACTATCGATGTAGGATGCTGCAAACACTGTCAGACTCATTTCTATGTTTTTTTAAATGATTTTTAATATTGTCTTTGTTATAAGGTGGGTTTTATGGCACTCAGAGTTTATTTGGAAGTAGAAATTATTGAAAATCAGTGAAAAGGTTTTGTTTTGTTTTGTTTTTTAAATGAGCTTGGTAGAGGTGTGCATGCTAGCTGGATTGGAAAGGGGTAAGACTGGAGGGATGGGGATGAACTTCGTAATTGCATTGGTTGGGATGGTACTGTCTGCCAATCTCTTCCCTGAGCAAACATTTCCCTGCTGCTCTTTCTCATCAGGATGGCAGTGACTCACAGAAAAGAAAAGATCACCTTACTATTTACACAAGTCCCATGTTTCTTCCCATCTGTGACCCTATGCTGCTCATTAAATTTCTTTCCACTTTCCCATAGTGTCTGATAAATGTTATTTCAAACCACAGACAAGAAGAAAAGGGAGAAAACACACACATACACATTTATGAGACCAGGAAAAATTAACCACCCACATCGTGCTTCCCATACAATTTAATTCATTTGACAAAAATTGAAAAATTAAATGCAATTATGTGCTTGACAAAAGCATTTGAATAACAACTGATTTTCCACTTTCTGGACCCCTTAGTTCTTCCACTCTGCTCGTAATACACACACACACACACACACACACACACACACACACACACACACACACACAAATGAGTCACCAAAAGGAAAACCTCTCATTCCTGAACGTATAGGCACTGACCATGTTTCCTCTATGGGAGCTTTCAGGAAATACTGAGTAACATCAGCTCCTCTCTAAATGCTCTGAAGGTGAAAATTAAAACCTTTTTTTTTTAAAGAACCTCTTTTATTTGAGATTAAACAAAGATTTTATATGATAGTTTATACTTTGGAGGTGCTGTTTACACGCTTGAACTAGCATCTGCTCTTTCCATTCTTTGTGGAGGTGGAGGTGCCCCTGGTATTGAAGATTGTATATATTTTCTGATTTTTTAAATGTATTGATCAGTTTTTCCTCCTTTTCTTTCTCTTTTATTTTCTTTTAAAAATGATTTGTTATAAGGGATGGCTTTCAGGGACAGGGACAGGGAGAGATACAGGAAAAATTTAGATTATATAAAACAAAAGATAAACATAAAACCATTTGTTTAAAAACAGCTAGCATTTGCTATTACACTCAAAGATCTATGTATGTATGTATGTATGTATGTATTTAATCAATATGCAAACAATTCTTAATGAAGCACCTACTATGTGAGGTACAGCATGGCATGTTACAATGGATAGAAAGGTGGCCTCAAAATGAGGTAGACCTGATACATGAAGTCTATGTGACCTTGGAAAAGTCACTTCATTTCTCAGTGGCCCAATTAACCCATAGTGTTGGGTGTGCTCTTGACTAAAGTGACATCTCCTCTATATATGGTTTTTGTAAGTTTCTGTAGGTGAAAAAGTCACTGCCATCTCCCCCCAGCCAGCCTGGTCATGAGCTTCTTTGAACTAGGCCAGGCTGGTCCATAGATGATTGACACATAGCACTTCACTAAACTCATACTTGAAACCTCCCCAGCTCCATCAGAATTGCAAAGTCTGCCTACAAAGACTCTGAGAACCTCAGCATTATACCACTCTGAGGTATTAGAGGAAGACCCTGGAATTTCTTGATTCATTCATTGGTTTGTTTTAAAAAAAAATCGAAGACATACCCATTCTTGATCCAATCGGTGAAGGATCATGAATTCTGGAAGAGAATGTTTGAGACTACCTCATTCAACCCCTTTCTCCCTTATATAAGGAACCTGAAGCCAGTAAAGTGATTTACCTAAGGTCACAAAGGCAGAAAGTAGCAGAGCCAGGAATTCAATCCAGGTCTATAACTCCAAACGCAGTGTTCTTTTCCACTGAACTTTTCCTTCCACTGATTCAATGACACTATCCATGTTATTTAAGAGCTGAAATGTACCATTTTGGTCCAAGGATTCTTAATCCAAGGCCATGAACTTTTCAAAAAACATTGATAACTATATTTGAATATAATTTGTTTTCTTTGTAATCCTATGTGTGTTGTTTTATGAATTTAAAACATTTTTCTGAGAAAAATAGTATTTACCAGATTATCAACATGACCCCATGACACAAAATAAGGTAAAGAACCCCTGATATTCTGGTCCAACTCTCTGCTTTAAAAGGGTGTGAAACTGAACCCAGAGGTATTGGGTGAGGTGCCTGAAGTCACTCTGCAGGCATCTGGCAGGACAGAGAGAAGAACCCAAGTGTCTGAACTTCTAGTTCAGAAGATAAGGCATAGCTGGCTTCTTTATGTAATTTTCTTAATCTGCCAGTTATAAAAATTTTTAGAACTCAATTTTGCTTTTAAATTTTAGCCACCACTGGGATAAATTAAAGTGCCATTTCTCAGGATTCACTAATAAGGACAATAACCACCATCTACATCAACAGAAAAGCTCTATATAAACATGTGAGAGAGGGAGATGAGCTTTGTTAGCCTCATTTTACAGACAAGGCTGCTCAGAGAGCTTCAGTGACTCATCCTCGAGTTTCTTCTAGCAAATGACTGTCAGAAACTCCAAGTCCAGCGCCCATTCCAGTGTAATATGTTAGTTACTTTTCCTGCTTTCGTAGTTTATCTCTTGATTTCTTTGTTTTTTTTTCCTCTGTGCATGTTTCTTTTTCTTTCTCTATTTCACACTCTCTTTCTCTCTCTCTTTCCCTTCCTTCATCCCTTTCTTCCTTTCTCTCTCCCTCTCTTCCTTTCCTTTTTTCTTTCCTTCTTCCTTTCCTCCATCCCTCCCTTCCTCCTTTCACTTCTTTCCTTTTTCTCTCCTTCCCTCCCTTTCTTCATTCTCTCTCCCTCCCACCCTTCCTTTCTCCTTTCTTTTTTCTTTGTCCTTCCCTTCATCCCTCCTTTCTCCTTCCCTCTTTCCCCTCCTTCCTTCTTTCCTCCTTCCCCTCTCTCTCCTTTCCTGCCTTCTTTCTTCTTCCTTCCTTCCTTTCTCTCTTTTTCTTTCTTTCCATCTACTCTATATCTGCAAGTCATATGTAACTTAAAAGCTAGGACATTTGCATGAGACACTGAAAGATTAAGTAACTATATTGCCCATAGCCATACAGCTAAGATACATAAGAGGTATAACATGAATCTCCCCGCCTCTGAGTCCTGCCCTCTCCTCACTAAGCCACACTGCCTCATTGTCTCTCTATCTAGGCAACAAATAGTCTAATTTCATTAATTTAAAATTTGTCGTCATCCAGGAAAAGTAATCTGAAGAATTCCTTGGGCCTCTCTATGAGAAGATTCTTCACTAAGCAAAATAATACTGAAAGGGTTTCAAGGTAAATATTTACCATGATTAAGAGAAAGAAAGAATTTGGAGAAATTGGGATAGGAATGAATGTGGGGAAGGGAAGGAGGAAGCTAGTGAATTGCTATCCTCACCATCCCAATACATGCATTTATTATGTATAATCAGTCCATAATTCCCTTCTCTTTAAAAAAATATTTTAATTAGCCAAGAGCCACCTTCCGTAGCTTCTCACCTTTATACCCCAACCCCATACTCCAAGTAAGAACACAAAAAACCAAAACCTGTTACTAACACATGTAGTCAATAAAAGAAAATTTCTGCATTGGCCATGACTGGTCTGACTGGAATGGTGTTTATGAACACACACACAGATGTATCTATCTATGTATATATACACATATATACACATGTGTATATATACATTTTGTTGTTGCTCAGTCATTCAGTCATGTCCAACTCTTTGTGACCCCATGGACCATAACATACCAGTCCCTTTTATCCTCTATTACCTCACAAAGTCTGACCAAGTTCACACTCATTGCTTCCATGCCACTATCTATCCATTTCATCCTCTGCCTTCCCCTTTTCCTTTTGCCTTCTATCTTTCCCAACATCAGAGACTTTTCCAATGATCCTGTCTTCTCATTATGGGATTAAATTGTTTCAGCTTCAGTATTTTATTCAGTATTCACCTACTAGTGAATAGCCTAAATTGCTTTCTTTAATTATTGACTGATTTTAGCTCCTTGTTGTCCAAGGTCGTCTCAAAAGTCTGCTCCAGCACCAAAATTCAAAAGCATATGTTCTGCAGCACTTATCTTCAGAGTCCATCTCTCACAGCCACACATTGCTACTGGAAAAATCATAGCTTTAGACTATATGGAGTTGGCAAGGTGACGTCTCTGCTTTTTTAGTATGCTGTCCAGATTTGTTATAGCTTTCCTTTCAAGGAGCAAGTATCTTTTAATTTCATGGTAGCATTCACAGTCTGCAGTGATCTTTGAGCCCAAGACTATAAAATCTGACACCGCTTCCATTTCTTCTCCCTCTATTTTCCAGGAGGTGAAATTGTTCATCTTTTTCCCAGCAACCTTAATTTCAGCTTTTGATTTATTCAGCCTGGCATTTCTCCACCTAGCTGTACCCCCATATGTATATGTGCGTATAGCATATAGACTATATAATCATTGGCATAATACATATGGCAATGACTAGATAAAATTGTGAACTTGAAGAGATTGAGAACCTATCAGTGAAGTTTTAGATATGCTCTATAATCATCCTTTAATATTTTCCTAAAAACCAGGCTATGTGTCCATTATAGTGGAATCCTAGACAAATGGCATCACACATATACTGCTGGGGCAGATGGGTGGTGCTATAGTGCACAGAGCACGAGGCCTGAAGTCAGGAAGACTCATCTTTGTGAGTTCAAATCCAGCCTCAGACACTTAATAGCTGTCTGACCCTGAGCAACTCACTTAACCTTGTTTGCCTCAGTTTCTCCATATGTAAAATGAGCTAGAGAAGAAAATGGCAAACCAGTCCAGTATCTTTGCCCCAAGGGGTCATGGAGAGTGAAACATAACTGAAAACACCTGAACAATGTACACCACTGACTTCTGATTAGCCAAGTGTGGGATCTAACAATGAGAATTATATTAACACTGTCTACTTAATTTTTAAGGACATTTTTCATGAAGGATTAGTTTTGATCTTGCTAAGTATTTAATCCATTTCTCATAGGAAGCACTGACAATTGCTTTTCCAAAGTGCCATCCACCTGAGCAGCTGTCCCTAGAGTAAGCTGATGTCTGCATCTCCAGACAGGTTTTTCAGCGGAGCTGTCTGTTTTCACTTGTTTGTTTTCCTTCAGAACTGAAACAAGCAGCACCATTAGTGGGAATGCCAATTAGGAAGTCCCAGTGAACAAAGAGAACAAAGTCTAATGATACCATTCTGAAGGGATATTTCCATTATCCCACATATCTTCTCACCCTTTCTTCTTTCATCCAAGTTCAGTAAAAAGCCTTATTGTTCCAGACAGCCTGATAAGCAGCCCTAACTTTAAAATCTAGAAAGGAAAGCATTAAAAATGTCTTCTTACAACTGTGTAACTGGGCTGAAAAATTATTTAGTGTCCTAATTGGCAGACCGGAGTTTCGTCTTAAATTTTTCTAAAAAAACATTTTTACTCTTTTATTGTCCATGGCATTTATGATACTGTTGCTCAGTCATTTTCCCATCATGTCTGATTCTTCATGACCCTATTTGGGGTTTTTTTTGGCAAAGGCACTATAGTGGTTTACCATTTCCTTCTCCAGCTCACTTTACAGATGGAGAAACTGAGGCAAACAGGCTTAAGTTATTTACCCAGGGTCACACAACTCATAAGTGTCTAAGGCCAGGTTTGAACTCAGGAAGATGAGTCTTTCTAACTCCAAGCCAGGGACTCTATCCACTCTCCACTAGCTGCCCCCATTGCATTCATATCTAGACCTCATCTTGATTGCATTACAGGTAGAACAAGTGAGGCATGAAACATAAGAGCATGCCAACTGCTATTCAGAGATGGCATAGTGGATGGAATCCTAGACCTGCAGTCAAGGAAATCTGGGTTCAGATCCTATCTCTGATACTAGCTGTGTCCATGGGACATGTCTCTGAGACTCAGTGCTTTCACCAGTAAAAGAGAAGCAACAATAGCTGTAGTACCTTTCATGTGGGATATTTGTGAGGCTTAGGTAGGAGAATGCGTACATATATATATATATATATATATATACACACACACACATATATATATACATATATATATACATACATATATATATGTATATATATGTGTGTGTGTGTGTGTGTGTGTGTGTGTTATGGAAATGCCTGTCTTATTCCATTTATTAAAATAAAATTAAATAAGATAGGCAGCATGATGTAGTGTTTAGAGTCCTTGGCTTGGAGTCAGGAAGAACTGGATCAAAATCCTATTACTGTGTAACCCTGAGCAAGTCACTTATCCACTCTAGGCTTCAGTTTCCTTATTTGTAAAAAGAGGAGGTTGGTAGAGGCCCTCACTATATCATTTGCTCTGTATAAATACATAGGGACTCAAAAGTCTTAGTGAGATTTGAAACAATGGATATGTACAGAACACGTTGATATTTGCCAAGCACTTTAAATATATTACCTTACTTGAATCTCAAAACCAATCAATTAATAAGCTTTTATTAAACATTTACAAGGTGCCAGGCTCTGTTCTCGGTGCTTGGGATACAAAGATAAGAAGGAGACAATTTCTACTCTCATATTTTTTTTACTTTTTTTTCTAATTAAACTGGGTCTCCCCCTATAGTCCAGATACAGCAGCCACTGATGGGCCCTTTTCCACTGCTGATCAGCTTGGGAGTTTTAACCTGCTCCAGTTCTAAACTGGGCCATTTGTTATTCCTTAGACAGCTTGGTGGCCCCCCATCCCAAGAGACTCACCATAATGGTGCCAGACTTAGTGCGTGTACTTAATCAGCTCAGCCCCACTACTGCTCAGATCTCTCCAACTCAAGCCATTTACCAGCCTTAGCCTCCCAAGTAGTGGGGACTACAGGTGAGCATTCCATGCCTGCTGGAGCCTATATTCTTAAAACAATGTGTAGTGGACTCTACTACAGGTATTATTGTCCCCACTTTCCCACAATGTCCCCTACATTGTCCCCAGCAAAATGAGCCCTAAGTAACTTAACCATGGTCCCACAGCTAGTTCAAACTCTGATCTTCCTGACTCCCATGTCCAACACCAGAATGTTGGAAGAAGTCTTATTAATCATCGAGTCCAACCCCCTCCAGCTGGAAAAGTGGCATTATGAAATGAAAGGAAAAGTGGATTTGGAATCCAAAGAACTAGGTTCAAGTCCTAGCTCATACAGTCTTTAGCCAAGTAACTATAGATAGGCAAGATACTTCATCTCTCTGATTCTCACTTGGGTCATGTATAAAATAAGAATAATGACCATAACACTATCGATCTACCTCCAAAATGCTGTATTTGTGATCTGTTTTGCAGATGAGGAAACTGAAGCCCAGGGTGGTTGTGACTTGTCTAAGAACATTTTGTAAGAGATAAGGCTTGCTTTCATAGCACCAACCTCCAAAGACTAGGGAATCTGCCCCTAAAATATGCTAGCTTCCCTGAAAGCACCACAGAGCTCATGCCTTCAGTCAAACTCTGGTGGAATCTGTTCATATTGTCATTTTGTCATTCATTCAACGCACATCTATCAAGCATTCAACATAAAAGGGATTGTGTCAGATACTCAAGTGGGGAAAGAAGATGGATAAGCTAGAAATTTCTCTTCAAGGACCATACAGCTAAGTAGGGGAATTTAAAATATCTATTTGTATGTTATACGTGTGTATATATATGTAATGTATATTATATTATAGTATGAAGAGTACCCAAGAAAAAGGATAAGTCTTCTGTGAATTTAGCAATGGGAAAATATCATTTGTGATTCAGTGCAGTGGGGGAAGAGAGTGAGGAGTAGGGAACCAGGGAAGGTTTCAATGAGGAGGTGTGCTATTTGGACCAAGCTGTGAACAGTAGATAGAATTTCAATAAACAGAAGAGACATTCTAAATCTATGCAAAAGTGTGGGCAAAGGCCCAAAAGTGGGACATCATGGGATATTCCTGGGAAATGGCACTGAGTTTGGTTTGATTATAGAATAGGGTATGTGAAGAAGACTGGAGACTTAAGGCTGGAAAGACAGATTGGAGACATGTTATGGAAAGTCCACATTGAAAATGATTTGGTAAATAGCGGTGAGGCATTCAAAGCGTCTGAGCTGTGCATGAATGTGTGAAGACAATTATGCGGTGGGAAAAGGAATCATTAAGCATATGGGGTAAACTGGAAGGCTACAAATCTAAAGGTAGGGAAATAAATTGGATGGTTTTTAGAGTAGTCTGAAGTTTACTATCATTAATACAAAGGAATAATTCTCCTTGTAGGCCTAAACTTCTCTCAAGTTTCCAGGTATTATTCATTCCTGTTCCAGGTGGCACAGTGGATAGAGCAATGGATTTGGAGTCAGGATAATCTGAGTTTAAATCTATCCTTAGATCCTGGGAAAGTAAGTTAACCTCTCTCTGACTCAATTTCCTCATCTGTAAAATGGAGATAATTATAGCACCTATTTCATAGGATTATAATGAGAATCAAATGAGTTAACATATATAAAATGCATTGCAAATCTTAAAATGCTACATAAATATTTATTATATAACATCCTAGCCATTCTCCTGATCATTTAAGTTGCTCTTTCCTGGACTTTAACTTAATCAAAGAATCTCAGAGTTAAGAGTAACCTTGGTGGCCACTGTTAAAAGGGGTCATCCAACATTTGCTTAAACTTTCCAGTTCTGAGGAAGCCACTCCTCCTGAGATGGCTTATTCTTCATCTTGAGAACTATCAACTTTTTCCTTCTACCAAGCCTAAATTCTCCCCTTTGCCAGTTCTGCCCATTGTACCTAGATTGGCCCTATGGGCTCAAGAACCATCCCCTTTTCTACAAAACTTGAAGATACCTATCATGCTCATCTCTCCCCCTTAATCTTCTCTTGTTTAGGTTAAACATCCCCATTCTTCCTTGTACCGAGTGGTATATTCTCAGTGTCCTTCACCATCCAGGCCTCCTTCCTATGAAAGCATCTAGCTTATCAGCATCCTTCCTGGAGTGCACTTCAAAAAGGGAACCTAGAGCTCTAGATGTGATCTGACTGGGATAGAGGCTAATTTTGTTACAACTTTAGTTGTGGCTACATTAGCTAAAGGAACTATGCTAGCTATATTTATAACACTGTTTTGGCAAAGCATAAATAGAAAATGTTTCTTCATTGATTACTTACTCAAGGATACTGAATTAATCAGTGACAAAATGATACTAGATCAGCCTTTTCAGGACCTGATCCATGAAACTACACTAGTTTTATATAAATACGAAGGAAAGGGGGGGGGATTTATATGATAACTTTATTATACATTTAAAAGGAATAGCAAGTTGTGCATAATAGATTTGTAGTTTCACATGCAATCACCTTTTTTTATTAATGTTATGGAAATGCTTGTTTTATTCTGTAAGTTAAAAGTTAAATAAATTTTAAAAATTAAATGAGATAGGCAACATGGTATAGTGTTTAGAGTTCTTGGCTTGGAGTCAGGAAGAATTGGGTCCAAATTCTATTAGATATTCACTGTGTGACCCTGAACAAATTACTTACCCACTCTAAGCCTCAGTTTCTTCATCTGTAAAAAGAGGAGGTTGCTGGAGGCCCTCATCACCTCATACCTGGACTATTGTAATAATACCCTACGGTTGTTTTCCTAATCACAAGTCTTTCCCATTCCAGTCCATCCCCACTTCTCTTAGGTGTCAAATTGATCTTCTTAAAGCACAGATCTGACCATACCTCTCCTTCTCAATAAATTTCAGTAGCTCGCTATGGCCTCCAGTATCAAATGCAAAATCCTCTGTTTGACATTCAAAGCCCTTCATAACCCATCTCCCCTGCCTTACATTTCAATCCAGCGATGCTGGATTGTTTCTTGAACCAAAATCTTCAGGCATTTTCCCTAGCTGGCCCCTGTGCCTGGAATTCTTTCCTTCCCCATCTTTGCCTCCTGATTTCCATACATTCCTTCAAGCATCAGCTAAAATCTCACCTTCTCTGAAAAGTTTTCCCAGTCCCCCTTAATTCTGGTACGCTTTCTGGTTATTTCCAATTTGTCCTGTACATGGCTTGTTTGTATGTAGTTGCTTGCACGTTGTCCCCTCCATTAGACTGGGAGCTCTTTGAAAAGATGGACTCTCTTTCCTTTCTTTGTATCCCAGTACTTAGCACAGAACCTGGCACACAGTAGGCATTTAATAAATGTTTATTGACTAACTTAATGAACTCTAAGAGCCTTTCCTACTCTAAATTAAATAAATTGTTCTTGGAAAAGATATATCACTGTTCTGGGTTCACATGAAATAAAATAATCTTTTATCTCTCTTCCAGTGTATCATATTGCATTTCATAGAATTTTGTCACATTAATAAAAACTGTCAATTGAATGAAATATTCCATTAGAAATTTGAACTTCTTTGAAACAATTGCTCCATATTAAAAGCCTGATAGTCATACTATCATTTGGGGATGCTGTATTGGGAGCCTAGGTGAAGGAAAATATTAATTATTTTTAAAATCACAATAATGGTACAGACTTTTTTTTTCTGTATGGCCACAGAGGGCAGAATTAGGAAGGATGGGTGGAAGTTGAAAAGAGGAAGATTTAGCCTTGATATCTGAAAAAGCTTTCTTGCCAATGGACCCCTCTTAGCGAGGTATACACACATGTATTAGAATGAAGCAAGATCAAAGATTTAGAGAACCCTGTTCTACAGGGCTTGACTCTACATCTATGTGAATGACAAAAGAAAGATCACATGGCCTAGTTGAAAGTGTGCTCAGTTCAAAGACATGGATTTCAACTCCTTGCTCTTCCCTTTATTAGTTATTTTGGGGAGATCAGTTTGCCTTTCTGACCCTCACTTTCCCTTTACAAATTAGGCATGATAACACTAGTGCCCCTTCAGAATTTTCTCAGTAACAACAGTTCATGAAAACAATGCAAAATTTTCTAAGTTGCAATACTGAGCAAGATTATTATTACTATTATTATTATTATTATTATTAAGCAGAATAATGTGGTGATGGTCCTTCTGTACTCCTTCCTGATCAGACAACATGTAGAGTACTGCATTTCACTCTGGGTGCCCCAATTTAAAAAGGATGTTGATAAGCTAGAGAGTGTCTGGTGGAATACAACTAGCACAGTGAAAGGCCTCTGTCCATGTTATAAAAATCAGTTAAAGGAACTGCCCAGAGAAAAGATGCCTCAGAGAGGGCATGATGTGTTCAAGTATTTGAAGGATTTTGATCAGGAGCAGGGATGATACTTGTTCTGTTTAGATCCAGAGGGCAGAGCCAGGAACAATTATGAAGTGGCCCATTTGGGCTGGATGTCAGGAGACTCTTCCTAACATTTCTATTAGTGGAATGAGTGCCCATCAGAAATAAAGGGTTCTCATCTTCAGGCAGAGATTGGCATGACGCTTTCTTCGGTATGTTGTCACGAGGATTTCTTTTGGCCGTAGATTGGATTACAGAGCCAGTAGGGTCCCTTCTAAATCTGAAATTCTGTGATTGGCATTCCATGATTCCTTGATTCCACAAATATCATTCCATAATTCTGTGATTCTGTGAGTGTCATTCTATGAGTTCTGTGATTAGAGGCTCTCCCGTGTACCCACCAGCTTTTTACTTCTGTCTATATTCATTTGCTAGGGCAGAGAGAACTCTCTACATCTTGCAGTCATTTCTGACTGATAGTACTAAACATGCGCACGTGCTTTTTGTCTTGTTTAAAATGGGGAAAACATTTGCATGGAATAGATCTTTTCATCATGCACATCTTTTTATAAATATACCTACTGATTAAGTAGTTAGCATGTGTGTGATGTAGTCCATTGCCTTTCCAAGGTCACTGTAATTGGCAGAAGGGAAAAGTTTCATTCTACCAACTTTCAGACTGGAGCAGACTGTCTTCTTGCTTGACAGAGCAGTAAAATGGATGGATTCAGCTTTAGCTGACAGGAGGCTGCATGACAAACAGCCAAGTCATCAAACTATTATTTTTAACCAACGTGGATTATTCTCCCAGTAAAGCAAAACCACATCTTTGTTTGTTTCCCCAGAAGTTGTGCTCCCCTCTCTGCACAAACAGCATTTCCACTTTCTTATGACTCTCAAAGAACATGAATCTTTGCTGCAGTAAAGCTGGTTCTACCTCCAAAGCAAGACACGGCACTACAGTAAGTTGATTCCAATAATGTGAAGGAAGTGAATGGGTAGCAAGTTAGAACAAGGCAAAATGTCCAATACGGGAAGAGTTTAATGAGCACCTGGAATAGTGGGAAGGGGACTCAACTGGAAGTCAGAAGACCTGGGCCTGAGTTCCAGAACCAGCTCTTCTCCTTAATAACAGTGTGACAACAGGCATGGCACTTAACTTTCCAAAGGTAGTTTCCTCAATTGCAAAATGGCTATAGCAAAATTTGTTCCAACTACATCAAGGGGTCATTGTGCACATCAGAAAAAACATACATGAAAGTGTTCTGTAAATTATAAAGTAGGAATTAATATTGGGGATGGTAGTCTCCTCCTCCTCCTCCTCCTTCTTCTCCTTCTTCTTTTCTTCCATTTTCTTTCTCTTCCTCTTGACCTTTTTCCTTATACAAGTTTCCCCCTTTTTTCTTTTTTTTTCTCCACCTCTACCCCAGAGATGTCCACTGTCAGACACAAATCAGCATATATATGTAAAATTATTCTATACATACTTCTATTTATCAGTTTTTTCTCTGCATGCAAATAGCGTCACTCCTCATATGTCCTGTATAGTCAACTTGGGAACCTATAATAGACAAAATAACCTATTTAAATAGTACCTATCATTAATCTGGCCCCATGTTCTGCATGCAACCCTATCTGCATTCCTTACCAAGACCCTTATATGCTCTCCTCAGGTCAGTCTCCTCACCCGCCTGATCATTCATTATCAACACTGAGTCTTTGCTTATGTTTTCTCCCTGTTGCCTTGAGTTCTCTTTAACCTCCCAAATCCTTGTCATTCTTCAAGGTTGAGCTCAACTCTTACTTCCTCCAATAAACCATCTGTGACTCCTCTTATCAGTTAAGTAAGTCATTTGTCTTTCAAGACCAGCAGCACTTAGAACACAATAAGGCATCAATTAATTATCAAGCATTTACTAAGTACTTACTATTTGCCATATATAGTGCTAGGTCCTAGGGATTGAATATTCTCATATTGTTATATAGCTTGTTTTCATTGTATTTAAAAATCTTCAGGGGCTCCCTATTGCCTTTGAGGGAAAAAAATACAGTCTATATCCAGTCATTTAAAGCTTTTTACAATCTGGCTTCCACCTAGTTTCCAGTTTTAATTCATACTATTCCCCTTCATCCACACTCCATTCCAGTTACAGTGTCCCACTAGCTGTTTATCTTCTATGACCCTCTATCTCCCACTGCTGACTTTTGCACAGGCTATTCAACTTCCCTGGACTGAGCTTCCTCCTTACCTACAACTTTCAGCATCCTTTTTTTGTTGTTCAGTCATTTTTCAGTCATATCCAACTTTTCATGGCCCCATTTGGGGTTTTCTTGGCAAAGATACTAGGCTGGTTTGCCATCTCCTTCTCCAGTTCATTTTAAAGATGGAAACTGAGGAAACTGAGGCAAACAGGGCTAAGTGACTTGTCCAGGGTTGCATAGCTATTAAGTGTCAGAAGCTAGATTTGAACTCACAAAGAAGAGTCTTCCTGACCCCAGGCCCACCATCTAGCTGCCCTACAATCAGTGTCTCTATAACGCTTTATCTGCTTCTATAGGAGGCCCTTTTGGCTTTTCCCAGCTCTAAGTATTCTCTCACTCTTGAAATTACTTACTTTCACTTTGTACATGCTTCGCATTTTTTTGTTCTTGTGCATTATTTACTCCCAGTAGAATGTAAACTTCCTTGGGGTAGGAAGTGATCCCTAATGCCTTGCACAAGTGAAAACCTCAAACATAGTAGGCATCAAATAAAATCTTGTTGAATTGAATTGTTTGCTATTATTTTATACTATCTGTCCTTGGCTAGACTGTAAACTCCTTGAGGGCAAGATATCTACATGTCAGAGTACCAAGTATAGTGCTAAGCATATGCTAGATGCTCAATAAACATCTGTTTATCAGTTGATAATAGTAGAAAAGTAGGTGTAGGGGAAGCTCAGGGGTTGTCATCCCACCCGCCCTGAAAGAAAGAGCATTTTGTATTTCCCTTGTTTAATGAAGCTACCCAGGAAGAAGTCAAGGAGGTAGATGTCTCAGAGCAGAAACATGTTTCTGATGGGTGAACACGTTAAACTGGGATCTCCATCCATCTTGCTGACCTTATACAATATGTAACACTGAGCAAAGGGGAAAAAACAGTGCTGTGGAGTAAAGGCCAGCAATGATGTAATTAGAAAACCTGATAGGGCTCCTGGGCTCCTCTAGCTCATCAATGAAGACTAGAAAGCAAATTTTAAAGGAGCAAAAGTCTCTCCAGTTGTTAGAGAATCTTAGAATTTCCAAACTGCCAGGGAGCTCAGAGGCCAACTAGCCCAGCCCATGCCCCACTTTGTCTCTTACTGGCAGTTTCTTTAGTTGGAGCACTTTCACAAGCCAAATAGAACTATGGACTCATGGTCCCATCAGTTTACCCATCAGTGATTTTTCCTTTAGAATATTGCTCATGGCTTACTGTGAGCTATCCATGAGAATAACTACATCAGAGATAGGTTTGGGGATGATAACATTAGATTGTCATGGGACCAAAGTTAGATTTAAAGCTTACAGGATCTCAGAGGTCATTTAGTCTAACCCTTTTATTTTACAGATGAGGCAACTCGGGCCCAGAGAGATTAAATAAGTTGTTCAAGGTCACACAGCTAGCGAATATCAGAAGAATAATTTGAACCCAAATCCCTTTAAGGCCATATTTTTATTTCTCCCTAATCGATGACTTATTTCAATCCCCACAGAAGTTATTCCAAACCTTCTCTTCTCTCTTAAATACCGACCCCCCACCTTTCCTCTCACCTAACAACTTTGCCTCTTATTTTATCTAGGTCTCCCTTCTTCTATTCTCTTCATCTCAAAACTCCTTGGCATCACCTCCCACTCTCCTTTCCCCCAGTCTCTAACAAAATAGTGGCCCTTTTCCTTGCCACAGAAAATTCCTCTACGTGTGCACTTGATTTCATCTACTCACATCTTCTCCAGTAGGTTACACCTTCAGTCATCCCCCTTCTTTCTTGAGTCTTCAACTTCTCCATGCCAACAATTTCCTTCCCTACTACTTTCAAATATTCCTGAGTCTCCTCCATCCTTAAAAAAAAACATCCTTAACTAAAATGTGTTGTTCCCTCAAGTTATCATCCTATATCCCTTCTCCCTTTCCCAGCCAGAAACAAAAAGCTAAAAGCTATTTTACTGATTCCTCCTTTACTCTTCTCAGTCTCTGCAATCCTTTGCAATCTTTAATATAACCTAATATGTCAAATGAAATTGCTGTCCCCAAAGTTACCAACGATTTCTCAATTGCCAAACATGACCATTTTTTCAAAGTCCTTATCCTTCTCAACCTGTTTGCTTCATTTGATACTGTTGCCCTGTGACTCTCTCTTCTCTGCCTTTTTCATGACACTCCTCTCTCCTTGTTCACTTACAACCTAGCTGATCACTCCCCATTTTCTTTATGAACTCATCATCCATGTAATGGCCCATAACCATGGATGTTCATTGACTCCAGAGTTAGTGGTTTTTTCCACTGCACAGACACACCTCTCTTTTAGGCATACAGAAACACTTGAAAAGCGATTTTTAGTGCCTGGTTGTTTTCATGGCTGTATGGTACCACATGCCCCACCTTCCTCTTTGCCCCATTATTCTATTCACCAAGCAGTTGGGGGTGCTGCTCACTAAGTGGTCCTTCCAGCTTTCAAGCAGCCACTACTTCTCCTTACTGAACTGAGTCCCCTACTTCTCAGGTCCTCTGAGGGGATAAAACCATCAGATATTCTTTACTACCTCTACTCCCTGATGGTGCACTAAACTCTTTGACAACTAATGACTATTTACTATGATGAAGAAGTCACATAAAAAAGGATGAAACACTTAATAGCACCAGGTTTACAAAGGTCTCCACAAACTGCAGGAGTTCCGATACTCTGATTCCCTTTCCCTAATCCTTAGGAATCAATCACTTTTTCATCTCAGTTACTGGTCCCAACTGGGCCCTTCTCCTTAGGGGTGGGTTCTAATATCTGCATGTTATAATATTCAGAGTAACAAAAAAGAAAAAGACTGAGTTATCATCAACATATTCCTACTACCACCACCACCCTCATCACTACAACTAATCTTACTCAAGTAACACAAAGAAGAATGAAGTAAATTAAAGAACTGGGCAAATGAAAAAAAAAAACGTTCTGTGCAAATACTAATGTTTAACCAGACCAGCCATGTATAGGTCAACTGCTGATCAATAGATCAGATCATCAAGCAGTCCACAGAATTTAATTCTGTCATTATGAATAGGGCCAGACTTACTCATAGATAAGATAAATGATTATCCTTATTTCTAAACTGAGGGGCTTTGAAAAGTGTATCACCCAAAAACAGAGCTTCCCTGTAATGCCCTCAAAATCTACCAAAGTGATAGCTTTATGAAAGTCAATATATTATAATAGGTAAAGGACTGGCCTCAGAATCAGGAAGACCCAGGTTCAAGTCCAGCCTTTTACATATTCTGGCTATGTGACCTCTATCAGTTCATTTAAAAGCTCAGTGTTGCAGGTAATTTTTTTTTAAGATCTAAAGTTACATAACAAAGACTAATTCCCCTGTTCTTTCTATCCTGATCAAATCCATTATTTCTAAAATCCTAAATGATCCAGTCAACACTGGACCTCCGTGGAGTTGTTGAATGGCTGATCTAGAGGTAGAGGGAGTCCTTCCCTATGCTGATGAAATGATAGCTCTATTAAAACAACAACAGTAAAAATCCAGCTTTCTGTTAGTTATCATCATCTTCCTGTGTTCTCTTAGGGATTCTTCCAACTCTATATCCTACAACCCTTCTTGCTAAGCCCTTGATTATTTCAACGATTCTATTTTAAAATATAAACAATCATCCAGTAGAAGGAGAGCATGGTTGTTAATACACTGAGTTCTTAGTGGGAATGAGTGAATTGATGAGATAGTTTGACAACTTCACACACCAGAGCATCTTCAGAGAATCAGGTATCTGGAACATGAGATGGTAGGATTATAGATTTAGCTCATCAAGGTAACATAAAAGCTGTTGAGTCTAAACCTCTCACTTTATAGATGAGAGAACTGAGGGACAGAGCGCTTAAGTTAAGCAACTGGTTTGTGGCGCTAAAAAAACCAAGCAAAAGTATTGAAAGATAAAGCTAGAAAACAAATTTTTTCCATTTCACAAATATGCCTGGGAATAGACTGGATTATGAGCTGGAAGTCCATGACTTCCAACAGAGTATCCCCCATACTGTGAATGCTCTCTCTCTCTCTCCTCCCTCCTAACTCATGAAATTCCTAACTTCCGTCAAAGCCCATTTCAGGTGCCACCTCATTCTATTGAAGGGAAACAAGATGGGCCCAGAGAAATAAACACAAAGCATCCACAAAGCAGGTGTAGTTGCAGGCAGGGGGCAGGACACTAATACACTTGGGGCTACCTCCCAGCCTTCCCACTTACCAGAAATGGTTTACATCAAATGAACTCAACCACACAAATTCATTAGCACTGGACCGCTATGGAAGTTGGAAATGATGGATTTTACCAGCATGGTGCAGAGAAAACGTACTGGAATTGAAATCAGAGGACATGGATTCAAATCTCTGATCTGCGATTCAGTCTAGTACAGTGTTAAGCAGTCACAAGACAGTAATTCAGATTTGACCTAACATCCTAGTGCTGCCAATTGCTAACTAAGTGGTCACAGACAAGGTAATCGATTAATCAATCTGCCCCTCAGTCTCTTCTTCCATAACATGAGAGGGTTTGACTAGGTGATCCGTGAGGTCCCCCTGACTCTAGAGCTCTCATTCTGTGATCCTACCTGTGTGACCATTGGCAAATCACTTCAATTCTCTGGGGCTTAGTTTCTTCATCTGTAAAATGGGAGGTTTGGCAACAAGGTCTCTTCCATCTCTAAATCTAAGATTTTAAAATCCTAACAAGTTGTAGCGCATCAACGGGAACCTGGACCATGTGATAAAGATGTTAAGAGGGCTAAGTTATTCTAATAGGTTTATGAGGGCTTAAGAATTAAAATGAATACAGAGCCTACATATGACTAATCAGTTCAATCAAAAGATTCGCAGAAATGGCTTAAACACATTTTTTGCCAATTTGTCAAGCTCAACAGATTCCTGTGGGGGATGACTGACGCTGACCTTTAAATCATTTGCTTCATTTGACCTCAGCTATGTAACCTCACTAGCTTCCTTGGTGTTTCCAGGGGGCAGGGGCAGGGTAGTTTTCATCACAGAATCATCTCACTTGAGTAGAGATTTCCCCACTAGCCAAAGCCATGGTTTGCATATTACAGTGCAGAAAAATAATTAGGCCCCATTCTTTCTATTTCACAAGAGTCTCAATCTACCAAGTGCCTACTATGTACCAGGTTCCATGCCTGTCGCTGGAGATACAAAAAGTGAAAATAATACCTACCTTCAAGGAATTTGGAATCTAGATGGAGGACACAATATATGTACAAAAAAAAATACACACTGATTTTGGAGGAGAACACTAGCATCCGGGGTCATCAGGAAAGGCCTTTTGTTGAAGGTAGCACCTGAGTCAACCCTTGGCCTTGAAGGAAATGAGGGATTCTGTGAGACAGAGCTGAGAAAGGAGATGGAATGACTTGTATAGCAAAAAGACTGATCTGGCCGTACTGCAATGTGCATGGAGGGGAGAACGGTGTAATAAATCTGGAAAAGTAGGTTGAGAACAGGTTGGGAAGGGCTTAGAATTTCTTAGTGATATTTATGTTAGCTTCATTGTATAGAATCTTTGGGGAAGTCTTTTAAAGCCAAAAGAGTGAAGATCATTCCAAACAAATTTCATCTTTGTCTAATGAAGAACTGTAATTGGCATGGGGAAATGGAGCTTTGTCCCAGAGCACTGATCTACAGTTGGGGAAGGAGAACGGCTGGCACGTTTTGCCCTCACAGCGATTGCCATCCCCAAGACTTTTGCCAATAACACAGCTACTGCCATCACCGCCACCACCACCACCTCTACCATCTCCACCCCACATCACCCCTGCCCCCAAGGCTTTTATCCACTTTTTCCCACTCCAAGTGTCCACCTCTCCGCCAAACCTTTCTTTGGTTGGGAGAGACCACAATATGCCACGGTATCAGATTGCTGTTCTATTTCCCAGAATAGTTACTCCTGAGATTAGGCTGCCCTCTGTACCTCTCCTGAGTTCCTCATGGCTCTGTCCAACAGGTTGGTTTATTTTAGAGAAGTCAAGTTGCTATGAGGCATTCACAAACCTGCTGCATATTGGATATTTTGGAAGAACAGCCATCTTGGAAATCTCATTTCTACAGGTGGGAAGGCACCTAATTGCTCTGTTTTTCAATGCAGAGTCAGGAGCAATTGATTATACTGCTGTGTTAGAAGACAATGAATAGAATCCTCTCTTTGAATTCTTAGAATCAGAAGAGACCTTAGAGACCATTTCATCCCATTTCCTTATTTTACAGATGAGGAAACTGAGGCACAGAGAGGCTATGTATGCAAGATCACAAAGGCAATTGGCATCAGGAATTAACTAGGAATTGGGAAATCATGGCGCATGACTGGGGAGGGACTGACAAACAGGGAATAATATGAGGGTCCAGGATGTGTTGCAGTGTCAGACTGCAGAACTTTTTTTCAAGTAATTGGACTGTCTTTTGTAGCAGTTCCCTTCTCTTTGTTGTGATATAATGTATTCTTAGAGGCTTTCTCATCATTATGATTGGATACACTATTCATTGCTATATTTGCTAGTAGACTTCATTAAGAAATATTTTCAACTGAAGCAAGAAAAAAAATAGGTGAATAGTGGCAGCAGTAGGAAGTGGGAGGGATGGGGCATTGAGAAAATAGACGTGACTTACCCAACGTCATACAACTAATAAAAGGAGGGAAGAGATTTTGAATCCAAGATTTCTGAGTCCAAATCTCTTTTTTTTTGTATCAGTGCCCCAGGATTATTTTGTAGAAATGGAAAATGAGAATCAGACAGGTTAAATGAATTGTTCAGCCACACAACTAGGAATTAATAGAGCCAGGATCCTAGCAGCCTTTGAGTTCTTGAAAGACCTCCAGACATAAGGGGGATTCAACTTATTCTACATGGCTCTAGAGGACAGAATGGGCAGCAATAGTTAGAAGGGAACAAAATGAGGAAATACTTCTTACCCAATGGATCTATCCCGAAGTGGAATGGGCTACCTCCCAAGGTAGTAGGCTGCCCATAACCCAAAGGCCCCAGGTCCTCGTGGAAAGGAAACACATTAGATATGCAGTTCCCCTAGCACCAACCTCTGTACATCATCAAACTGAGGCAAAACTCTGCTAACTTCACAACATATATAGGTCTGCTCTCAAGGGACATAATCTCAAGCAGCATAAACAAATTAATAGGCTATTAGGTACTTTATAATGGGATCTTTGCTACATTTATAGGACAATGGAAATGAAGACTTTCCGTGATTTAATTCAATAAGCATTTATTAAGCACCTACTATATGCAGGGTAGCACACTTGGATATTAGGATTTAAGGCATTCAACCAACAAGCGTTTAGACATTTTTTATTTTCCTGTGAATTTAGTTGTAATCAACAAGCATGAATATTTCAATATATGGAACACAAAAGAGAGGATTGCACATGAACCTATGAACTTTTGTTATGCGCTATGTTCTTTAATGTGTATATTAAATTTAAAAGGGTAGTTTTAAACAATGCCCTGTTTGAGTTACCTCTGACCTTTCTTCTTCTTTTCTTCTGTATATATTTTAAATGTGTTATCGGTGCTAACCAGCCATGGCCTCAGTTGCCTAATAACTAGGCACGCTTTCTACAAGTGCAGAATAAGGCATACATTTTCAGACATGGCCAGTACTATGCGCTGATTTGTTTTGCTAATGCTACTTATTTATTGCAAGGGTGGGCTTATCATGAAGGTGGTGTGATGAGTTATTGGGTAATGACAGAAATGTGAAAAGAAGGAAGAAACATGCATTTATTAAATGCCTACTACTACATTATGGATGCAGTCACTGCCTTCGAGGAGCCTGCATTCTTTTGGGGGAAACAACTTGTGTATATATACATGTTTGAAACATAGGAAAGTAGATTTTAAAAATATACAAAGAGTGGATAGAGCACTGGCCCTGAAGTCAGGAGGACCTGAGTTCAAATCCAGCCTCAGACCAAACACTTGACACTTACTAGCTGTGTGACCCTGGGTAAGTCACTTAGCCCCAATTGTCGAAAAAAAAAATACAAAGATAAAAACATGCGCTGTCCTAAAGGAGTTTTCAGTTCTACTTGGTGGAAGGCGGGGCAGCAAACGACATTGGCTTATCTTCCATTTCCACTGGAGTCTTTTCTATCCAGAAGAAAAGCAGGTTACAAAACGCCTTCAGTTTCTTCAGAAGAAGCCCTTTCAAATAGAAGAATTTTCAAACAATCAGGAGAGGAGAAACCATTTAATTTTTAGGTGTTGCCAATGATTTTTCTAACCTAATCACTGTTATTGTCACTCAAGATGCTCTAATCTAGTGAGAAATACAGAGCTCAGTGGTAGCTATGGCCACAAAACCAATTTACAATTTTCTTTGGGGAAAAAATATCTCCTAGAAATACATCTTACCACTGGTCCTGACACGAGGAAAATAGTTCCTGAGAGAATGCTACCCATAATTATGTTAAATTTCATTTATACTAATTATGTATGAGGAGAAGAAAATGTAGCTAACATTTCTGAATAGAACAGATTTGCGGGTACATTTTCAAGAACTAATATCTTTGACCCAAGGAAACCATGCAGTTGGGATGCAATCATAACAATAGCCTACAAATATATATTATTCTGTTATCATTGTCATAATCATAGTTTGGTCTAATGGGTAGAGAATTGACCTCAGAGGCAGGAATCAATCAATAAATAAGTATTTATTAAGTGCTTATAATATGCCATGAACTATGCTAAGTTCTGGGGATGTCATAAAATAAGTAAAAACAATCCTTTACGAAGTTTACATTCTTAATGAGAGAGACAACATATATAAATCAAACATACAATATAAATGCAGAATAAGTAGAAGGTGACCTTAGAGAAGATGGCATTAGAAGGTGCAGGAAGTAGGAACCCCCACCTAGATAGGGACATACCACTTGAATTAAGTCTTACTAGTTGGAGGCTGGGAAGAAGATAATTCCATTCATGTTGAAAAAGGAGGTCAACAAGGATGAAGATAAAGAAGCCATTTGATTTGGCAAGAAAAAAGTGATGACTTTGGAAAGATCAGTTTCAGTTGAATGAAGGGGCCATAATCTAAGTTGCAGAGAAGTTAGGAGACAGTAAGAAGAGAAGAGGGAGCAACTTACCCAGGGTCACACAGCTAGTAAGTGTAGTAGTTAGAGTGCTGAGTCTGAAGTCGGGAAGATGCATCTTTCTGAGTTCAAATCCGGGCTCAGATACTTCCTAGCTGTGTGATCCTAGACAAGTCATTTCACCCTGTTTGCCTCAGTTTCTTCATCTGTAAAACAAGCTAGAGAAGAAAATGTCAAACCATTTCAGTTTACTTGCCAAGAAAACCCAAATGGGGTCACAGAGAATTGAATGTGACTGAAATAGCTAAACAACATCAACATAGAGAAGAAGTTGAAGCTTCTATTGTAGAGAATTTCTCAAAGAGTTTAGCTGAAAAGGGTAGCAGAGATATAGAAATAAAGTTATCACAGCTTGTGTGGAAGATAGTATCTGCTAAGTTGTTGGCTGGTTTGTTTTGAGGATGAGGGAAACAGGTGTAAATATATAGAGAAAGTCTGTAAACTAGAGGGAGAAGTGCCTGGCACATAATAAGTACTTAATAAATGTTTATTGATGGATCAATTGATTGGTTGATTGCTACAGTGGGAGGGGCAATCTACTGGAGGAGACAGAAAGAGATGGCATTGAGAGTATATGAGGTGGCACAGTGGATAGAATACACCCTGGAGTCTGGAGGACCTGAGTTCAAATCTGACCTCAGACACTTGATACTTACTAACTGTGTGACCCTGGGCAAGTCACTTAACCCCTGATTGCCTTGGGGGGGGGTATATGTTTTAAAAAAATGGCCTTAGCAAGCAAAAGGAGATCATTATCAAAGAGTGGAGTGGAGGAAAAATCATTTGGTGACTTCAGAGTGACACAAGGTGAGGGACAGGAGAAGAGAGAGCTCTTGGCAAATAGTCTCGATTATTTCAATGAAATATGAGACAAATGTCCTCAGCAGAGAGACAGAGGGAGAGAGTACCATGGGAGGCTTGAGAAGGGAAGAAAAGGTTTGGACCATCTGCTGCCATGAGTGGGATAGGGAATCAATTAGGGAGGAAATAGGATTACCCAGTTGAGACTAGCTAGTGTGAGTTTTCAAGGGACCCAGTCAGCTTGGTTTAGTGATTTTTTCCAGTTCTATCTACTTACATGGGTAAGAGCAAAGGCAGATGGTGAGAGTGAGCCAGGGTTGGCATTTGGCAACAAGTGATCAGCAACAGGACAAGGAAATGAGAGAACAAGGGATTTCAGAGTAGTAGACAGTGCATGGTTGAACTGGTTCATCAAGAGGTCAAGACTGGTGAGAGAAGAGTATGATCAGAAAAGGGAAGAGCAAGCAGAGTGCAGCTAGGGCAGGGATAGTTGGGTTCAATCTCTTCTTCTGACACATACTGGCTGTGTGACCCTAGGCAAGTTACTTAACCTCTTGGTGCCCTAGGCATTTCTCTAAGTCACAGAATAGGTAGCAACTTGCATTGGCAGAAGGAATGTTCCATACCAATGAAATCAAAGGGCCAGTCCTTCATTATGTTGTCATCATCAGTACTTAACATGAAGGCTTGAAGAATTTATGTCAGCATGAGAAAGTCCTACAAATCCTAGCTCTTCTGAGACATAGTTGATGAGCCTTAGGGAGTTGCTGGAATCACATTGTAAGCACTCGGTGGAGATTTATTGAACACCTTTTATGTGCTGGGCATTTGTTTAGGTACAGAGAACACAGACAAAAATAAAACAATATTTTTAAGGAACTTCACATTCTATCATAGAGTTAAATGATTTGCTCAGGGCCACACACTTGGTAAGTGTCAGAGATGGAATTTGAACCCATGTTCCTGACTCCAGGCCCAGCAATCTATCCTCTATGCCACATTTATTTACACATTTTCAATCTATCCTCACCACCCCTGAGCTATGTAGTGCAAATACCATTTTTGCATTTTATAGGTCACAGGGCACTAGAATTAGATGTAGAAAGGACCTTGGAAACCATCCAGCCCAACCCTGACAATTGAGGCTCAGGGGGGGAAGTGACTTGCTCAAGGTCACTGAGAATTGAAGCCAGGACATCTGCCTCCAAATCCAGCCATCTTTCCATGGTAATGCATTGGGGAAACTGAGGCTCTAAGAGAGGAAATCACCTGCCCAAGGTTACAAAGATAGTAAGTAGTGCTCAATCTCACTTCTTCTGACTCTAGATTCAGTCTTTGGTTTTTGTTGTTGTTCCACCATGCGCTCAGTTTAATCAGTGGCTTTAACCTTCACAACCCCATCCTGTGTCCTACAATCAATTAACCACAGTGCCTCAGGAGCAGCAAATTCTATTGATCTGTTCCTTCCCAGAATCATAGAATAACAGAAGTTGAGAGCTGCAAAGGATTGCAGTACCCATATATTCCAACCCACACCCTTCAAAAAGTCTTTCCCACTACATCATAGCCAACAAGTGGTCATCCAGCTTTTGTTTGAAAGCCTCTACTAAAGCAAAATCCACTCTTCCAAGGCAGCTCATTCTACATTGGGAGAGGTCTAATAGGAAGGCTTGGGAGTGGGGTATTTCCCCCCACAGAAGCTTCTTTTCAACTTGGGATCCCAGATTTGGGATGGAAAAGACCTTAGAGGTTAACTAGTCCAACTCCCTTATTTTGCAGATAAGGACATCAAGGCCTACAAAGGCTGTTTCATCAGACCCGTATTAAGTAATAGAGCCAGGATCCCAACCATTACATGTACTTCTCTAATCTGAGAGCAAAACTGAGCAAGTATAATCCCTCTTTCACATGCCAGCTCTTCACATCCTTGAAAGTCAGTCATGAACTCCCTGAGTCTTCTGTCTTTTACGAAATAACTATCCCTAATTTCCTCCAATTGATCTTTAAATGGCATGTACTCAAGATCCTTGACAATTTTGGTAGACCTCCTCTACCTGCCTTAATAAACTGCAATGCCCAGAACTGAACCCTAGAATATAGTGGAATTCTAACTTCTTTATTCCTGGAATTTATGTCTTTCACACAGCCCATGCTTGTATAACTTTCTGTGGTATCTCACTGTTAACTTGTATAGAGAATACAGTCATTAATAAGTCTTTTTCTGAGAAACTAGTATCTAAGCATGTCTATTTGATCTTATACCTATGAAGCTTTGAAGCAAAGTATGTTTTTATCTCTTTTAAATTTCATATTTTCAGATCCAGCCAAATGTTCTGTCCTATCAAGGTTTTTTTGGACCCTATCAGCTACTCCTTCAACTTTGTTACCTGTAAATTTGATCAAGATGTGATCTCTCTCTTTATCCAACAAACTGATAAATTTGTTCAGGAATCTAAGGCCCAGCATGGAACCCTGGGGCACTCTGTTGGTCATCTCCTTGTGGCATGACTTCAAATCACATTGATTAATCTTTGAAACCAGTCATTCAACCAGTTCTCAATCCATTTAATTCAATTAATCTAATTGTATTATCATCTAGACCAGGGCTTCTTAAACTTTCTCTACTCTTGACCCCTTTTCCCATTTTGGTAGTGTTCGTTGGCAGCAGGCATGACCTGAAAGCATGTGTAGTACAAAGAGCACATGCTTTGTGTTCAGAACCAAGGCTACAATGCAGTTGGAAGACGCAACATGGCAAGCACTGCCAGAAACACCTTGGATTCCTCACGAATTTGAATTTTAATTAATTTTTAGTTGTTATGCAATCCAAAACCTTTTATTATTGCCAAATTTTTCATGACCTCATATGGGGTCATGACCCACAGTTTAAGAAGCACTGATCTAGACTACTACTTTTCATCTTTTCCACAATAATAGCATCATTTAATAAATTAAACATTTATTAAGTGCCTAATAATATGATACACGTTGTTCTAGATGTTGGCAATACAAATACATAAAATCACAGAATTATAGATTTAGAACAAGAGAGATGGTAGTGATCACTGAGTTCAACATCCTTATTATACAGATGAAGACACAGACCCAGAGAGGTATGTGACTTGTCCAGGAATATACCTCCTTTCAAGGAGCTTACATTCTATTTAGGAGATACATGTACACAGAAAATTAAATGCAGGGCACATGAAAAACATCCTGGAGAGGGATAAGGGAGCACTGAAAACTAAATCAGGGAAGAATTCTTGAAGAAGTTGGTACATGAGCTGAGATCCTTGAAGGGAGCCAGGAGTTGTAGAAGTGGAAGCGATGAAGGAGAGTATTCTAGCTCTAGAGGACACTTATACAAAGGCACAAAGCAGGAGGTAAAATGTTATGTACAGGATCATCAAGTGACCAGTTTGGCTCAAGTACGGAGCGTGTGAAGGAGAGTGATATGCAATAGCCTAGAAATGGAGGCTTGAGGCAGATTGCCAAGGACTTTAAGCACGAAAGAGAGAACTTTGTATTGATTTCATCCCGGAGGCAATGGGGAGCCAATGAAGCATTTCAATCAGAGAAGAGACACTCTCAGACCTGCGTTTTTTGAATATCAATTTGACAGCTGGGAGGAGAGTGAATTGGACAAGGGAGAGACTGGAGAAAGAGAAAGCATCAGAAGATACTGAAATAGATTGGGTGAAAGGTGATGAGTTTTAGGACTGGGGTGGTTGTGGTGTGAGTGGAAGAAGGGGGCAGATACAAGAGTTATTGAAGACTTATGTGAAAAAGACTTGACCATTGATTGGGTATTGGGGAGGGACATGAGAAAAGGAAGAATCAATGGTAACTCCTACGGTTTGAACCTGAGTAACTGAAAAAAAATGGTGGTACCATTAAGATAAATAAGGAATTTAGGAGGAAGGATGGGTTTGAAGGGAAAGATAATGAGTTCTGTTGGGGGCAGGTAAACCTTGAGTTGCTTACTAGACATCCACATTTTTTTAAATGTCAAATAGAAATATCAATCAGGCATTTGGTGATCTGGGCCAGAAGCTAAGAAAGACAAGAGCTGGATATGTAGATTTGGGAGCCATTTGCACAGTGGTGATAGTTGGGTCCCTGGGAGTAGATCAAAACATTGGGAGAGTCTAGAGAGAGGAGAGAACCTAGGCCACAGCCTTGGGGGTATAGCCAAATATAAGTCAAGACATAATTGATTATCCTGAAAAGCACACTGAGAAAGAGTGGCCAGATGAGGAAGAGAAGGATCAATACTTTATCAAGTCGTGTTCTAATATCTGTGTAAACAATCCAACTCTTTTGCCTGATTTACCAGATTAGTAACCATGTCAAAAAAGGAAATAAGGTTAGTGTGTCATGAGTCATCTGTCTAATGATTCGTTCTAGAGTTTTCTCAGGAATCAAAGTGAAACTCGCAGCCTATAGATTAGTGACTCTATTCTCTTCCTTTATTTTTGGGGGCAAATTGGAACATTTGCCCTTCCCCAATACTGTGATACCCCTTCCATTTCCCATCATCTTTCAAAGATCTCTGTGGCTCACCAAAACACTGAGCACTCATTTTAGTATTCCTAGATGTTCTTCATGTGGGACAGGTTAAGTAAATTCATCAAGGGCAACTAGATTCTCTATTATCACCATACTTATCTTCCATATCAGCTCCCTCTTTTCTACTTCAAAGGCTACTGGGAGAAGGGGGAGAAGAAAAAAAAAAGCAAAATAAGGATTGAAAGACTCTGCCTTATCTGTAGTTAGTTATCTCTCAAATAAACCATCCTAAACAGTGGTCTTAGCTTTTCTTTGAACCTCTCTATTTTTCCTGATACAGATTTTTTTTAAAGCAGGTTTTCATTGTCCTTAGCTTTCCTTACCATACATAGCTCATCTGAGCTCTTTCACCGCTCCCATTATTCTTAGTCATTAAACATTTACTAAGCACCTACTAGTTGCCAAACAGTGTGCTAAGCATTGGGAATATAAAGAAAGTTAAAAGACAGTCCCTGCTCCCAAAGATCTCACAGTCTAATGGAGGAGACAACATGAAAACAACTGTGTACAAACAAGCTACTCAAACTGTCTTATCTGCCTTTGCATCTTCTGTATATTTCATTTTAAAAAATTGAAGATAGTTAACAAGTCCCTTGTGTGACTACATCTATTTTTTATTCTTCTTTATTAGAGTTGGTTCTCTTTTTGTGTTCAGAATTTAAATCCTGAGAGTTTCCCCACTCTTCTTGAGGTAGTTTCTCTTTTTTTTTTTTTGAGGTATAAGACAGCTATTTATTTCTTCTACATCAAAGAAATGCTTAACATACACAAGGTCCACATGCTCCAATGGATAAGCATAAGTAAGAAGCAATAATTTAGAACTACTGTCATACTTTCCTGGGAGAATATTATAATATGAAGAAGTCTGAAGGACTGTTGAATTGATACTTTGTATTACACCTTGCTTTGTACTGTCCAAACAATTCCTTCTAGGTACATGTCTTTGAGCTTGTCTTTCTCTCCATGTTTATTTTCTTCTCCAAAAAGAGCTATACTGGATATAGAAATTGATTCTCTCACAGGACACATACTGAAGAACCCAGGAAATCCTGAGACGCTGAGGCTCCCATTAAGATTCTCATCTCAAGCTCCATCTTAAGATAGTTTTCAGGTCAACTTTCAACAGGCAAAGAGACACAAAACACAAGGACCAGTCAGAAGTACAGGACCAATCTTGCCTAGCTGCAGCCCTAACCTAGCTGTCCTTTCACAGCACTTGATCTCATGGTGAAGGAAAGGGTGGCTCTTCTACTCTAACCCCTCACATGAAATCTAAATTATCTAATGACATCTAGAGTATTGAAATCAGTAAGACAAGGTCTCTTACTTTCATAGAATGCTAAGATGGACTCCTACATCTCCTTTGTAATATGTTTTGTTGAAATCCAAGGTGCATGTCAGATTGTTCCCAGCCTCCCTCTCCTTTGATACTCTAGGAAAGAGTACATGCTCTTTCCCAAGGTTCTTATCAATTGTATTCCAGCAATTGGTTCCTCCCTGTTGGTGAGAATCAGATCTGAAATACAATTGTGTATTGTGGCTTCCTCCACTTTTTTTGAAGGATACAATTATGCTTAAGGAAAATCAAGGGCAAGTTTGGATTTTGGCAGAAAAAGCCATTATTTTTCTGGATAAAAGAGGTTCCCCATCACTACTATATCCCTGCTTCTGTGTCAGGCTTGTATTCTATTTTCCCAAAGTCTTCATCAACTTTCTTCTTCTGTCCAGGTTGTATACCCCCTGATAAAATTACTTCTATCTTTCCCTCTCTTGATTTTTACCCCAATATTCTTAATCATGAGAACTCTTTCTGGCCCCTTGACTTCCTCATGTGGGTAAATCTCAAAATATAATTTTTCACTTTTATCTCCTCTATTTCTTTTGAATAAGTGTACCTGTCCAAAGCTATAGTCTAGTCATGGGTTTCATCAAGCCAAATATCAGTAATATTCATGAGGTCAAATTTGTTCCCACACCTAGAATGCTCCCCCACCCCACCCTTGCCTCTACGTTCTGGCTTCCTTCAAGACTCAACAACCCCCAGCCTTTCCTGGTTTCTCTAGCTCAGTTCCCAGGTCCTGTGGGAAGCTTTCCCTGGTTCCTGCCTCTTACTAATATCTTCTATTTTCAGATGACATTATCTACTCTGCATATGTTTCCTATCTATCAAGTTATTTACATGTTCTCTCCCCCATTAGAATGTATACTAGCTGAAGAGAGACTGGTTTTGTGTCCCTACATCTTAGCACAGTATCTGGCACATAGGCGACACAGTGCCAAGAGTTCTGGACCTAGACTTAGCAAGACCCGAGTTTGAGTTCTACCTAAGAAACTTACTAGCTGAGTGATCTTGGACACATCATTTAGCCTGTGCCCTCTTCAGTTTCCTCTTCTATAAAATGTGGATAATAAAAGCATCTGCCTCCCAGACTTGTGGATAAAATGAGCTAGTACTTGTCAAATGCTTCGGAAACCTTAAAGCACTATATCAATGCTAGCTATTCTTATCAATAATAACAATAAATGTTATTGACTGACCAGATCCTTGCATTGGGACATCTGTTCTTTGTTTGTGGGCTAAACTCTGTGCAATTACGTACAGCCATTTAAGGACGTGATTTTTATTCCTGACTCCAGTTCTTAGAACTCATCTCTATGATTTTCTTCTTGTCTCAATTGATATTTTTCTTTCTACATATGACTTCTCTCTATAGAACATCTATATCAGTTGGCACTTTTCTCTGCTTGTTTAAAGCTCTTTTGATTAGATTTGCAAGATACTAGGCAAATACATGCTTATGTTAGTTACAGCTAAGAGACTGTAATTCCCATATTTTAAACCATAGTACAAAATTCCAAATGCCTTTCTCAGTCACCATTCTCTTAGCCAGCCCTGGTCTTCTGTATCCTTTACCTGTGCACTTCTAGTCTTCTTTCTTGCCCAAGACTTCATAATCTTTGTTCTATTTCCTCTTGCTCACCCTGTAGAGCTATGCCAAGATCCTCTCTTCAGCAACCAGAATAAAAGAGAGGAAATGAAGGACCTGGGCAACCAGTTCATGAATAACAGAGGGATGGATCTCTGTCTTAAGCTTATGATTTAATGTATAGGAATATTTCTCTTGCTCCCTGAGATTTCTCCTATCCAGAGTCAGTGTTATATGGTGATTACAGTACTGAACTTGAAATCAGGAAAATCTGCCTTTAAATTTTACCTGCGATATTTGCTAGCTGGGTGACTGTGGGCATGTGCCTTATCCTCTTTGACCCCCACTTTCATCATCTGTCAAAATGAAGGAGTTGTACAGCTAAGGTTCTTTTCAGCTCCAAATGTATGAACCCATGATTTGGGGTATCAAAAGAGGGGGGGAAATGACTTCATCTGTACTCCTTCCTGTTGCTTCCTCAGGCCAATGAAATATCAAGAAATAGAGCTGAAGCTATGCATTATCCCAAAGCAACCCTATGTCTATCTCTGGGAAAAGTCATTTCTTGAAAGAGATTTAATAGCAAAATAGACTTTCACATTCATATGTGCTGGCTTTCTCTGCAGCCAAGTTGTATGCAAATGATAGAAGACCCAGGATTTTTTTTTTAAAGCTTTATAATCACATGATAGCTATTTACAATCATGTTGGTTGTGTTTTACAATCATTTATTACCTCTTTTTTAATGAATTAGTGCACCTGGTACATTTCTGCTCAGGCACCCGATGATTCTATTTGGTTTCTATCATTCATTATAGAAGATAGGGAAACATAGGAGGACAGAACTCTGCCAGGTAATGTGATAAACTGAACACAGGTGGGGAAGGAGACGTGAACTCCACATCTGGACTCATTCATCTCTTTCCCTCCTGACTTTGAGAAAAGGAAAAGAGTTATAACTCAGAGGTAGCAATCATTTCTGAGATCTCTTCTGTAATTTTCTAGACTGGAGCGGAATTTCCCAAATGCCAAGAAAGAAACACGATGCAAAATTGTGCATGCCAACCATGGCTATCCTCTTTAACATGATTTCATCAGAAAAGAATTTCCTGTATTTAGTGCCTTATCCCCATAAACATGAACAAAGCCTTACATTCTTCATGAGACAATAAGGTTTAGAACTTTCAGGCACCTAAGATAGTCAATAACACTTACTAAGCACATCTAAGCACAAAACCCTGGACTAGATACTAGGTACAAAAAAAAAAAGTGTGTCTTTCCCTGAAGGAGATGACAAACCTCTTGCTTTTACAAATGGGGAAACTTGAGCCAGGAGAGGAAAAAGAACTTGCCCAGTGGTAGCAAACCCAAACATCTCTCCAAATCCAAGGTGCCATGATGACACTTAATGAAGAACACTCCATAATGACTAATACATTGGCCCCAGCAATAATCCTCTAATAATAACTGACATGTACATGGTGCTAAAAATTTTGTAAAATACTTTCACAAATTTTATCTTATTGGAGCCTCCCAACAACCTTCTGAGATGTATGTTATAAATCTCCTCCCTACAAATGGGGAAAGAGGTGCACAGAATTTAAGTGACTTGCCCTGGCCACACACAACATACTAGCACTGAAGACATCACACCTAAAAAATGTTGTCTTTCTTCACTGCTATGCCGATTTGAAAGCTGAGAACAATGTACTACAGAAGGGACTTTCAAACAGCTGTGTTCAAGTATGGATTCTGTTCTTAAGCCCACTCACAGCTCTATGAGAAAACTGGAAAATTATTTCTATTCAATAGCCTTTAGTTTTCCAAACTTAAAAAACATTAGGATAATCCCTACACTGGTTCTCTCTGATGAGAGAATGCATGAATCATGCTAATCAAGTGCTCTGAGATTCCCTAAAGAGAATACATAGCCAGATACAAAGAAATATGATTACAGAAAATACATATTCTTGCCCCTGTAAAATATAAGCTCTTTGAAGGGAGGAACTTATTTTTATTTTTTAATATATATTTCCCATGCCTAGTACAAAATCTGGTATACAATAGGCATTTGATAAATGTGTTGAACGTTACAACAGTACTTGGTGGCAAAGACAGGACATTTTGAAGGGTTGGAAAACAAGTCATTTGTCCAAGAAATCAGTGGGGAAAATCTCTTCTGCCAAGTTCTTTGCTGATGTTGTCAGGAATTATCTCGATACCTTAAGAGTATAGTTTCTGACTTCCAGAGCTGGGAAGTATCTCATAAGCTAAGTAATTCAAAACTCATTTTTACAAATGAGGTAACTGAGGCCAGAGGGGAAAAGTGACTTGCCTAAGGACATATAGGCATTAAGTGGCAGAGCTGAAACTCAAACCCAAATTGTCTAGCTTTCCCAAGCTAGGACTCCTGTTCATGCCATCACACGTTAATGGCTTATTTGAAAAACTTGGATGAGTTACTCATTTCTTTTCCTTTTAGCCAAAAGCTTAGGCTTGACATGATAATGGGGAAGAGGATATGGAATTGAATACAGATTGGGAAAACAATACTCACAATGATATTGACCTACATATTATTATTTACATTGCATCTTTAAATATAATTGGTTTTCACTAATTTGCTATCAACCAGATATGAATCATATAATGATTTGGCAAAGTGAAAACTCCACTGAAAGTATAATCCAAACATCTCAATTCTAGGCCTGAGTGCAAGGCTTATGGGTTGTATGGCCTTGTCTGTTTCCCCATAATGAAGATAGCTAATATTTACATAGCACTTTGAGGTTTGCAGAGTACTTTATCTGTTCTCTGCCTCTCTTTCTGTGTGTGTGTGTGTGTGTGTCTTCCTCTCTTTCTCTCTGTCTCTCTCCTGTCTCTCTCTCTCTCATTCTTACCCTAAGTGTCTCTTTCTCTGCCTGTCTGTTTCTGTCTCTATCTCTGTCTCTGTATATGGGTGTGTCTCTCCTTCCCTCCCTCCCTTTGGGTGTCTCTCTATATTTCTCTGTCTCTGTTTCTCTGTTTCTCTGTGTATGTCTATGTCTCTGAATCTTTCTCTGTCTCTGTCTCTGTCTCTGTCTCTCTCTCTCTCTCTCTCTCTCTCTCTCTCTCTCTCTCTCTCTCTCTCTCTCTCTCATAAAGATGAAATGATTAGTCCCAAGTCACACACCTAGTGGGTTGAGCCCAGATGCTTTTTGCCTCCCAGCATGTCCAGTTTGCTTTCTATTACCTTGCATGGCAAAGAGGGCTAATTTTTGAGTTCAAAGAACCAGGTTCAAATCACCCATCTGATACTCCCAATGTCCTCAGATGAGTCCCTTCTCCCCTCTTAGCTTCAGCTTCCTCATCTGTAAGATGAAGGGGCTTGGCTGCTATAACCTGGACAGGTTCTTCTAGTGCTATGATTCCATTGGGTGGAGCACAGCTCACATTCCCCTTATGTGGCTCCTTTAAATCTGCAGAATGGAAATGCAGCTTATGTAATAACCCCACCTAGGAAAGCCTTTGGTAATTTCCATTTTTATCAATTAATTAAAATCCTGCACAGCACGAACATGAGGTCAAGCAATAGATGGTTTCATTAATTGGATATTAAATAATGAGGCTGATACAATTTTGGCTTTAGGAGGAATATTTTATTGCTCTCTATATCCTCCCATTTTCTTTTTCTTTTCTTTTCTTATCTTTCTCTGTCTCTCTATCTCTGTCTGTCTCTGTCACTCTCTCTTTCTGGAAGAAATGTATTGGTGCAGGTTTTACTAAACCATGTCATCATTTCATTCAATAAATACACTAGGCACCATCACAAAGTTCCTCCCAGCCTCCACATCTGTTGTATGGCTTTTTAAAGGGACATTTATTAGTTTTTTCCCCCTGCTGAATGAACCCTCCTTCTCTACTAAACAGACATGTTGCACCTGAGATGTTCTGTCCTTGGATTCAGCACAAAAATAGAAGATGAAAATAAGAGCACAATTATGTTTCGCACTTGCTAATTAAATAATTAGAAGATAATATCCCCATAATGGATGTGCTTTATGTGAGAGTTGCCCCTAAGAAACTTGGGGCAGAGGGGAGAGAAAAAAAGAGGTAAGACAGTGGAAATAATGATGGATTTGGAATCCAAGGATTTGGGTTTAAACCATGGCTCTGTCACTCACTTCCAGTGTGTGTGTGTGACCTTGGGCAAATCATTTCCCCTCTCTAGGTCTGCCTACAAAATGAGAGAATTGGATTATATGACCTTAATGTTCTCTCCTAGCTGGAAATCTTTCTATTTGATCCAGGAAAATAAAGTCAGAATGAAGCTCTTGAGACTTGGGTTCTCATTCCGGTACTACTGTTAGAATTATATTAGAATTATAGGTGTGCAGTGGTATAAGCTCTCTGGGACTCATTTCCCCCACCTGTAAAATGAAGCACTTGGATCGAAGTCACCTTCTAGCTCCAGACATCTATAATGCTTCTCCGTGCTGGGACAGGCACCACTGAATCTACCCCTTCATGTTATAGATGAAGAAGAAGTGGCTGAGAGAGATAAAGCAAGGCCTTCATCTCTAGAGCTGAAAGGGACTTTAGAGACCATTTACTTCAGTCCTTTTATCTTACAAATAAGAAAGCCATGGCCTAGGTAAGTAAAGTGGCCCAAGGTCACAAAATATCTTCAGTGCTTTGAAATGGATGAGTGGCACTTCCATGATATGGAGTGCAATTGATCAATTGGCTAGTTGGCGAGTCACGAAAGAAAGCAAAATGGCGGGCTCAGTTTTAGAAGCCAGGTTGGGGTCAACTGAAAGTGAGACCCAAAGGACATCACTGAACAATTGACTTTAATAGGTAATCATCTTCTATTTATCTCATGATTAATCTTGGCTCTCTGAAGTAGCTCAAATAGGTCCAGGCTTGAATCCAACTTGACGACAGAAACATAAGGAGAGCATATTGCAGGCTGAGACTATTGTAGGGTTTTGCCTTATGTCTACATAGAGTAAAGCTCATTAATTCAGACCTCTGAATTAGAAGATTTGTGATTATTTAGATATAAACAAATAAAATTTACTTTCTTTTAAAAAAATTGATCAAGGAATGAATAAATGAACAAATTAATTGGGTAATTTTGTCAAGAAAATATTTATCTAGTTTAAGGAAACAAAATTTTTGCTTTAAAAACATACATTTATTATTGAATGCATTCTTTTAGCATTAAAATCTTCTCCCAGGTTAGCTCAGCTCTCCCCTCACCTGTGAAGCCTTCTTTGATTCCCCTCCCATCCTGGTTGAAAATGCTTCTTTTATCAAATTTCATAGGACACTTTTTAGATCTCTTTTTTGTCCTTAGGACTCCCTCACTTGTAGTATATTCATCAGTGTACTTATTTCTGGAGGCATTAGGCTAGGCTTCGAGAACTTGTGGCCTCGAGGCCACATGTGGCCCTCAAGGTCCCCAAGTGGGGACCTAGAGGGCCACATACAACCTTGGGACCTCAGATTCCCCACTAGGGGAATTAAGAGGCATTAGGCATTAAGAGGCATCAGGAAGTATTAATAGTGAAGGCAGACCTTGGAGTCATCTAACCCGAATTCAAATGTTAACAACTACTTTCTCCCTATGAGACCCAGAACTAGTCTCTTAACTTTTTCACATCTCAGTTTCCCCATGTATAAAATGAGAGGGTCACTAGATAACTTCTAAGCTCCCCTTGAGCTCTAAATTAAGCTCTTTTTAAGCAAGTATCTCTACCACTAGCACCACCCCACTACCCAGCAAAACTGAAATCATGTCAATTAACAAACATCTATTAAGTTCCAGGTGCTGTACTAAACTCTGGGGATACAAAGAAAGACAAAAAAGGATTCCTTTTCTCAAAGAGTTCACATACTAATGAATGGTACAACCAAAAACAACTATAAAAATCAGCCATACACAGGATAATTGGAGATAATTGACCAAAGGAAGGCAATAACCCTTAGAAGGATTAGAAAAGACTTCTTCTAGATGATAGGATTTCTGCTAGGGCTTGAAGGAATCCAGGGAAGCCAGGAGGCAGAGATGAAGAGGGAGAGAAAGCCAAGCATGAGGGAGCCAGTGGAATACCATTGTGCTATAAGAAATGCTGAGCTTGATGACCTTAGGAAAACATGGATAGACTTGCACCAAATAATGAAGAGTGAAATGAACAGAACCAAGAGAACATTCTATACTGTAAGAGCATGTTGTTTTAAGATCAACTTTGAGTGACTACGTCATTATAAATATGATATTATGTACCCATATAAATAACCAAATTAACTACAAAGGATATGTGAAGGAAGACACCATTGACATCCAGAGAAAGAACTGATAAATAGAAGTATGTAAAGAATGATTTTACATATATGCATATTTACATATATACATATGTTTACATATACATATTAGACACATTTGTCTATGGGGGAGGGAAGAAAAAAGTGTGAAAAGGAAATTTACATGGTAACTTTATTATTTATTTAAAAGGAATAGCAAGTTATATAGAATAGATTTGCAGTTTCCCATGCAATCATACTTTTATTATACTGTGTTATGGCAATGCTTGTTTTTACCATAAATTAAAAATAAAACAATTTAAAAACATTTTTTTAAGAAAATGCATAAAGTTGGGAAGTAAGTTGTTTTTGTTTTTTTACACGGAAAAGCAAGGATCCAGTGTCAGATTGTACAGTACATGGGGGAAGGAGGGGAGTAAGGTGTAAGAAGACTGAAATGTTAAAAAAAAAAAGGTTAAGTTATGAAGGGCTTTGAATGCCAGTCAGAGGGTTTTACATTTGGTCCTGGAGGTGACAGTGGAGCTGTGGAATTTATTGAATAAGGGCATGACCTTGGAGTTGGAACATCAATTTGATAGCTCAGTGGAGGATGGGTTGGAGTATGTATGTAAATGTTTATATGTATGATTATACATATACTACATTATGTATTTATATTTACTTATCTATGCACTTGCTGCTTCCTCCCAACAAAATATATGCTTCATGAGGGCAGAAACTCTTTTGTCTTTGTATTGCCAGGATTCTGAAGTGTCTACCATATAGCAGGTATTTAATAAATGCTTGTCAAATTGAACTAAATATAATTTTGACAGAGAACTAGCAATGGGAAAGGGAGGGTCACGAAAAACTTTGTGTGAGAGATGGGTTCTACAAGGGGAAAGAGAAGGGGGACAGGGTGTGGGGAAGAATGGGCACATTGGGGACCAATTGTTCAAAGGCGCAGATGCAGAAAATTACTTATTGGAGACATGCTCTCAAAGCCTAACTCTATCCAATGGAAGTATCCAAAAAGAGAAAATTGATTCTGACAGCTGGAATTCTATTCATTCCTAATTTTCACGTCACTCGACCACTTCTAACCTAATCTCTAATCTGCTGTCTCCTAGGTCAATAAAAGATCAAATACTTATGGACTGATTTTCACCTTTCCAGGAGTTATTTTGACACTTCTACTCAAAGGTTTTTTGTCAGCCTAATTAAATTCTTGTACTGTAAGTTTATGCCTAATACCAGCCCATTTGTCAGACCAGTTTTCCCTCTGATTCTTAATAACTCTGCTTCTATACTGTAATTTTCCCTTTGTGCACTATCTTTAAAAGTTTGAATAGCAAAAAGGAACAGCTGGCAGATAAGCAGCCAAACTCCTGAAGAACAAAGGAAATGAAATATTCTAAGATGATAAGTTTGACAAAATGGATTCAGTAAAATGAGTGTTTTTGTAACAAGTGATAATTTTTAATTTCATTCTCTGAATGATAAACAATGCTAAATAATTTCACAAATACTCCTTCCTCCAAAGCCAAATAGTAATTTCGGTGCCTGCTTAGCAATATTACTTTTCTAGTAGATTAGCATAACAGCTGTAAGTATAGAAATGTGCCCAATTTTTGCAAGCTTCACTTTTATCCATCCTGCTGACTTCATTTTGCTGACATACTCTTAAGGACTCTGATCACTCTGAGGGTATACTGCCTCCTATTGACAGTAGGTAATCCACTAATGTACACATTCAGTAAGATAGGACCCTTGAAGTATTTTATGTTTCATTTTTTTAGTGTGGGCAAAAGACTGCTGTAATTACATTGGCACTGTCTTATGTTGGGCCCCTTGTGGCTGAAAGCACATTGCCAAGATGGCAGATCATAATATGGAGGAGGTACAGGACAGAGAAAAACTCTAGACATATCATGCATGGAACCTTCAATCCTGGCAGCATAGACAGAGAGTGCTAACAAACTGAGCTAATCGACCATGACTACTGTAATACTATCTTCAAAACCAAAACAAAACCTTCAAGAATATTTTTTGAAGTCTTATGAGTTTGAGCTTTTTATTATTGAATAAGCAACATTTTTTTCTCCTGCAATTTTCAAAATGTTCTCAAGACAAAAGGTGGAGTCCTTGACTCAGAAGAATTCTCTCCCTCCTCCCCTCACACTCCTGGTAAGGTCAGTGAATTTCACCAGCACTTCCCCTGACATCCTTCTTCGTCTTAAATCATAGAGTTATGAGCTAAGCAAGTATCAACATTTCCATCATATACATGGTCACAATTTCTCCTGACTCAGCCCACTATGAAGGGGGACAATGGTTTTCTATTCATCACCAATCAGTCAACCAAGTAACAAGCATTTATTTAACACTTACTATGTGAAAAGCAGTGTGATGTAGTGGTTAGAGATTTGGCCTCAGAATCAGAAAGAACAGAAATGGCAAAGAATGTATGACTAGTAAGGGAAGCTCCTCATAGAAAATGCATTGATTTGTCCCAGCTTTTTACCTGCAGTGCACAGCACAGTGTCTTGAACAAAGTAAACATCTAATAAATGCTTGTCGATTCATGGTGCCCTCAACTGAAGTATAAATATTTGAAGGTTGAGGACAATGAAGCATAATAAATTCTTCTGGACAGACAGAATTGAAATGGTGGACCCCACAACATCCAGGTGAAGATTTCCAACAGATGTCTGCTAATGTGGGAGGAGAGTTTAAGAGAGAAATTAGGGCTAGATAGTTTGGGAAGTCATTTGCATTTGGATAATAATTGTGCCATGGGAGTGAATGAGATCAAGAGAGAGAATAGAGAGAAAAGAAGAGGACTCAGGACAGAGCCTTGGGAAAGACTCAAGCTTAGGGGGTAAGAGATGAATGATAATACAACAAAGGAGACTGAGGAGTATGCTTGGACTAATAAAGGACAATCAAAAGACCAAACATGAGAAT